>NW_027675339.1:3380000-3402500 GCF_965601325.2 Salmo salar | reverse complement strand
GGTAGGGTCCACATAGATACTAGTCATGCTGGTGTAGTCTATAGCTGAGCTGGTTAAACTGTAGTAGGGTCCACATAGATACTAGTCATGCTGGTGTAGTCTATAGCTGAGCTGGTTAAACTGTAGTAGGGTCCACATAGATACTAGTCATGCTGGTGTAGTCTATAGCTGAGCTGGTTAAACTGTAGTAGGGTCCACATAGATACTAGTCATGCTGGTATAGTCTATAGCTGAGCTGGTTAAACTGTAGTAGGGTCCACATAGATACTAGTCATGCTGGTGTAGTCTATAGCTGAGCTGGTTAAACTGTAGTAGGGTCCACATAGATACTAGTCATGCTGGTGTAGTCTATAGCTGAGCTGGTTAAACTGTAGTAGGGTCCACATAGATACTAGTCATGCTGGTGTAGTCTATAGCTGAGCTGGTTAAACTGTAGTAGGGTCCACATAGATACTAGTCATGCTGGTGTAGTCTATAGCTGAGCTGGTTAAACTGTAGTAGGGTCCACATAGATACTAGTCACGCTGGTGTAGTCTATAGCTGAGCTGGTTAAACTGTAGTAGGGTCCACATAGATACTAGTCATGCTGGTGTAGTCTATAGCTGAGCTGGTTAAACTGTAGTAGGGTCCACATAGATACTAGTCATGCTGGTCTAGTCTATAGCTGAGCTGGTTAAACTGTAGTAGGGTCCACATAGATACTAGTCATGCTGGTATAGTCTATAGCTGAGCTGGTTAAACTGTAGTAGGGTCCACATAGATACTAGTCATGCTGGTGTAGTCTATAGCTGAGCTGGTTAAACTGTAGTAGGGTCCACATAGATACTAGTCACGCTGGTGTAGTCTATAGCTGAGCTGGTTAAACTGTAGTAGGGTCCACATAGATACTAGTCACGCTGGTGTAGTCTATAGCTGAGCTGGTTAAACTGTAGTAGGGTCCACATAGATACTAGTCACGCTGGTGTAGTCTATAGCTGAGCTGGTTAAACTGTAGTAGGGTCCACATAGATACTAGTCATGCTGGTGTAGTCTATAGCTGAGCTGGTTAAACTGTAGTAGGGTCCACATAGATACTAGTCATGCTGGTGTAGTCTATAGCTGAGCTGGTTAAACTGTAGTAGGGTCCACATAGATACTAGTCACGCTGGTGTAGTCTATAGCTGAGCTGGTTAAACTGTAGTAGGGTCCACATAGATACTAGTCACGCTGGTGTAGTCTATAGCTGAGCTGGTTAAACTGTAGTAGGGTCCACATAGATACTAGTCATGCTGGTGTAGTCTATAGCTGAGCTGGTTAAACTGTAGTAGGGTCCACATAGATACTAGTCATGCTGGTGTAGTCTATAGCTGAGCTGGTTAAACTGTAGTAGGGTCCACATAGATACTAGTCATGCTGGTGTAGTCTATAGCTGAGCTGGTTAAACTGTAGTAGGGTCCACATAGATACTAGTCATGCTGGTGTAGTCTATAGCTGAGCTGGTTAAACTGTAGTAGGGTCCACATAGATACTAGTCATGCTGGTGTAGTCTATAGCTGAGCTGGTTAAACTGTAGTAGGGTCCACATAGATACTAGTCATGCTGGTCTAGTCTATAGCTGAGCTGGTTAAACTGTAGTAGGGTCCACATAGATACTAGTCATGCTGGTGTAGTCTATAGCTGAGCTGGTTAAACTGTAGTAGGGTCCACATAGATACTAGTCATGCTGGTGTAGTCTATAGCTGAGCTGGTTAAACTGTAGTAGGGTCCACATAGATACTAGTCATGCTGGTGTAGTCTATAGCTGAGCTGGTTAAACTGTAGTAGGGTCCACATAGATACTAGTCATGCTGGTGTAGTCTATAGCTGAGCTGGTTAAACTGTAGTAGGGTCCACATAGATACTAGTCATGCTGGTGTAGTCTATAGCTGAGCTGGTTAAACTGTAGTAGGGTCCACATAGATACTAGTCATGCTGGTGTAGTCTATAGCTGAGCTGGTTAAACTGTAGTAGGGTCCACATAGATACTAGTCATGCTGGTGTAGTCTATAGCTGAGCTGGTTAAACTGTAGTAGGGTCCACATAGATACTAGTCATGCTGGTGTAGACTATAGCTGAGCTGGTTAAACTGTAGTAGGGTCCACATAGATACTAGTCATGCTGGTGTAGTCTATAGCTGAGCTGGTTAAACTGTAGTAGGGTCCACATAGATACTAGTCATGCTGGTGTAGTCTATAGCTGAGCTGGTTAAACTGTAGTAGGGTCCACATAGATACTAGTCATGCTGCTGTAGTCTATAGCTGAGCTGGTTAAACTGTAGTAGGGTCCACATAGATACTAGTCATGCTGGTGTAGTCTATAGCTGAGCTGGTTAAACTGTAGTAGGGTCCACATAGATACTAGTCATGCTGGTGTAGTCTATAGCTGAGCTGGTTAAACTGTAGTAGGGTCCACATAGATACTAGTCATGCTGGTGTAGTCTATAGCTGAGCTGGTTAAACTGTAGTAGGGTCCACATAGATACTAGTCATGCTGTTGGTGATGGTCCCCAGATGTGATGATTTATTCTGCTCTGTTTTATGTACAATCCTTATTTTCTGACTGATTTGAATTTGAAGAGATTTAAGGTTTTCATATTTGATAAAATACAATGTCCATTTCCATGAATCATGATGTCTGGTGGTGATGTAACAACAGGTGGTCTTTTTAATCCACTATCCAGAGTCAGGAACAGATGAAGTTAGGTCTGCTACTGTTCAGTGATTAAATATATATACTTCTGTGAATATATGAACCATTTGCATCCAAAAATAAACTGCTCACATTCTGGAGATAAACTTTGTAAGGACTGTGTGTGTTTTTGTGTAAATAGTTTCTGAAAAAAGTGTGTCCAGCTCAAATGCTGATTGTTGTTGTAAATGAGGGTTCTAAATGAGGGTTCTAAAGAGCGTTCTAAATGAGCGTTCTAAAGGAACGTTCTAAACGAGGGTTCTAAAGAGCGTTCTAAACGAGCGTTCTAAACGAGGGTTCTAAAAGAGCGTTCTAAACGAGGGTTCTAAATGAGCGTTCTAAATGAGCGTTCTAAACGAGGGTTCTAAATGTGTGTTCTAAATTGAGAGGTAGCCTGACTGCCATTAGGTACCGAGATGAGATCCTCAGACCCCTTGTGAGACCATATGCTGGTGCGGTTGGCCCTGGGTTCCTCCTAATGCAAGACAATGCTAGACCTCATGTGGCTGGAGTGTGTCAGCAGTTCCTGCAAGAGGAAGGCATTGATGCTATGGACTGGCCCGCCCGTTCCCCAGACCTGAATCCAATTGAGCACATCTGGGACATCATGTCTCGCTCCATCCACCAACGCCACGTTGCACCACAGACTGTCCAGGAGTTGGTGGATGCTTTAGTCCAGGTCTGGGAGGAGATCCCTCAGGAGACCATCCGCCACCTCATCAGGAGCATGCCCAGGCGTTGTAGGGAGGTCATACAGGCACGTGGAGGCCACACACACTACTGAGCCTCATTTTGACTTGTTTTAAGGACATTACATCAAAGTTGGATCACCCTGTAGTGTGGTTTTCCACTTTAATTTTGAGTGTGACTACAAATCCAGACCTCCATGGGTTGATAAATTGGATTTCCATTGATTATTTTTGTGTGATTTTGTTGTCAGCACATTCAACTATGTAAAGAAAACAGTATTTAATAAGATTATTTATTTCATTCAGATCTAGGATGTGTTGTTTAAGTGTTCCCTTTATTTTTTTGAGCAGTATATATAGCACAATACAATCATCCTAACCGGAAAAATGTAGGCTACATTTGTCGTAGCGCTAACTGAGGATAGATTGACCCAACACAAGCAGTCATATTTTCTAACTCTCGGCTGACGTAAACTACAATATGAATTAGCTAATAGCAATTACTATGTATAATTAATCACATCACGGGGTGAGCTCACCATTGATCGAAATAATTAGGTAAAACACTTTCTAGAAATCGACAGTAATCCGACGATTAGTTTCAGCGTGCAGCCATGCATTTTTTTCCTCCTAACTCTAACCTGTCTCTCTGTCTGTCTCTCTGTCTGTCTGTCTTTTCAGTAACACCTCCTAACCCTAACCTGTCTGTCTGTCTGTCTGTCTGTACAGTAACACCTCATAACCCTAACCTGTCTGTCTGTCTGTATAGTAACACCTCCTAACCCTAACCTGTCTGTCTGTCTAGTAACACCTCCTAACCCTAACCTGTCTGTCTGTCTGTCTGTATAGTAACACCTCCTAACCCTAACCTGTCTGTCTGTCTGTCTGTCTGTACAGTAACACCTCCTAACTCTAACCTGTCTGTCTGCCTGCCTGTCTGTCTGTATAGTAACACCTCCTAACCTGTCTGTCTGTCTGCCTGTTCAGTAACACCTAACTCTAACCTGTCTGTCTGTCTGTCTGTCTGTATAGTAACACCTCCTAACCCTAACCTGTCTGTCTGTCTGTACAGTAACACCTCCTAACCCTAACCTGTCTGTCTGTCTGTCTGTCTGTCTGTATAGTAACACCTCCTAACCTGTCTGTCTGTCTGTTCAGTAACACCTCTTAACTCTAACCTGTCTGTCTGTCTGTCTGTCTGTCTGTCTAGTAACACCTCCTAACCCTAACCTGTCTGTCTGTCTGTCTGTACAGTAACACCTCCTAACCCTAACCTGTCTGTCTGTACAGTAACACCTCCTAACCCTAACCTGTCTGTCTGTCTCTGTCTGTCTGTCTGTCTGTACAGTAACACCTCCTAACCCTAACCTGTCTGTCTGTCTGTCTGTCTGTCTGTCTGTCTAGTAACACCTCCTAACTCTAACCTGTCTGTCTGTCTATCTGTCTGTCTGTCTGTCTAGTAACACCTCCTAACCCTAACCTGTCTGCCTGTCACACGGGGTGTGATCGTTCTACAGTGGTTCCTGAAGCGCTGTGTGATTAGAACACTAAATTGTGCACTACAATTAACTGTGGACCTTGGTCAAACACAGTGCACTATATAGCCTAACACTCTTTTAGAACACTCATTTAGAACGCTCGGTTAGAACGCTCAGTTACAACGCTCATTTACAACGCTCATTTACAACACTCATTTAGAACACTCATTTAGAACGCTCATTAACAACACTCATTTAGAACACACAGTTAGAACCCTCATTACGAACACACAGTTAGAACCCTCATTACGAACACTAATTTAGAACACTCTTTTAGAACGCTTCTTTAGAACACTCTTTTAGAACCCTCTTTTAGAACCCTCATTTAGAACGCTCATTTAGAACGCTCATTTAGAACCCTCATTTAGAACCCTCATTTAGAACACTCATTTAGAACGCTCATTTAGAACGCTATTTTAAAACCCTCATTTAGAACGTTCATTTAGAACCCTCATTTAGAACACTCATTAGAACACTCATTTAGAACACACATTTAGAACCCTCATTACGAACACTCGTTTAGAACACTCGTTTAGAACACTCGTTTAGAACGCTCATTTAGAACGCTCTTTTAGAACCCTCTTTTAGAACCCTCATTTAGAACGCTATTTTAAAACCCTCATTTAGAACGTTCATTTAGAACCCTCATTTAGAACCCTCGTTTAGAACGCTCATTAGAACACTCATTTAGAACACACATTTAGAACCCTCATTACGAACCCTCGTTTAGAACCCTCTTTTAGAACCCTCTTTTAGAACCCTATTTTAGAACACTCATTTAGAACACTCATTTACAACGCTCATTTAGAATGCTCTTTAGAACCCTCATTTAGAACGCTCATTTAGAACACTCAGTTAGAACACTCATTTACAACACTCATTTAGAACGCTCATTTAGAACGCTCATTTAGAACGCTCATTTAGAACGCTCATTTACAACGCTCATTTAGAACACTCATTTAGAACCCTCGTTTAGAACGCTCATTTAGAACACTCATTTAGAACGCTCATTTACAACGCTCATTGAGAACACTCATTTAGAACGCTCTTTAGAACCCTCATTTACAACCCTCATTTAGAACCCTCGTTTAGAACCCTCGTTTAGAACACTCTTTAGAACACTCTTTAGAACACTCATTTAGAACCCTCGTTTAGAACGCTCATTTAGAACACTCATTTAGAACGCTCTTGAGAACACTCATTTAGAACGCTCTTTAGAACCCTCATTTACAACCCTCATTTAGAACCCTCGTTTAGAACACTCTTTAGAACACTCATTTAGAACACTCATTTACAACGGACAGTTTCCAATGACGCAACAATCAGCATTTGAGCTGGACACATAAAAACACACACAGTCCTTACAAAGTTTATCTCCAGAATGTGAGCAGTTTATTTTTGGATGCAAATGGTTCAGATATTCACAGAAGTGTATATATATATATATAGCACAACACAATCATCCTAACCGGAAAAAATGTAGGCTACATTTGTCGTAGCGCTAACTGAAGAAAGATTGACCCAACACAAGCAGTCATATTTTCTAACTCTCGGCTGACGTAAACTACAATATGAATTAGCTAATAGCAATTACTATGTCTAATTAATCACATCACGGGGTGAGCTCACCATTGATCGAAATAATTAGGTAAAACACTTTCTAGAAATGGAAAGTTATCCGAGATTAGTTTCAGCGAGCAGCCATGCATTTTTCCCTCACAGAAACCGAAGATAATAAAAGACAAGATGAGTTTGGTCTGTTTATAGTGTTGAAGGGGTGTGTCATCTACCGTCGTTCACATCCCACCATTCATTTCCGGAAGTCCTCAAAAAATGAGTGAACTCTTACTCACCTCATTTTGTTATAACATCTTTGGTCAAACGGATGATTACGTGAAACCCAGAATGCATTGTATGTCAACAAACATGGCTCCATACACATAGCTGGAATTAGCTTAGCTCATCATAATCAATATAACCTTCAAATAAGTATTTTACACACATAATATGTGCCCATTACAATCTATGCAAGAATCGGAATGCATGATTTGTCACCCAGAATTGAAAACATGTGAATAAAACAGTAAATACACAAATAATTACCTCACAAAACATTTTCTGATGGTGATTTATTGATACAAGTGACGCATGCCGGCAGTCAATCACGTCCCCTCTCACTCTGAGCCATTCAGTGTTGTTGTTTATGTATGTAGCTAGTGAGCTAAGCTGTAGCATTAGCAATGTCTTTCAAAAGGAGACAACTCACAAATGTGGAAATTCTGGAGATTTATTTTACAATTCTGACAATGAGTCTGAGTATGAAAGTCAGGAATCAGATTCTGACAGTGAGGAGCTGCCCCCCCCCCCCCCCCCCCCCCAACCTTGTAGCCATTGAGAACCCTGAATCTGAGGTTCCCTTGTCCACTGACCAAGTACCAGGTCCCTTTGAAGATGCTGGTGGTGATGGAGGGAGACCGACAGTGGATGAAGTACAGGAGTTCTGTGGTAGCTGGAAGGCCACCAGTCATTTCACCCCTCCTGGCCCTGCTGTTTGTTTTGATGAGTCCCAGTCTGGAGTCCATTTCCATCTGAGGCAGAGTGCTTCAAGTTGTTTCTGACAGAGGAGCTGGTGGGAAACATAGTACAGGAGACCAATCAAATCATCAAATGTATTTATAAAGCCCTTTTTACATCAGCCGATGTCACCAAGTGCTGTACAGAAACAGTCTATGTTATGGAAAGAGCAGGTGTCCTTAATGTTTTGTACACTCAGTATATGTTGTGTCTACAAGCTCATTCCCACAGAAAACTGCAGAGGGAAGCAGTACCACCCAGTCAACCATCAGACTCCATTGTGAGACGCCTCACAGAGGATATTCAACCATCATTGCAAATCCAAGATGTCAATATCAACAAGGTGCTGATCAGTAAAGAGAAGAGAGACTAACATTCTAGAATGATCCCTTTTGTCTGCAGGGTTCTCACAGTGAGAACCAACAGGATTACAATAGAGTGTTCTACGCTGTCTTCATCTGATCCAATTCAAAGATGACAATTATTTTATGGGATGAGAATTAAGTGGAGTGACTCATCTTAGCTGGTCTGAGAAAACTGATGAGACTTCTCTCCTTTATGTATACATTGGGCCATTTAAAAAAGACACCAATCTGTAAGGCTTCTCTCAAGTGTGTATCCGTTGGTGTGTTTTTACATTTCCCAATCGGGAGAAACTCTTGCCACATTTAGAGAAGAAGTAAGGCTTCTCTCCTCTGTGTGTTCTCTGACGACCCTTTTAGCTCAGCTGTTGATAAAAAACTAAATCTACAGTCAGATCTGTGATAAGGCTTCTCTCCTTTCTGATTACCTTGGTGTCTTTTTAACTGGGCCAGTCGAGAGAAACTCTTCCAACAGTCAGAGCAGGAGTAAGGCTTCTCTCCTCTGTGTGTTCTCTGCTGAACTTTTAGGTCAGTTGATGTTGTGAAGCATTTTACACAATCAGAGCAGGAGTAAGGCTTCTCTCCTGTGTGTATACGTGCATGTGTTTTTAAGTTTCCCAGTCGAGAGAAACTCTATCCACAGTCAGAGCAGGAGTAAGGCTTCTCTCCTGTGTGTATTCTCTGATGAACTGTCAGAGACCTTGATGTTGTGAATCTCTTCCCACAGTCATTACAGGGATACAGATTCTCTCCAGTGTGTGTTTTAAGGTGTATTTTTAGCTTTGATAGAATTGGGAAAATCTCCTCACAATGTGGGCAGTGGTGAGACCTCTTAGCTCTGTGATCTTCCTGCTGTTGCTCTCTGGATGTAGAGAATGGAGACCATGTTGAGACAATCTCCTCCTCCTCTTCTTTAATGTTGACATTCAGCTCCAGTGTTTGACTGCAGTCTTCCAGCTTCACTGATTCCATCTCTGGATCCTGCAGTGCAAACTGGGCTCCACTGTCACAATCAGGACACAGTGACTGTAGGTTTGGACTCAGTGTGGAAGGAGAGAGACAGGCTGGGATTGTCCTCACTGTTGACGTTACCGACCTCAGACTGTAGTAATAAAGAGAAAAAGACAGCACAGTTCTTGCGTTTTCCTTATTCTAAAGAATGGTGTGCGCCTAGCGGAACTTCCTGTTCCCCCCCACTACTACAGTGCAACAGCGACATCTATTGGACTTCATCCTGAAGTGATTTGTCTGTGTTTCTAGTCTAGAGGTTAACTGATCATTTCATGGTATGACTGTAAACACTGATAAAGTATCATATACATCATGTTGGTATGACTGTAAACACTGATAAAGTATCATATACATCATGTTGGTGTGACTGTAAACACTGATAAAGTATCATAAACATCATTTCATGGTATGACTGTAAACACTGATAAAGTATCATATACATCATGTTGGTATGACTGTAAACACTGATAAAGTATCATATACATCATTTCATGGTATGACTGTAAACACTGATAAAGTATCATATACATCATGTTGGTGTGACTGTAAACACTGATAAAGTATCATATACATCATGTTGGTGTGACTGTAAACACTGATAAAGTATCATATACATCATGTTGGTGTGACTGTAAACACTGATAAAGTATCATATACATCATGTTGGTATGACTGTAAACACTGATAAAGTATCATAAACATCATGTTGGTGTGACTGTAAACACTGATAAAGTATCATATACATCATGTTGGTGTGACTGTAAACACTGATAAAGTATCATAAACATCATGTTGGTGTGACTGTAAACACTGATAAAGTATCATATACATCATGTTGGTGTGACTGTAAACACTGATAAAGTATCATATACATCATGTTGGTGTGACTGTAAACACTGATAAAGTATCATATACATCATGTTGGTGTGACTGTAAACACTGATAAAGTATCATAAACATCATGTTGGTGTGACTGTAAACACTGATAAAGTATCATATACATCATGTTGGTATGACTGTAAACACTGATAAAGTATCATATACATCATGTTGATATGACTGTAAACACTGATAAAGTATCATATACATCATGTTGGTGTGACTGTAAACACTGATAAAGTATCATAAACATCATGTTGGTGTGACTGTAAACACTGATAAAGTATCATATACATCATGTTGGTGTGACTGTAAACACTGATAAAGTATCATAAACATCATGTTGGTGTGACTGTAAACACTGATAAAGTATCATAAACATCATGTTGGTGTGACTGTAAACACTGATAAAGTATCATATACATCATGTTGGTGTGACTGTAAACACTGATAAAGTATCATAAACATCATGTTGGTGTGACTGTAAACACTGATAAAGTATCATAAACATCATGTTGGTGTGACTGTAAACACTGATAAAGTATCATATACATCATGTTGGTGTGACTGTAAACACTGATAAAGTATCATATACATCATGTTGGTGTGACTGTAAACACTGATAAAGTATCATAAACATCATGTTGGTGTGACTGTAAACACTGATAAAGTATCATAAACATCATGTTGGTGTGACTGTAAACACTGATAAAGTATCATAAACATCATGTTGGTATGACTGTAAAAGGTTTGGTCCATATCCATATCTTTTGGTCCATATCGCCCAGCCCTAGCTCAAATGTCCAAAAAAGGTATTTAAATGGGCCTACCAGACATCTTCTATAGAGAAGATAAGGTCAGGGACTCCTGACTTACTCTCCGTCATGTTGAAATAGGTTCTCCTGTCTTACTTTCTGTCATGTTGAGATGGGTTTCCCTGTCTTACTTTCTGTCATGTTGAGATTGGTTAGTTCTTCTTGAGAGAACTAACCCAAAATTAGTCCAACTAACCCAAAATTAGTTGAAAGGCTAAGGGATTCTCTTCCTGAGAAGAAGCTGACAGCCTTCAAACAGAGCAAAAAAAGTTCTTTGTCATGTGCGACGTGAAGACAGGATTTGTCCAGGATATTATAGTTTACACAGGGTCCACCACTGACATCCAACATTATGAGGGGCTTGGGGTGTCCGGGTCCGGGGTGATGACCATGCTGGCTCCTCATCTCGGCAAGGGACACACTTTGTACATGGACAATTGGTACAGCAGTCCCACACTCTTCCAGCATCTGCTCTCCAACAGCACAGGGGCCTGTGGCACAGTCAGGTCGAACAGGAAGGGGATGCCGGCATTCGGATGCAGGAAGATGCAGAGAGGGGAGGTGGAGTTCCAGGAGAACGGTCAACAGCTGGCAGTAAAGTGGCATGACAAACGAGACGTCCATGTCCTCTCCACTGTCCATACAGCAACCATGTCGGCCACAGGGAAGGTGGACCACCTGACGGGAGAGAGAAAGATCAAACCAGATTGTGTGCTTGACTATAACCTCAAAATGGGGGCCGTGGATAAGGCGGACATGATAAACAGCTTTGTGGAATGCACTCGGAAAACGACCAAGTGGTATAAGAAGATATTTTTCCAGCTGATCGACACTGCTGTCCTCAACGGCAGCATAGTTCACCGCCAACTAACAGGTGAGATGATTACTGAACAAGGTATTTTTGTAATTGGATGTACAGTTCACATACAAATCCATTATGCAATTACAGTGACAATATCTCACCAACCTACCCACTGCCTCATCATCCTCTAACTTTCCTCATCCTCCCCACTCCCTCATAGGTAAAGTAATTACCTACCAAAAATACAGAGAGAACCTCATGAGAGAGCTGTTGGAGGAGCACCACACCCTTCGGCGCCCCTCCACTGGACTCGCCCTGCTGTAGACAATCCCCTACGCCTCACTGCACGGCATTTTCCCTGCAAAGTCCCTCAAACTGCTGCTCAAGGTAGTCGCACACGGAGGCACTGCAAAGTCTGCCTGTCTGGCGCCAGGAGAAGTAAGCAGAGGAAGATGACAAAATACATGTGTTTAGCTTGTGATACACCTCTATGTATTTCACCATGCTTTGAGGAGTATCACATGCTCAAGCATTATTGAGCACATCTGCAGCAATAAGTGACTGACTGACCTGACAGGTGACTTGACAGGTGACCTGCCATGATACTATGCCTTTAGAGGTGGGGGTGGAAATGCAGTTGTTGTTCAGTCACTGCATGAATATTAAATATGGGTTATGCATATTCAATTTTTTTTGTCCTCTAGTAAAACAAGTTGTTGTTGAACCAACTACCAATACTTCAATAAAATAGACGACTATTACATATTGGCCTATGTGTTTTCTTGCTGTGTTTCCATCCAGTAAAACTGTTAAGGAGAGAACGTTAGCATACAAAAGCTGTCCTCAATCTTCAGCTGGAAAGATGTCCAGTTCCAGTTATGATATTGGCAAATACTGTTTGTGGTTTCTGAAAGTACAGAATAAAGAGGAATTATTCATTAGAATACAATATAAGGATATAGCAATAAAACAATATTATAAATAACATAAAAATAGTTTATTGCATTGACAAAATCACAGATTTGAGTTCTAACAGTAAGAAAGTAACTTTTGAGCTCCACAAGGGGGCAAGGCAGGGCAGAACAGAGCCATGCTGAATAGACCACATAAACAAACCATGGTCATATGTTTTATTTTATTTAACTAGGCAAGTCATTTAAAATGCCGTATAATGCTTGAATTTTAATTTTGAGATAATTTTGTTGTTGTCCAACCAATCCCTTTTACAGTCACACCAACATGATGTATATGATACTTTATCAGTGTTTACAGTCACACCAACATGATGTATATGATACTTTATCAGTGTTTACAGTCACACCAACATGATGTTTATGATACTTTATCAGTGTTTACAGTCACACCAACATGATGTTTATGATACTTTATCAGTGTTTACAGTCACACCAACATGATGTATATGATACTTTATCAGTGTTTACAGTCACACCAACATGATGTATATGATACTTTATCAGTGTTTACAGTCACACCAACATGATGTATATGATACTTTATCAGTGTTTACAGTCACACCAACATGATGTATATGATACTTTATCAGTGTTTACAGTCACACCAACATGATGTTTATGATACTTTATCAGTGTTTACAGTCACACCAACATGATGTATATGATACTTTATCAGTGTTTACAGTCACACCAACATGATGTTTATGATACTTTATCAGTGTTTACAGTCACACCAACATGATGTTTATGATACTTTATCAGTGTTTACAGTCACACCAACATGATGTTTATGATACTTTATCAGTGTTTACAGTCACACCAACATGATGTATATGATACTTTATCAGTGTTTACAGTCACACCAACATGATGTTTATGATACTTTATCAGTGTTTACAGTCACACCAACATGATGTTTATGATACTTTATCAGTGTTTACAGTCATACCATGAAATGATGTATATGATACTTTATCAGTGTTTACAGTCACACCATGAAATGATCAGTTAACCTCTAGACTAGAAACACAGACAAATCACTTCAGGATGAAGTCCAATAGATGTCGCTGTTGCACTGTAGTAGTGGGGGGGAACAGGAAGTTCCGCTAGGCGCACACCATTCTTTAGAATAAGGAAAACGCAAGAACTGTGCTGTCTTTTTCTCTTTATTACTACAGTCTGAGGTCGGTAACGTCAACAGTGAGGACAATCCCAGCCTGTCTCTCTCCTTCCACACTGAGTCCAAACCTACAGTCACTGTGTCCTGATTGTGACAGTGGAGCCCAGTTTGCACTGCAGGATCCAGAGATGGAATCAGTGAAGCTGGAAGACTGCAGTCAAACACTGGAGCTGAATGTCAACATTAAAGAAGAAGAGGAGGAGGAGATTGTCTCAACATGGTCTCCATTCTCTACATCCAGAGAGCAACAGCAGGAAGATCACAGAGCTAAGAGGTCTCACCACTGCCCACATTGTGAGGAGATTTTCCCAATTCTATCAAAGCTAAAAATACACCTTAAAACACACACTGGAGAGAATCTGTATCCCTGTAATGACTGTGGGAAGAGATTCACAACATCAAGGTCTCTGACAGTTCATCAGAGAATACACACAGGAGAGAAGCCTTACTCCTGCTCTGACTGTGGATAGAGTTTCTCTCGACAGGGAAACTTAAAAAACACATGCACGTATACACACAGGAGAGAAGCCTTACTCCTGCTCTGATTGTGTAAAATGCTTCACAACATCAACTGACCTAAAAGGGTCGTCAGAGAACACACACGGGAGAGAAGCCTTACTCCTGCTCTGACTGTGGAAAGAGTTTCTCTCGACTGGCCCAGTTAAAAAGACACCAAGGTAATCAGAAAGGAGAGAAGCCTTATCACAGATCTGACTGTAGATTTAGTTTTTTATCAACAGCTGAGCTAAAAGGGTCGTCAGAGAACACACAGAGGAGAGAAGCCTTACTTCTTCTCTAAATGTGGCAAGAGTTTCTCCCGATTGGGAAATGTAAAAACACACCAACGGATACACACTTGAGAGAAGCCTTACAGATTGGTGTCTTTTTTAAATGGCCCAATGTATACATAAAGGAGAGAAGTCTCATCAGTTTTCTCAGACCAGCTAAGATGAGTCACTCCACTTAATTCTCATCCCATAAAATAATTGTCATCTTTGAATTGGATCAGATGAAGACAGCGTAGAACACTCTATTGTAATACTGTTGGTTCTCACTGTGAGAACCCTGCAGACAAAAGGGATCATTCTAGAATGTTAGTCTCTCTTCTCTTTACTGATCAGCACCTTGTTGATATTGACATCTTGGATTTGCAATGATGGTTGAATATCCTCTGTGAGGCGTCTCACAATGGAGTCTGATGGTTGACTGGGTGGTACTGCTTCCCTCTGCAGTTTTCTGTGGGAATGAGCTTGTAGACACAACATATACTGAGTGTACAAAACATTAAGGACACCTGCTCTTTCCATAACATAGACTGTTTCTGTACAGCACTTGGTGACATCGGCTGATGTAAAAAGGGCTTTAGAAATACATTTGATGATTTGATTGGTCTCCTGTACTATGTTTCCCACCAGCTCCTCTGTCAGAAACAACTTGAAGCACTCTGCCTCAGATGGAAATGGACTCCAGACTGGGACTCATCAAAACAAACAGCAGGGCCAGGAGGGGTGAAATGACTGGTGGCCTTCCAGCTACCACAGAACTCCTGTACTTCATCCACTGTCGGTCTCCCTCCATCACCACCAGCATCTTCAAAGGGACCTGGTACTTGGTCAGTGGACAAGGGAACCTCAGATTCAGGGTTCTCAATGGCTACAAGGTTGGGGGGGGGGGGCAGCTCCTCACTGTCAGAATCTGATTCCTGACTTTCAGACTCAGACTCATTGTCACTCATTGTGTTGTGCTATATATATATATATATACTTCTGTGAATATCTGAACCATTTGCATCCAAAATAAACTGCTCACATTCTGGAGATAAACTTTGTAAGGACTGTGTGTGTTTTTGTGTAAATAGTTTCTGAAAAAAGTGTGTCCAGCTCAAATACTGATTGTTGCGTCATTGGAAACTGGCCGTTTTAAAGAGTGTTCTAAACAGCGTTCTAAACGAGTGTTCTAATGAGCGTTCTAAATGAGTGCGTCCAGCTCAAACGCTGATTGTTGCGTCATTGTAAAGTGTCCGTTGTAACGGGGTTCCAACCTACTAATCAACCCGCTTCACTGTAGAACGGCTGGTATGAATAATAACAATGGCTGGGTTGATGGGCACTTCAGTGAGTTGGAGCCTTTGATTGCCCTGCCTCTGGGAGCCTGTCGACTTGTTACATGATTACTGAGTGAAAGAGAGCCTATGAAAGTTTTCATGGAGGGTGGGTGCCCCCTGGTGGCTGAACCTGAGATCAATGAGAGAACTTGTCAGAAAAAACGACAGAGTCCCACTTCTTTGTCATTGTACAAAGTAGAGAGTGGGGGAAAAAATGTGTAAAAATGGAATTTGTCAAAAAAAATAAAAAAATAGTGAAAATTTAAATTGTGAAAAAGGGTTAAAATAAAGATCCAACATGAGATGATCAGACTGAACCAACTGCTATGTTAAAATGTTTATTCAGTTAGAAAACAGAGGATGTATTACATAAAGTTATCACAGAATTAAAGTTATCACAATTAAATAATTAAATCCTCACTCACACAGAAAACATGGCTTCATTATTGTTCACAGTTTATTATCATAGTTTCTCACAGATCCTGGCTTCCACTGTTAGAATGGCTGAGCGAGAGGAGGTGGGGCTTTTTTCATAGCCTGAGAGAGAGAGAGACATTCAGTTTTACTAGAGGGGTTGGGTGCACCTCCTGTTGGCTGAACCCGGGTGGGAGGTTCCCCCTTAGCAAGCAATGGACCCCAGCACACCACTGAAGCCATTAAGAACTATATTCAAAAACACACCTGGTAACCTGTTCAGGGTAACCAGGCACGCGGCTCAACATAGTTCAATGACAGAGACTGTGGACTTTGAAAAATTTTGGGTAAAAAAAAAAAACAATTGTGGAAATTAATAAAATAAAGTTGCAGCTGTCTTTGATATGCTCAAAATTAACTAACTGCTATCTTGAAATGTAGAGAAAGTTTTTTAAAATAGGCATCCAATCATTTGAAAATTAGTCGAAAGGCTAAGTGATTCTCTTCCTGAGAAGAAGCTGACAGCCTTCAAACAGAGCAAAAAAAGTGGTCCCAAACAATATGTCAAAATGAATAAAAAAATTATACAGCTGTCTTTAATAAGATCAAACTGAACTAACTGCTATCTTGAAATGTTGAAAAAGTGTTTTTAAATAGGCATCCTGTGGTTCGGGCTATGTATTTAGGTAGAGGGGTGTTTGGTTTATGTGGTTCGGGCTATGTATTTAGGTAGAGGGGTATTTGTTTTATGTGGTTCGGGCTATGTATTTAGGTAGAGGGGTGTTTGGTTTATGTGGTTCGGGCTATGTATTTAGGGAGAGGGGTGTTTGGTTTATGTGGTTCGGGCTATGTATTTAGGTAAAGGGGTGTTTGGTTTATGTGGTTCGGGCTATGTATTTAGGGAGAGGGGTGTTTGTTTAATGTGGTTCAGGCTATGTATTTAGGTAGAGGGGTGTTTGGTTTATGTGGTCCGGGGTTTGTTAGTCTATGTTCTATGTTAGTGTATTTCTATGTTCTGTCTTGTCTATTGTAGTTCTATGTTTAGTTAATTGGGGTTGGACCTTCAATTGGAGTCAGCTGGTTATCGTTGCCTCTGATTGAAGGTCCTATAATTAGGAGTTTGTTTTGTCATGGGGTTTTGTGGCAGATTGTTGCTGTGTATAGCTTTGTGCCTTACTGGCCTGTTCTTTGTCCTTTAATAAAAGAAGATGAGTTTACATTTTCCCACTGCGTCTTGGTCTAAACCCTACGACACCTGTGACATTTACATTAGGGTGTATTGTTAGATACTACTGCACTGTTGGAACCAGGAACACAAGCATTTCACTACACCCACAATAACATCTGCTAAATACGTGCATGTGACCAATAACATTTTTATTTGATTGTATTTTTGAAAGTGTTACATAATTCTCAATCCGCTTTGCGTCGTGCCTAAAAACAGCACTTAGCCGTGGTACTGTATATTAGCCATATACTGTCACCACTTCCACCGAAGTCATTTCCTCTCCTTGTTCGGCGGTCGGCGTCACCGGTCTTCTAGTCATCGTCGATCCACTTTTTCATTTTCCATTTGTTTTGTCTTGTTTTCTTACACATCTGGTTTCCATTTCCATCATGAATTGTTGTGTATTTAACCCTCTGTCCCCCCATGTCCTTGTGTGGAATTGTTTGTTTGTAAGTGCTTGTACTCTGTTACTGGTGCGCATCGGGTTTTGTACCCATGTAGGTTCGTTTTGTATTAAACTGCTCCGGCTATTACCTATCTCTGCTCTCCTGCGTCTGACTTCACTGCCACCAGGTCCGCAATCCTTACATATACCACACCTCCTCAGGCCTTATTGCTTATTAGAACACATAAGTGTATTATAAGGCATTATAAAGGTCATTAAAATAATTATAATATGTACTTCATAGAAACGGTTACCCTTTATATTCTAATAACTCACATTTTAAGATTCATTATTTCATTTATTCCATGTTATGGGCTCTAACCAAGGAACAAGACTATTTGTCTCCCTCTTGCTGTTGCATGCAGTTCCTCTCTCTCTTCCTCCCTCCCTCTAAACCCTCCCTCCCTCTAACCCCACCCCTCTGGCAGAACCAGGAAGTCCATCCCCCTTCACAAACTCTCTTCTGAGGAAACGAAACTGATCTGAGTCTCTGTGTCGTCTGTCTGTGTGAGAGTGAACAACCGTCCAAATGGCTCAACAGGGAGTTCTGCTGGACCAGGACCAGTTCTGTTGTTCTGTCTGTCTGGATCTACTGAAGGAACCAGTCACCATCCCCTGTGGACACAGTTACTGTAGGAGCTGTATTGAGGGCTGCTGGGATCAGGATGTTCTGAAAGGGGTCTATAGCTGTCCTCAGTGCAGACAGACCTTCAGTCCGAGGCCTACGCTGAGTAAAAATAACATGTTGGCTGAGCTGGTGGAGAAACTGAAGAAGACAGGACTCCAGGCTGCTCCCCCTCCTGCTCTGTGCTATGCTGGACCTAGAGATGTGGTGTGTGATGTCTGCACTGGGACCAGAAAGCAGAAAGCCCTCATGTCCTGTCTGGTGTGTCTGGCCTCTTACTGTGAGACTCACCTCCAATCTCACTACGAATCTCCTGCTTTGAAGAAGCACAAGCTGGTCAAAGCCACCGCACAACTACAGGAGAAGATCTGCTCTCATCATGACAAACTACTGGAGGTTTACTGTCGTACCGATCAGCAGTGTATCTGTCTGATGTGTACAGTGGATGAACATAAAGGCCATGATACAGTGTCAGCTGCAGCAGAGAGGACTGAGAAACAGGTAAGACCAGAACAACTTGTTGGTGACTGTCTGATAAACAAAGAATTAAAGATACAGTAGGAACTAAGGCTGTTTGAATATGAGATCATTCAAATGAAATGAATCCTCAGCAGAACAAATATGAAAACAAACCTTGAGTATATAGATATGTCAACCCAGATTCTCTAAATGTATCACCATTTTATAATGTCAAACACTATTATCATTCTGAATGGCCTTTTATGAGTCCAAAGTTCAGTCTCAACCTGTTGATACATGTAGTCCTACCATAAAAACTATAATCATTCACATAGCAACAAATAAATATCATTTAGGAAATGGACCATCCATTTTTTAGACCTTCCTCTCTATGGGCCCTATGTCACATTACTATACTATTGATCTACTGGACTAATAAAGCTTGATAGCTCATTGAAGAGTGATTCTCCACAGAGGCAGCTGGGGATGAGTCAGCAGAAGGTCCAGCAGAGATTCCAGGAGAGAGAGAAGGAGCTGAAGGAGCTCCAACAGGCTGTGGAGTCTCTCAAGGTGAGTATTGTTGACCAGAGGAGACACACCATTTCACCTGTCTCCTCCAGTCAGAGAGAGAGAGAGAGAGAGACAGAGAGGTAGAGGGGCCCCTATCCAATCCCACTGACCCCACTGTTGGGAACAGGTTGTCACTGCTGAGGCAGTGAAGAAAGTAGAGGAGGATGGGTCAAGGCTGAGGGATCCTGAGAGGATCCCTGTGAGTAGTAGATCTGTGACAGCACAGAGGGATGGGCCAACCAGTGATATATCCTTCAGTAAGGTTGGCTTCTTAGTGTTCATAGCAAATGGTTATCAACTGTACCGCAGAAATGGAATGTAAATCAATGAAAAAAAATATGTTTTGGTGGCAGCTGCAGAGAAGTATTTGGTCATACTAGATTTGACTTCAGAAGAGTTCCAGGGTGTGTTGAGTGGTGGTGTCCCATCCTCCCAGGTCGTTGGCCTGGTGCAGGAGCAGATAGGGTCAAAGTAGTGGAATGGGGTAGTGGGTTTTAATGAGTGTAGGGTTAGTTGGCCTGGTGCAGGAGCAGATAGGGTCAAAGTAGTGGAATGGGGTAGTGGGTTTTAATGAGTGTAGGGTTAGTTGGCCTGGTGCAGGAGCAGATAGGGTCAAAGTAGTGGAATGGGGTAGTGGGTTTTAATGAGTGTAGGGTTAGTTGGCCTGGTGCAGGAGCAGATAGGGCCAAAGTAGTGGAATGGGGGTAGTGGGTTTTAATGAGTGTAGGGTTAGTTGGCCTGGTGCAGGAGCAGATAGGGTCAAAGTAGTGGAATGGGGTAGTGGGTTTTTAATGAGTGTAGGGTTAGTTGGCCTGGTGCAGGAGCAGATAGGGTTAAAGTAGTGGAATGGGGTAGTGGGTTTTAATGAGTGTAGGGTTAGTTGGCCTGGTGCAGGAGCAGATAGGGTTAAAGTAGTGGAATGGGGTAGTGGGTTTTAATGAGTGTAGGGTTAGTTGGCCTGGTGCAGGAGCAGATAGGGTTAAAGTAGTGGAATGGGGTAGTGGGTTTTAATGAGTGTAGGGTTAGTTGGCTTGGTGCAGGAGCAGATAGGGTCAAAGTAGTGGAATGGGGTAGTGGGTTTTAATGAGTGTAGGGTTAGTTGGCCTGGTGCAGGAGCAGATAGGGTCAAAGTAGTGGAATGGGGTAGTGGGTTTTAATGAGTGTAGGGTTAGTTGGCCTGGTGCAGGAGCAGATAGGGTCAAAGTAGTGGAATGGGGTAGTGGGTTTTAATGAGTGTAGGGTTAGTTAGAAGGGTGTTTTTTAGTATTATCATATAATAGTTTATCATCTGGTAAATCTATTAGGAGTGACCTACTATTGGAGGTGTTAATGTTATTATGGAGAATTGAGAGAATGGGTCTAGTAGTGAGATTATGCTGGGTCCCAGCACATTCAGGTGTGGAATGGAATGAAATTGTAGACTAGTTAGCTAAAATAACTTTAAAACAAGATATAATATATATTAATGTTCCACTGGGTAGAGGTGAGGACAAATGTGAGATCAGAGACATTTTGATAGATGTGTGGCAGAAGAGATGGGACTCTGAGCACAAGGGACGGCATTTATATGTCCTCTAAAGGTCGGTGGACCAAGGTTCAAAGGTCAGATTAGGAAGGAAGAGGTGGTGTTTCCTCGATTGTCTTTAGGACATTGTACATCGAACTGGTCCTTCCATCTGGTTGGCAGCATGTGAATGGTTTGTGTCTGGAGGGTATTGTCAATGAAACGGTGGAGCATGTGTTGTTATAT
The DNA here is from genome assembly GCF_965601325.2 of Salmo salar. NCBI lineage: Eukaryota > Metazoa > Chordata > Actinopteri > Salmoniformes > Salmonidae > Salmo > Salmo salar. The sequence goes on along the minus strand of NW_027675339.1, from coordinate 3,381,375 downwards.
TGTTGTAAGGATGTTGAAGAGAGGGAAAGATTGAAGTGTAGGGTCATTTAGGTTGGATGGGGTTGGATGGGGGGTTGGAAGGGATTTGGGGGATGGGGGAGGGTCTATTAGAAGTTAGTAGGGATCTTTTTTATTTTCTCAGAAGTACTGAGTTAGGTAGGAGGATTTAGAAATGGTGTAAACCGTGATTGAACACACTCCAGCACAGTAGGAGGCGCCACGCTCCTTTAACGTTGGTTTGAGGACCACCATTATACCATAGAAGAAGAAGTTGGTAACGTGAGGTTTTGTCGTTCGTGAAGAGTGCAGCTATTCTTTTGCCTATTTTCCAAATGTATTTTGTCATGGTGGGAGGGTTTGTTTATTGGTTTCCACTGTTTATCGGTTAGAGTTGAGGAGGGAGTAGGGTAGTTTGATGTCGTCAACCGAGTGGAGAAGAAACGCTGTCTCTTCAGGTGCGTTGTGGAGAATGGTGTGGAGGAATTATTGATCCTGGTCGGTGAACAGGTGGGAGAGGAACATATACACTCTGTATCCAGAATGAACAAGGCGGTGGTTGTGGTAATGTAAAAGGTGAGTCTTGTTACCCGGCTAGTTACCAGTATGATTTATGTGAGGGGTTGTGTTGGTGCTGATTTCAACAAGAGTAGTGGTGTCTAATCTGCCTCCGTTTATTACCACCGAACAGATCCGTAAAGAGTTGGTTCGTTTTGCTAAATGTGGAAGTGTTTTTCTGAACGAAATTCAAGGTTAAACAGGGGACGGGTGGTACACAGGGTTTGTTAGCACAGAGGAGCCCAGTGATATAATATTATATATATATAATATTACTATATGTCCCAGCTGTTTGCTGTGGTTTTAAAGTAATTATCTTCCAGCCCGCGTTAACCTTGTAGGTTTACCTCAGGTAACTTATTATTAACTATCCTTGTAGGTTTACCTCAGGTAACTTATTATTAACTAACCTTGTAGGTTTACCTCAGGTAACTTATTATTAACTATCCTTGTAGGTTTACCTCAGGTAACTTATTATTAACTATCCTTGTAGGTTTACCTCAGGTAACTTATTATTAACTAGGTTACAGCTACTTGGTGAGGAAGCTCACTGTTCACCTGGTTATAGATTGTAGTGACCTACATGGATGGTTGGCGCAAAGCCTTCAAACGTTAAACATGTTCTGGTCATGGTTAACTGTATATATATATATATTTTTTTATATATATAAAAAGGTGTAAATTCTCAACAAATCGCATGTCCCTGTTCTCTTTTTCAAGATGTGGCCGATTTAAACAGTCAGAAGAAAGAATAAAAAGAAATAACCTTTTTTATTTGTTTCTAAATGGCTGCTGGGTAATATGATAATCGTTGAAATCT
>NW_027675339.1:3042500-3375000 GCF_965601325.2 Salmo salar | reverse complement strand
AAACTGTAGTAGGGTCCACATAGATACTAGTCATGCTGGTGTAGTCTATAGCTGAGCTGGTTAAACTGTAGTAGGGTCCACATAGATACTAGTCATGCTGGTGTAGTCTATAGCTGAGCTGGTTAAACTGTAGTAGGGTCCACATAGATACTAGTCATGCTGGTGTAGTCTATAGCTGAGCTGGTTAAACTGTAGTAGGGTCCACATAGATACTAGTCATGCTGGTGTAGTCTATAGCTGAGCTGGTTAAACTGTAGTAGGGTCCACATAGATACTAGTCATGCTGGTGTAGTCTATAGCTTAGCTGGTTAAACTGTAGTAGTAGGGTCCACATAGATACTAGTCATGCTGGTGTAGTCTATAGCTGAGCTGGTTAAACTGTAGTAGGGTCCACATAGATACTAGTCATGCTGGTGTAGTCTATAGCTGAGCTGGTTAAACTGTAGTAGGGTCCACATAGATACTAGTCATGCTGGTGTAGTCTATAGCTGAGCTGGTTAAACTGTAGTAGGGTCCACATATATACTAGTCATGCTGGTGTAGTCTATAGCTGAGCTGGTTAAACTGTAGTTGGGTCCACATAGATACTAGTCATGCTGGTGTAGTCTATAGCTGAGCTGGTTAAACTGTAGTAGGGTCCACATAGATACTAGTCATGCTGGTGTAGTCTATAGCTGAGCTGGTTAAACTGTAGTAGGGTCCACATAGATACTAGTCACGCTGGTGTAGTCTATAGCTGAGCTGGTTAAACTGTAGTAGGGTCCACATAGATACTAGTCATGCTGGTGTAGTCTATAGCTGAGCTGGTTAAACTGTAGTAGGGTCCACATAGATACTAGTCATGCTGGTGTAGTCTATAGCTGAGCTAGTTAAACTGTAGTAGGGTCCACATAGATACTAGTCATGCTGGTGTAGTCTATAGCTGAGCTGGTTAAACTGTAGTAGGGTCCACATAGATACTAGTCATGCTGGTGTAGTCTATAGCTGAGCTGGTTAAACTGTAGTAGGGTCCACATAGATACTAGTCACGCTGGTGTAGTCTATAGCTGAGCTGGTTAAACTGTAGTAGGGTCCACATAGATACTAGTCACGCTGGTGTAGTCTATAGCTGAGCTGGTTAAACTGTAGTAGGGTCCACATAGATACTAGTCACGCTGGTGTAGTCTATAGCTGAGCTGGTTAAACTGTAGTAGGGTCCACATAGATACTAGTCATGCTGGTGTAGTCTATAGCTGAGCTGGTTAAACTGTAGTAGGGTCCACATAGATACTAGTCATGCTGGTGTAGTCTATAGCTGAGCCGGTTAAACTGTAGTAGGGTCCACATAGATACTAGTCATGCTGGTGTAGTCTATAGCTGAGCTGGTTAAACTGTAGTAGGGTCCACATAGATACTTCAATAAAAGCCCCACCTCCTCTCGCTCAGCCATTCTAACAGTGGAAGCCAGGATCTGTGAGAAACTATGATAATAAACTGTGAACAATAATGAAGCCATGTTTTCTGTGTGAGTGAGGATTTAATTATTTAATTGTGTGATAACTTTAATTCTGTGATAACTTTATGTAATACATCCTCTGTTTCCTAACTGAATAAACATTTTAACATAGTAGTTGGTTCAGTCTGATCATCTCATGTTGGAACTTTATTTTAACCCTTTTTCACTATTTAAATTTTCACTATTTTTTTTTTTTTTTTTTGACAAATTCCATTTTTACACATTTTTTCCCCCACTCTCTACTTTGTACATTGACAAAGAGGTGGGACTCTGTCGTTTTTTCTGACAAGTTCTCTCATTGATCTCAGGTTCAGCCACCAGGGGGCACCCACCCTCCATGAAAACTTTCATAGGCTCTCTTTCACTCAGTAATCATGTAACAAGTCGACAGGCTCCCAGAGGCAGGGCAATCAAAGGCTCCAAGTCACTGAAGTGCCCATCAGCCCAGCCATTGTTATTATTCCTACCAGCCGTTCTACAGTGAAGCGGGTTGATTAGTAGGTTGGAACCCCGTTACAACGGACACTTTACAATGACGCAACAATCAGCGTTTGAGCTGGACACACTAATTTAGAACACTCATTTAGAACGCTCTTTAAAACGGCCAGTTTCCAATGACGCAACAATCAGCGTTTGAGCTGGACACACTTTTTTCAGACACTATTTACACAAAAACACACACACAGTCCTTACAAAGTTTATCTCCTGAATGTGAGCAGTTTATTTTTGGATGCAAATGGTTCAGATATTCACAGAAGTGTATATATATATATATATATATATATATATATATATAGCACAACACAATCATCCTAACCGGAAAAAATGTAGGCTACATTTGTCGTAGCGCTAACTGAAGAAAGATTGACCCAACACAAGCAGTCATATTTTCTAACTCTCGGCTGACGTAAACTACAATATGAATTAGCTAATAGCAAAATACTATGAATAATTAATCACATCACGGGGTGAGCTCACCATTGATCGAAATAATTAGGTAAAACACTTTCTAGAAATCGACAGTAATCCGACGATTAGTTTCAGCGAGCAGCCATGCATTTTTTCCCTCACAGAAACCGAAGATAATAAAAGACAAGAAGAGTTTGGTCTGTTTATAGTGTTGAAGGGGTGTGTCATCTACCGTCGTTCACATCCCACCATTCATTTCCGGAAGTCCTCAAAAAATGAGTGAACTCTTACTCACCTCATTTTGTTATAACATCTTTGGTCAAACGGATGATTACGTGAAACCCAGAATGCATTGTATGTCAACAAACATGGCTCCATACACATAGCTGGAATTAGCTTAGCTCATCATAATCACTATAACCTTCAAATAAGTATTTTACACACATAATATGTGCCCATTACAATCTATGCAAGAATCGGAATGCATGATTTGTCACCCAGAATTGAAAACATGTGAATAAAACAATAAATACACAAATAATTACCTCACAAAACATTTTCTGATGGTGATTTATTGATACAAGTGACGCACGCCGGCAGTCAATCACGTCCCCTCTCACTCTGAGCCATTCAGAGTTGTTGTTTATGTATGTAGCTAGTGAGCTAAAGCTGTAGCATTAGCAATGTCTTTCAAAAGGAGACAACTCACAAATGTGGAAATTCTGGAGATTTATTTTACAATTCTGACAATGAGTCTGAGTCTGAAAGTCAGGAATCAGATTCTGACAGTGAGGAGCTGCCCCCCCCCCCCCCCAACCTTGTAGCCATTGAGATCCCTGAATCTGAGGTTCCCTTCCCTGCCAAAATGGGTCCCGTTAGCGAGCCGGTCAGCAAGGCTCTGCCTGACTTCAGTGGACATTTGTGGCAGTGCTTCTCGTGTAAAGTAGTTGGGAAGCTCATATCTCGGGTCCATAGTTTTCAGTAGCTTTTTGAATCCGACTTGTTCCACAGTTGCAACAGGGACCATATCTTTAGCAATGTGATAGGACACCGCTGTAGTTATAGTACACCACTTGCCAATTTTCTTTTCATAAAGGCTCACTGCGGGAAAATGAAGTTTGCAGTGAGCTTTGTTTCGGGGCGTTTTCGGGTTGTCGACGGCTTGCGGCTGGGGCTTCTGCAGCGCGCAGTTTCACACACTCTTCGTATTGCAGTTTGTGCCACTGTTTTAGGTGGTGAAAAAGATTTGTAGTGCTTCCACCCCTGGCTGTAACTTTTTTTTTTATGGCACTGCCTACATATAACGTGATTTTGTTGCTCATCTGATACTTTGAATCCGAACCATCTCCAAATTACTGAGCCAATGCTTTTTCTTTTACTAACCAATTCCTCGTCAAAACGCTCCGCAGACGCTGTTGCTTCCTCCATGTTTGCTGAAGTGTCTGTTCCTGCCCCTCCGCCCTCTGTGCATGAAAGAGGAGGCGCGGGGAGCAGCGCAGAGAGCTCCGGGTCTGCAGCTTGCTTGGAGCAAGGATCAAAGCGCAAATTTCAACTATATCGATATATGCGAAATGGTCTAATTTCATATCACATTTAAAATATATATCGATATATTTTTTATATCGATATATCGCCCAGCCCTAGTCAGGCTGATAAGAACAATTCTTATTTTGTATAACGGGTCATTTAGGATGGCAGTAGCATTGTTGACGAAATGCAGGCATCGCAGCAGAATTAGGAAGCGGTCTTGGGAAAAGAGGGTGGCAAAGAAGGGAGTTGCAAACATAGGATCTGTGCTCCAGTATTCTCTTAGGGAGTTCTTCTTTACTATCCCCATGAGGAGGACTGTCACCAGGAAGGTATACATTTCACTCATTGTGGTTATCACCCATTTAGCGAGTTTCCCCCCTCACTCCTGGCTCTCTCTTCTCCTGTAGCTCCAAGGCATAGCGATTGGTCTCCTGTACTATGTTTCCCACCAGCTCCTCTGTCAGAAACAACTTGAAGCACTCTGCCTCAGATGGAAATGGACTCCAGACTGGGACTCATCAAAACAAACAGCAGGGCCAGGAGGGGTGAAATGACTGGTGGCCTTCCAGCTACCACAGAACTCCTGTACTTCATCCACTGTCGGTCTGCCTCCATCACCACCAGCATCTTCAAAGGGACCTGGTACTTGGTCAGTGGACAAGGGAACCTCAGATTCAGGGTTCTCAATGGCTACAAGGTTGGGGGGGGGGGGGGCAGCTCCTCACTGTCAGAATCTGATTCCTGACTTTCATACTCAGACTCATTGTCAGAATTTTAACAAAAATCTCCATAATTTCCACATTTGTGAGTTGTCTCCTTTTGAAAGACATTGCTAATGCTACAGCTTAGCTCACTAGCTACATACATAAACAACAACACTGAATGGCTCAGAGTGAGAGGGGACGTGATTGACTGCCGGCATGCGTCACTTGTATCAATAAATCACCATCAGAAAATGTTTTGTGAGGTAATTATTTGTGTATTTACTGTTTTATTCACATGTTTTCAGTTCTGGGTGACAAATCATGCATTCCGATTCTTGCATAGATTGTAATGGGCACATATTATGTGTGTAAAATACTTATTTGAAGGTTATAGTGATTATGATGAGCTAAGCTAATTCCAGCTATGTGTATGGAGCCATGTTTGTTGACATACAATGCATTCTGGGTTTCACGTAATCATCCGTTTGACCAAAGATGTTATAACAAAATGAGGTGAGTAAGAGTTCACTCATTTTTTGAGGACTTCCGGAAATGAATGGTGGGATGTGAACGACGGTAGATGACACACCCCTTCAACACTATAAACAGACCGAACTCATCTTGTCTTTTATTATCTTCGGTTTCTGTGAGGGGGAAAAAATGCATGGCTGCTCGCTGAAACTAATCGTCGGATTACTGTCGATTTCTAGAAAGTGTTTTACCTAATTATTTCGATCAATGGTGAGCTCACCCCGTGATGTGATTAATTATACATAGTAATTGCAATTAGCTAATTCATATTGTAGTTTACGTCAACCGAGAGTTAGAAAATATGACTGCTTGTGTTGGGTCAATCTTTCCTCAGTTAGCGATAGGACAAATGTAGCCTACATTTTTCCGGTTAGGATGATTGTGTTGTGCTATATATATATATATATATATATATATATATACACACACACACACTGCTCAAAAAAATAAAGGGAACACTAAAATAACACATCCTAGATCTGAATGAATTAAATAATCTTATTAAATACTTTTTTCTTTACATAGTTGAATGTGCTGACAACAAAATCACACAAAAAGAATCAATGGAAATCCAATTTATCAACCCATGGAGGTCTGGATTTGGAGTCACACTCAAAATTAAAGTGGAAAACCACACTACAGGCTGATCCAACTTTGATGTAATGTCCTTAAAACAAGTCAAACTGAGGCTCAGTAGTGTGTGTGGCCTCCACGTGCCTGTATGACCTCCCTACAACGCCTGGGCATGCTCCTGATGAGGTGACGGATGGTCTCCTGAGGGATCTCCTCCCAGACCTGGACTAAAGCATCCGCCAACTCCTGGACAGTCTGTGGTGCAACGTGACGTTGGTGGATGGAGCGAGACATGATGTCCCAGATGTGCTCAATTGGATTCTGGTCTGGGGAACGGGCGGGCCAGTCCATAGCATCAATGCCTTCCTCTTGCAGGAACTGCTGACACACTCCAGCCACATGAGGTCTAGCATTGTCTTGCATTAGGAGGAACCCAGGGCCAACCGCACTAGCATATGGTCTCACAAGGGGTCTGAGGATCTCATCTCGGAACCTAATGGCAGTCAGGCTACCTCTGGCGAGCACATGGAGGGCTGTGCGGCCCCCCAAAGAAATGCCACCCCACACCATGACTGACCCACCGCCAAACCGGTCATGGTGGAGGATGTTGCAGGCAGCAGAACGTTCTCCACGGCGTCTCCAGACTCTGTCACGTGCTCAGTGTGAACCTGCTTCATCTGTGAAGAGCACAGGGTGCCAGTGGCGAATTTGACAATCTTGCTGTTCTCTGGCAAATGCCAAACGTCCTGCACGGTGTTGGGCTGTAAGCACAACCCCCACCTGTGGACGTCGGGCCCTCATACCACCCTCATGGAGTCTGTTTCTGACCGTTTGAGCAGACACATGCACATTTGTGGCCTGCTGGAGGTCATTTTGCAGGGCTCTGGCAGTGCTCCTCCTGCTCCTCCTTGCACAAAGGCGGAGGTAGCGGTCCTGCTGCTGGGTTGTTGCCCTCCTACGGCCTCCTCCACATCTCCTGATGTACTGGCCTGTCTCCTGGTAGCGCCTCCATGCTCTGGACACTACGCTGACAGACACAGCAAACCTTCTTGCCACAGCTCGCATTGATGTGCCATCCTGGATGAGCTGCACTACCTGAGCCACTTGTGTGGGTTGTAGACTCCGTCTCATGCTACCACTAGAGTGAAAGTACCGTCAGCATTCAAAAGTGACCAAAACATCAGCCAGGAAGCATAGGAACTGAGAAGTGGTCTGTGGTCACCACCTGCCAAACCACTCCTTTATTGGGGGTGTCTTGGTAATTGCCTATAATTTCCACCTGTTGTCTATTCCATTTGCACAACAGCATGTGAAAGAAATGTATTGTCAATCAGTGTTGCTTCCTAAGTGGACAGTTTGATTTCACAGAAGTGTGATTGACTTGGAGTTACATTGTGTTGTTTAAGTGTTCCCTTTATTTTTTTGAGCAGTGTATATTTATTTAACCTTTATTTAACTAGGCAAGTCAGTTAAGAACAAATTCTTATTCACAATGACAGCCTACCTGGCCAAACCCGGACGACACCGGGCCAATTGTGCGCCGCTCTATGGGACTTTCAATCACGGCCGGATGTGATACAGCCTGGATTCAAACCAGGGACTGTAGTGACACCTCTTGCACTGAGATGCAGTGCCTTAGACCGCTGTGCCACTCGGGAGCCCCAGCCTCCTGTACATGTACATATTTACCTCAACTACCACGTATCCCTGCACATTGATATGGTATTGGTACTCCTTGTATATAGCTTCATGCTTGTGTGTTTTATTTCTCGCTTTTTTTTATCATTTTATCTAAAACTCTACATCTTTAGGAAAGAGTTTGTAAGTAAGCATTTCACTGTTGTATTTGGCGCATGTAACAAATAACATTTGATTTGACACACACACACACACACACACACACACACACACACACACACACACACACACACACACACGTGAAATGCTAAATGTAATGTAATGGCTGCTGGCAGATGGGTGTTTTTATCTGTACACGTACCTGTACATCATGTCCTGTCCTGTAGTGTGATACCCAACACAACACACAGGTTCCAGTCTGGAATCACAAGCACTAAGGACAATCAGTGGTTGTGACAGTGTGACATAGAGCCACAATGACGTTACCAGTCTTATGTAACATCAGGCACTAAGAGCATGACAGTTCAGAGACATCAACAGCATTACAGTGCCAGGCAATCCATCCCTCTGTCCTTGCATCAGTCATTGCGTTATGCCAGCCCGCCCACTTGTTTCAGAAACATGAATGAATGATACCGATGAGACCATCTGAGAGACAATCTGCTAACTCGTTAGCCCTGACACAGTTCCTATTAACAATGGCTGTTGTATATGCTTTAATTACACTGATGAGGTACATGATACTGTTCAGCCAGTATCAATCCCTAGATCTACAGCAATATAAGTACACGACAACATACTGTACGTTGTACGCTCACCTCTTTGCTACAAAGCACTGCAGCTTTTTTTCTGTTTGTCAATGAAAGCCTCTCATTTTACATTTAATCGATACTATAGCAAAATAATTTTGCACGGACAAAAAGGAGGATGGCTATGAACAAACTACTCCACTCCAACGAGTGGCCATAAGAATGAGATCGCACACTGATGCATGTCAGAAGGTGCTTTCAACTGGGATGTGGTAGTAGCCCTGTCCTGCAGTCAAATTATCTAGTGGCCTCACGGGTGGAGTGATATTCTTATTTTTCATAATTTAATCATTTATAAACATTATTCGATTTTTTTTAATGCAGAAAATCCGGTGTTTCTATGTCTAACAGTTTTGTTATATTCAGTATTCTATGACGTATATAAAGTGTAATATTGGGATGCAAACTCAGAATTGAATACATCAGATAATGACCAGATCTCCCAGTGGAAGAAAGTCACATAATACTACAATTTCTTTCCCCAACACCAGCAAATTCTTTAGTTGCAAGGCTGGACTTTTCCTAATGTTGTTGAGAGACAAGAAGCATGGCAAAGGGACAGACTAATAGTTTACTCAACTTTACACTACTAGGCTACCTGTTCTCTCTCCCTCTGTCAACAGCCAAGTGGAATTCACATGATTTCACAAAGCTGGAACTCAGTCAGCTGTATAAGGAAATAAGCAAACAGGAAACCACTCACCCAGAGGTGGAGCTCCTAGTGGCCGGAGACTTTAACCTCTTGGGGCTAGGTGGGACGCTAGCGTGCCACCTGTGGTGCACTCCATCAACAGCAGGTGCATTTCAAGAGCGGCAAATTTGAATCCAAATAAATGTCAAAATTCAAATTTTTCAAAAATACAACTATGTTACACCATTTGAAAGATAAACATCTCCTTAATCTAACCACGTTTTACGATTTCAAAAAGGTTTTACGGCGAAAGCATAAATTTAGAGTATGTTAGGACAGTACATTTACAAGAGTTGTGTGTAATGTTTTGTCAAGTCAAAGACAGGGTCACCAAAACCATAAAACCAGCTAAAATGATACACTAACCTTTTACAATCTCCATCAGATGACACTCCTAGGACATTATGTTAGACAATGCATGCATTTTTAGTTCTATCAAGTTCATATTTATATACAAAAACAGCGTTTTACTATGGCATTGATGTTGAGGAAATCGTTTCCCTCCAATAACCGGCAGTCAAGTCAGCGTCACAAATTAAATAATTAAAATTAGAAAACATTGGTAAAATATTATATTGTCATTTAAAGAATTATAGATTTACATCTTTTGAACGCAATCAACTTGCCAGATTTAAAAATAACCTTACTGGGAAATCACACTTTGCAATAATCTGAGCACTGTGCCCAGAAAAATACGCGTTGCGATACAGACTAGACGTCATGTTGGGGAGATCTAAAATCGAAAATACTATGTAAATAATCCATTACCTTTGATTCTCTTCATCAGATGTCACTTCCAGGTATCACAGGTCCATAACGAATGTAGTTTTGTTCAAAAAAGCTCATCATTTATGTCCAAAAATCTCCGTCTCGTTAGCACATGATGTAAGCCAGCCGGACTTCTCGTCATGAACGAGGGGAAAAAATATATTTCCGTTCGTTCAAACATGTCAAACGTTGTATAGCATAAATCATTAGGGCCTTTTTTAACCAGAACATGAATAATATTCAAGGTGGACGAATGCATAGCCTTTTATAACGTATTGGAACGAGGGTACCCAACATGAAGTAGCGCGCCAGGTGTCTAATGGGACATCACCGTTCCATGGCTCTTGTTCGGTCAGATCTCCCTCCAGAAGACTCAAAACACTTTGTAAAGGCTGGTGACATCTAGTGGAAGCAATAGGAAGTGCCAAAATATTCCTAAACCCCTGTGTTTTTCAATGGGATAGGTTTAAAGTCAATACAACACATCAGGTATCCACTTCCTGTCAGAAAATGTCTCAGGGTTTTGCCTGCCAAATGAGTTCTGTTATACTCACAGACACCATTCAAACAGTTTTGGAAACTTTAGAGTGTTTTCTATCCATATATAATAAGTATATGCATATTCTAGTTACTGGGTAGGATTAGTAACCAGATTAAATCGGGTACATTTTTTTTATCCAGACGTGCAAATGCTGCCCCCTAGACCCAACAGGTTAATGCAGGGAAACTTAAATCAGTTCTACCAAATTTATATCAACATGTTAAATGTGCATCCAGAGGGAAAAAAATTCTAGATCACCTTTACTCCACAGACAGAGACGCATACAAAGCTCTCCCTCGCCCTCCATTTGGTAAATCCGGCCACAACTCTGTCCTCCTGATGCCTGCTTATAAGCAAAAATGAAAGCAGGAAGCAGCAGTGACTCGGTCAATAAAAAAGTGGTCAGATGAAGCAGACACTAAACTACAGGACTGTTTTGCTATCACAGACTGGAAAATGTTCCGGGATTCTTCCGATGGCATTGAGGAGTACACCACATCAGTCACTGGCTTTATCAATAAGTGCATCAAGGACGTCGTCCCCACAGTAACTGTATGTACATACCCCAACCAGAAGCCATGGATTACAGGCAACATTCGCACTGAGCTAAAGGGTAGAGCTGCCGCTTTCAAGGTGCGGGACTCTAACCCGGAAGCTCATAAGAAATCCTGCTATGCCCTGTGACAAACCATCAAACAGGCAAAGTGTCAATACAGGGCTAAGATTGAATCATATTACACTGGCTCCGATGCTCGTCTTATGTGGCAGGGCTTGCAAACTATTACAGACTACAAAGGGAAGCACAGCCGCGAGCTGCCCAGTGACACGAGCCTACCAGACGAGCTAAATCACTTCTATGCTCACTTCGAGGCAAGCAACACTGAGGCATGCATGAGAGCATCAGCTGTTCCGGACGACTGTGTGATCATGCTCTCCGTTGCCGACGTGAGTAAGACCTTTAAACAGGTCAACATACACAAGGCTAGCCTCCCGGGTGGCGCAGTGGTCTAAGGTGCTAGCTGTGCCACCAGAGATTCGAGGTTTGAGCCTAGGCTCTGTCGCAGCCGGCAGCGACCGGGAGGCCCATGGGGCAGTGCACAATTGGCCCAGCATCGTCCGGGTTAGGGAGGGTTTGGCCGGCAGGGATATCCTTGTCTCATCGCGCACTAGCGACTCCTGTGTCGGGCCGGGCGCAGTGCACGCTGACCAGGTCGCCAGGTGTACGGTGTTTCCTCCGACACATTGGTGCTGCTGGCTTCCGGGTTGGATGGGCATTGTGTCAAGAAGCAGCGCGGCTAGGTTGGGTTGTGTTTCAGAGGACGCATGGCTCTTGACCTTTGCCTCTCCCGAGTCCGTACGGGAGTTGCAGCAAAGAGACAAGACTGTCACTACTACCAATTGGATACCATGAAATTGGGGAGAAAAAAAGGGGTAAAAAATAATAAAAAATAACATACACAAGGCTGCGGGGCCAGATGGATTACCAGGATGTGTGCTCCTGGCATGTGCTGACCAACTGGCAGGTGTCTTCACTGACATTTTCAACATGTCCCTGATTGAGTCTGTAATACCAACAACCTTCAAAAAGACCACCATAGTCCCAGTGCCCAAGAACACAAAGGCAACCTGTCTAAATGACTCACGCACTCACGTCTGTAGCTGTGAAGTGCTTTGAAAGGTTGGTAATGGCTCACATCAACACCATTATCCCAGAAACCCTAGACCCACTCCAATTTGCATACCGCCCAAACAGATCCACAGATGATGCAATCTCTATTGCACTCCACACTGCCCTTTCCCACCTGGATAAAAGGAACACTTATGTGAGAATGCTGTTCATTGACTACAGCTCAGCGTTCAACACCATAGTACCCTCAAAGTTCATCACTAAGCTAAGGATCCTGGGACTAAACACCTCCCTCTGCAACTGGATCCTGGACTTCCTGACGGGCCAGGTGGTGAGGGTAGGTAGCAACACATCTGCCACGCTGGTCCTCAACACTGGAGCTCCCCAGGGGTGTGTGCTCAGTCCCCTCCTGTACTCCTTGTTCACCCATGACTGCATGGCCAGGCACGACTCCAACCTAATCATTAACCTGTTAGGGCTAGGGGGCAGTATTGACACGGCTGGATAAAAAACATACCCGATTTAATCTGGTTACCACTCCTACCCAGTAACTAGAATATGCATATACTTATTACATATGGATATAAAACACCCTAAAGTTTCTAAAACTGTTTGAATGGTGTCTGTGAGTATAACAGAACTCAAATGGCAGGTCAAAACCTGAGAGATTCCTTTACAGGAAGTGGCCTGTCTGACCATTTCTTGAACTTCTTTTCCATCTCTATCTTTTACTAAGGATCTCTGCTCTAACGTGACACTTCCTACGTCGTCCATAGGCGCTTAGAGCCCGGGAAAAAACAGAATGTCGTCATCCCAGCCCCAGGCTGAAACACATTATCGCCTTTCTCAAGTGGCCGATCAAGGGACTCTGGGCTTAGGCGCGTGACCCGACCGCCCCCGCCTTTGTGATTTTTTTCCTCTGTTTGCCGAAAAGGAGATTCCCTGTCGGAATATTATCGCTTTTCTATGAGAAAAATGGCGTAAAAATTGATTTTAAACAGCGGTTGACATGCTTCGAAGTACGGTAATGGAATATTTAGAATTTTTTTGTCACGAATTGCGCCATGCGCGCGACCCTTCTTTACCATTTCGGATAGTGTCTGGAACGCACGAACAAAACGCCGCTATTCGGATATAACGATGGATTATTTTGGACCAAACCAACATTTGTTATTGAAGTAGCAGTCCTGGGAGTGCATTCTGACGAAGACAACAAAAGGTAATCAAACTTTTATAATAGTAAATATGATTATGGTGAGTGCTAAACTTGCCGGGTGTCTAAATAGCTAGCCCGTGATGCCTGGGCTATGTACTTAGAATATTGCAAAATGTGCTTTCACCAAAAAGCTATTTTAAAATCGGACATATCGAGTGCATAGAGGAGGTCTGTATCTATAATTCTTAAAATAATTGTTATGCTTTTTGTGAACGTTTATCGTGAGTAATTTAGTAAAATGTTAGAGAATTCCCCGGAAGTTTGCGGGGGGTATGCTAGTTCTGAACGTCACATGCTAATGTAAAAAGCTGGTTTTTGATATAAATATGAACTTGATTGAACAAAACATGCATGTATTGTATAACATAATGTCCTAGGGTTGTCATCTGATGAAGATCATCGAAGGTGAGTGCTGCATTTAGCTGTCTTCTGGGTTTTGGTGACATTATATGCTAGCTTGAAAAATGGGTGTCTGATTATTTCTGGCTTGGTACTCTGCTGACATAATCTAATGTTTTGCTTTCGTTGTAAAGCCTTTTTGAAATCGGACAGTGTGGTTAGATTAACGAGAGTCTTGTCTTTAAATAGCTGTAAAATAGTCATATGTTTGAGAAATTGAAGTAATAGGATTTTTAAGGTTTTGAAAATCGCGCCACAGGCTTCAAGTGGCTGTTACGTAGGTGGGACGAATTCGTCCCGCCTAGCCCATAGAGGTTAAGTTTGCAGTCGACACAACAGTGGTAGGCCTGATCACCGACAACGACGAGACAGCCTATAGGGAGGAGGTCAGAGACCTAGCCAGGTGGTGCCAGAATAACAACCTATCCCTCAACGTAACCAAGACTAAGGAGATGATTGTGGACCACAGGAAAAGGAGGACCGAGCACGCCCCCATTCTCATCAACGGGGCTGTAGTGGAGCAGGTTGAGAGCTTCAAGTTCCTTGGTGTCCACATCAATAACAAACTAGAATGATCCAAACACACCATGACAGTCGTGAAGAGGGCACGACAAAGCCTATTCCCCCTCAGGAAACTAAAAAGATTTGATATGGGTCCTGAGATTCTCAAAAGGTTCTACAGCTGCAACATCGAAAGCATCCTGACTGGTTGCATCACTGCCTGGTATGGCAACTACTCGGCCTCTGACCGCAAGGCACTACAGAGGGTAGTGCATACGGCCCAGTACATCACTGGGGCTAAGCTGCCTGCCATCCAGGACCTCTACACCAGGCAATGTCAGAGGAAGGGCCTAAAAATTGTCAAAGACCCCAGCCACCCCAGTCATAGACTGTTCTCTCTACTACCGCATGGCAAGCGGTACCGGAGTGCCAAGTCTAGGACAAAAAGGCTTCTCAACAGTTTTTACCCCCAAGCCATAAGACTCCTGAACAGGTAATCAAATGGCTACCCGGACTATCTGCATTGTGTCCCACCCACCACCCGCCAACCCCTCTTTTACGCTACTGCTACTCTCTGTTCATCATATATGCATAGTCACTTTAACCATATCTACATGTACATACTACCTCAATCAGCCTGACTAACCGGTGTCTGTATGTAGCCTCGCTACTTTTATAGCCTCGCTACTGTATATAGCCTGTCTTTTTACTGTTGTTTTATTTCTTTACTTACCTGTTGCTCACCTAATACCTTTTATGCACTATTGGTTAGAGCCTGTAAGTAAGCATTTCACTGTAAGGTCTACACCTGCTGTATTCAGCGCACGTGACAAATCAACTTTGGTGAAAATCTCCTAGAGATGAACGTACTTTGGTGCAAAAAGTGCAAATCAATCCCAGAACAACAGCAAAGGACCTTGTGAAGATGTTGGAGGAAACAGGTACAAAAGTATCTATATCCACAGTAAAACGAGTCCTATATCAACATAAGGCCACTCAGAAAGGAAGAAGCCATTGCTCCAAAACCACAATAAAAAAAGCCAGACTACAGTTTGCAACTGCACATGGGGACAAAGATCATACTTTTTGGAGAAATGTCCTCTGATCTGATGAAACAAAAATAGAACTGTTGGCCATAATGACCATCGTTCTGTTTGGAGGAAAAAGGGGGAGGCTTGCAAGCCGAAGAACACCATCCCAACCGTGAAGCACGGGGGTGGCAGCATCATGTTGTGGGGGTGCTTTGCTGCAGGAGGGACTGGTGCACTTCACAAAATAGATGGCATCATGAGGTAGGAAAATTATGTGGACATATTGAAGCAACATCTCAAGACATCAGTCAGGAAGTTAAAGCTTGGTCTCAAATGGGTCTTCCAAATGGACAATGACCCCAAACATACTTCCAATGTTGTGGCAAAATGGCTTAACCTGTTGGGTCTAGGGGGCAGCATTTGCACGTCTGGATAAAAAAAATGTACCCGATTTAATCTGGTTACTAATCCTACCCAGTAACTAGAATATGCATATACTTATTATATATGGATAGAAAACACTCTAAAGTTTCCAAAACTGTTTGAATGGTGTCTGTGAGTATAACAGAACTCATTTGGCAGGCAAAACCCTGAGACATTTTCTGACAGGAAGTGGATACCTGATGTGTTGTATTGACTTTAAACCTCTCCCATTGAAAAACACAGGGGTTTAGGAATATTTTGGCACTTCCTATTGCTTCCACTAGATGTCACCAGCCTTTACAAAGTGTTTTGAGTCTTCTGGAGGGAGATCTGACCGAACAAGAGCCATGGAACGGTGATGTCCCATTAGACACCTGGCGCGCTACTTCATGTTGGGTACCCTCGTTCCAATACGTTATAAAAGGCTATGCATTCGTCCACCTTGAATATTATTCATGTTCTGGTTAAAAAAGGCCCTAATGATTTATGCTATACAACGTTTGACATGTTTGAACGAACGGAAATATATTTTTTCCCCTCGTTCATGACGAGAAGTCCGGCTGGCTTACATCATGTGCTAACGAGACGGAGATTTTTGGACATAAATGATGAGCTTTTTTGAACAAAACTACATTCGTTATGGACCTGTGATACCTGGAAGTGACATCTGATGAAGAGAATCAAAGGTAATGGATTATTTACATAGTATTTTCGATTTTAGATCTCCCCAACATGACGTCTAGTCTGTATCGCAACGCGTATTTTTCTGGGCACAGTGCTCAGATTATTGCAAAGTGTGATTTCCCAGTAAGGTTATTTTTAAATCTGGCAAGTTGATTGCGTTCAAAAGATGTAAATCTATAATTCTTTAAATGACAATATAATATTTTACCAATGTTTTCTAATTTTAATTATTTAATTTCTGACGCTGACTTGACTGCCGGTTATTGGAGGGAAACGATTTCCTCAACATCAATGCCATAGTAAAACGCTGTTTTTGTATATAAATATGAACTTGATAGAACTAAAAATGCATGCATTGTCTAACATAATGTCCTAGGAGTGTCATCTGATGGAGATTGTAAAAGGTTAGTGTATCATTTTAGCTGGTTTTATGGTTTTGGTGACCCTGTCTTTGACTTGACAAAACATTACACACAACTCTTGTAAATGTACTGTCCTAACATACTCTAAATTTATGCTTTCGCCGTAAAACCTTTTTGAAATCGTAAAACGTGGTTAGATTAAGGAGATGTTTATCTTTCAAATGGTGTAACATAGTTGTATTTTTGAAAAATTTGAATTTTGACATTTATTTGGATTCAAATTTGCCGCTCTTGAAATGCACCTGCTGTTGATGGAGTGCACCACAGGTGGCACGCTAGCGTCCCACCTAGCCCCAAGAGGTTAAGGACAACAAAGTTAATGTATTGGAGTGGCGATCACAAAGCCCTGACCTCAATCCGATAGAAAATCTGTGGGCAGAACTGAAAAAGCGTGTGTGTGCAAGGAGGCCTACAAATCTGACTCAGTTACACCAGCTCTGCCAGGAGGAATGGGCCAAAATTCACCCAACATATTGTGGGAAGCTTGAGGAAGGCTACCCAAAACCTTTGACCCAAGTTAAACAATTTAAAGGCAATGCTACCAAATACTAATTGAGTGTATGCAAACTTCTGACCCACTGGGAATGCGATGAAAGAAATAAAAGCTGAAATAAATTATTCTCCCTACTATCTTTCTGACATTTCACATTCTTAAAATAAAGTGGTGATCCTAACTGACCTAAGACAGGGAACTTTTACTAGAATTAAATGTCAGGAATTGTGAAAAACTGAGTTTAAATGTATTTGGGTAAGGTGTATGTAAACCTCCGACTTCAACGGTATATCTCCCTGACTAACTTCAAGCATCAGCTATCTGAGCAGCTTACCGATCATTGCAGCTGTACATAGCCCATCCAACTACCTACAAATCAAATCAAATCAAATGTATTTATATAGCCCTTCGTACATCAGCTGAAATCTCAAAGTGCTGTACAGAAACCCAGCCTAAAACCCCAAACAGCAAGCAATGCATGTGAAAGAAGCACGGTGGCTAGGAAAAACTCCCTAGGAAAAACTCCCTAGAAAGGCCAAAAACCTAGGAAGAAACCTAGAGAGGAACCAGGATATGAGGGGTGGCCAGTCCTCTTCTGGCTGTGCCGGGTGGATATTATAACAGAACATGGTCAAGATGTTAAAATGTTCATAAATGACCAGCATGGTCAGATAATAATAATCATTGTAGTTGTCGAGGGTGCAACAAGCACGTCCGGTGAACAGGTCAGGGTTCCGTAGCCGCAGGCAGAACAGTTGAAACTGGAGCAGCAGCATGGCCAGGTGGACTGGGGACAGCAAGGAGTCATCATGCCAGGTAGTCCTGAGGCATGGTCCTAGGGCTCAGGTCCTCCGAGAGAAAGAAAGAAAGAAAGAGAGAAAGAGAGAATTAGAGAGAGCATATTTACATTCACACAGGACACCGGATAAGACAAGAGAATACTCCAGATGTAACAGACTGACCCTAGCCCCCCGACACATAAACTACTGCAGCATAAATACTGGAGGCTGAGACAGGAGGGATCAGAAGACACTGTGGCCCCATCCGATGATACCCCCGGACAGGGCAAAACAGGCAGGATATAACCCCACCCACTTTGCCAAAGCACAGCCTCCACACCACTAGAGGGATGTCTACAACCACCAACTCACCGTCCGAAGACAAGGCCGAGTATAGCCCACAAAGATCTCCGCCATGGCACAACCCAAGGGGGGGGGCGCCAACCCATCCCCATATTGTTTTATTTACTTTTTTTGTTCTTTTGCACACCAGTATTTCTACTTGCACATCATCATCTGCACATCTATCACTCCAGTGTTAATAACACTGGATTTTTTTATTGTGTTATTGACTGTACTTCTGTTTATTCCATGTGTAACTCTGTGTTGTTGTTTGTGTCGAACTGCTTTGCTTTATCTTGGCCAGGTCGCAGTTGTAAATGAAAACTTGTTCTCAACTAGCCTACCTGGTTAAATAAAGGACTTGTTCTCAACTGGCCTACCTGTTTAAATAAAGGACTTGTTCTCAACTGGCCCACCTGGTTAAATAAAGGACTTGTTCTCAACTAGCCTACCTGGTTAAATAAAGGACTTGTTCTCAACTGGCCTACCTGGTTAAATAAAGGACTTGTTCTCAACTGGCCTACCTGTTTAAATAAAGGACTTGTTCTCAACTGGCCTACCTGGTTAAATAAAGGACTTGTTCTCAACTGGCCCACCTGGTTAAATAAAGGACTTGTTCTCAACTGGCCTACCTGGTTAAATAAAGGTGAAATAAATGTTTTTGTTTATAAAAAAAAAATGTCTGACATCAATGTGTGAGCAACTACAATAATTGAATATGGTCAATTTCAAACATTTGTATATAACATAAACATACTGTTGACATGTAGGCTATGGTGTAATGGAATGGTTTGCCTTGTGTGGTAGGTTTTGTGGGTTTTGACACTCTTATGTAGGTGTTATAACCAGCCATAAAATAACTCAATATATGTCACAACAGGTCCAAATATGTGTCATAACAGTGTTATGACCATATTATAACAGGCTATGACAAGTTATGTCAGCTGTTATGACATATTATGACATGGTTATGACTGTGTCATAATGTTTTATGACGCTGGATGTCAAGTACAGTGTTACCAAAGTGAGTCGTAAACAGCAAATGTGAGTCAACAACAAACAACAACAACCATGACGGTATCACATTTTTTAAATAACACACTCTGATGCGGCATTTATATGCACCTCATTTACTTTCAATAAACCAAATTGACGCACAAATTATAGATGTGCTGTGTCCTGTTCTGATTTCATAATTCATACCCTATGAAATGATTTATCCCTCAGATGGTCTTCTCTGATACTAGTTGGCTGTGGCTGAGCTCCAGATGGGGTCAGGGTTAGGGTTTGGACACGATTCCAATAATGGGTTGGCATGAACAGAGATTTTGCAATCTCTCCGATTTTCGGGAATCAGAACTGAAGCTGTGTCCAGCAAAATTCCCAGCGGTGGGCAGACAGGGGGTGAGTTCTCTCCTCAGCAGATATAAGGCCTTGGTCCTATAACTTCTCACGGAGTACATCGTCTTTACAGAGGAGACACAGCTCAACATACAAACTGATAAACAGATATTTCCATCAAAATGTGGTATGTTATACTTTTCATATTCTTTCTTCAACAAAACCCTAGTTGCCTGGCAATTGTTGTCATTGCAGTACCAATCCAAATGAATCTCTGAAATGTCTTTGGACAATGGATCTTTGTAAAATGGCAGGGAAACACAGCTACTTAAATCTTTCAAAAAACATTCAAATTGCTCTAGCTAGAGACCTTTTCTAAATATAGGTTAACAAGCAAGCCCAGAGACTTCCTAAGTAAAGGAACCGTTAGTTGTGGTACTAGTGAGTGTTTGGGAGCTGTCTGTCAGTTGGCTCTGTGTGTGTGTACTGTACTTATGTGTTCCTTCTGTCCGCAGGTCATCCCTGGTAGTGCTCCTCGCGGCCTCCTGTGTCTGTCTGGAACAGGACAAAATCAAAATCAAAATCAAAATCAAAACCAAATCAATTGATGAGATGTCAGACAATTCAGGTAGCTATCTGTCTAACTGACACATAACCAACTCCCTGCCTTATGCCAATACGGGCTTACTTTTTCTGATTTAGATTGAAATGTCAACAAAGTGAGAGGGATGAAACGTTTTCAAACAAAAACATGTACATTTTAAAGATCATTGACAACCTTTCTTGTCCCATGTCTATGTTAAGGTGGGTGTTAGTGACACCATTGATGCAGAATATCGCCCAAAAATATTGGACTTACACATTACACGTGTGTTTTCACACGTGCAATTTGTCTATTTCCGAAACATATTATATTTGCTGGCCCATTGTGACTGGTTCGTGTAAGGATATCACTCACATTTCAATTACACTGTCACTCTCATCGGATGTTCTGAAGCCAATCTTCACTATGGATCCCCTTACGCAACTCTGAGCTGAGCAGACACAAGCTGTTCCTATTCAGCCTGTTGGAGAATACAGTAGCTGTGGCCAAAATGAGGATGTCACCATCACTTTCAAGTGAGAACCTTGTTAACCTCTTGGGGCTAGGTGGGACGCTAGCGTGCCACCTGTGGTGCACTCCATCAACAGCAGGTGCATTTCAAGAGCGGCAAATTTGAATCCAAATAAATGTCAAAATTCAAATTTTTCAAAAATACAACTATGTTACACCATTTGAAAGATAAACATCTCCTTAATCTAACCACGTTTTACGATTTCAAAAAGGTTTTACGGCGAAAGCATAAATTTAGAGTATGTTAGGACAGTACATTTACAAGAGTTGTGTGTAATGTTTTGTCAAGTCAAAGACAGGGTCACCAAAACCATAAAACCAGCTAAAATGATACACTAACCTTTTACAATCTCCATCAGATGACACTCCTAGGACATTATGTTAGACAATGCATGCATTTTTAGTTCTATCAAGTTCATATTTATATACAAAAACAGCGTTTTACTATGGCATTGATGTTGAGGAAATCGTTTCCCTCCAATAACCGGCAGTCAAGTCAGCGTCACAAATTAAATAATTAAAATTAGAAAACATTGGTAAAATATTATATTGTCATTTAAAGAATTATAGATTTACATCTTTTGAACGCAATCAACTTGCCAGATTTAAAAATAACCTTACTGGGAAATCACACTTTGCAATAATCTGAGCACTGTGCCCAGAAAAATACGCGTTGCGATACAGACTAGACGTCATGTTGGGGAGATCTAAAATCGAAAATACTATGTAAATAATCCATTACCTTTGATTCTCTTCATCAGATGTCACTTCCAGGTATCACAGGTCCATAACGAATGTAGTTTTGTTCAAAAAAGCTCATCATTTATGTCCAAAAATCTCCGTCTCGTTAGCACATGATGTAAGCCAGCCGGACTTCTCGTCATGAACGAGGGGAAAAAATATATTTCCGTTCGTTCAAACATGTCAAACGTTGTATAGCATAAATCATTAGGGCCTTTTTTAACCAGAACATGAATAATATTCAAGGTGGACGAATGCATAGCCTTTTATAACGTATTGGAACGAGGGTACCCAACATGAAGTAGCGCGCCAGGTGTCTAATGGGACATCACCGTTCCATGGCTCTTGTTCGGTCAGATCTCCCTCCAGAAGACTCAAAACACTTTGTAAAGGCTGGTGACATCTAGTGGAAGCAATAGGAAGTGCCAAAATATTCCTAAACCCCTGTGTTTTTCAATGGGATAGGTTTAAAGTCAATACAACACATCAGGTATCCACTTCCTGTCAGAAAATGTCTCAGGGTTTTGCCTGCCAAATGAGTTCTGTTATACTCACAGACACCATTCAAACAGTTTTGGAAACTTTAGAGTGTTTTCTATCCATATATAATAAGTATATGCATATTCTAGTTACTGGGTAGGATTAGTAACCAGATTAAATCGGGTACATTTTTTTTATCCAGACGTGCAAATGCTGCCCCCTAGACCCAACAGGTTAAGTCTCACGGCTCACAGCTATTATCCCGATTATCTTAAAAATCGATTCAGCAGCGACACACATGAGATGACAGGGATCAAAGAGAAGGCAAGCAGGGAGGAAAGGAAGGAGAGATCCTCAGTCTCAGCTTCCTCCAAGCTGGATGGTAAAATATGTCATTAGGAAAATCTACAGAGCATGAAAGCCTTGAAAAGTAAAATTCCTCAAAATCCACCTCTCATCAAACGTTTCAGGAAAATGTTTGAGAAGAGAAATGACACTAATTCCATCCTCATCTAGGTTTCTGCGTATTGTGACCTCCAAGGTAATTCTGTGAAAGCTAGCCTTGTCTGGCTCAAGTCATGACAACACTTATTTTTTTTAGATAATAGTAGATGATTAATGAATTTACTGAACTTTTGTCAGGTCAAAGCTAAAAGGTTCCAGAAAGCTACTACCAAATGCTATGTGTATTCAAGTGAATAGTGTTGATTTTAGCAAACTCAAACTCAAACTAAAACCAAGGCTGGAATTGTATTGAGGCACATTTCATTTTTCTGCAATAATCTTTTATGGTTGTGTTTGAGTTGCACAGCAGTAAGTGCTAGGTGGTGCTGAGTTGGGGATGTTTTAACCATATAGAGATTGTATAGAAATAATGTTGTTGTGTTTCTTGCCCAGACCTGCGCTTCAGGCGTATGGTTGGGGGCACCCTGGCCCCTCATGTCCCCTGGCAGGCCATGGTCTATCTGAGTAAAAACGTCATGAACGGGGGCTTCGCTGGGGGAGCTCTAATCTCTGACCGCTGGGTCCTGACCGCTGGCAGGAACTTGTTTGTCAGGAAGAGTAGGCAGGACACCCAGGGGAAAGAACCAATCATCCCCAAGGTGTACCTAGGCATCACGCGATACTCCCAAGCCAATGACTCCAAAGAAGTTGCTGTAGAAAAGGTGAGCTAGTATACCCATTACCATCTCTTTCAAACAATATACAGACAATTCAGTATTTACAGCAAGCAGAACTGCACTGGGCTCTCTCACCTACATCATCATTTTCAGTCTTATAGGTAGTTAGAGCACAAATACAGTAGATCGTCAAAAAAAAGGTCCTATGAATTATTCCCTTCCCCTTCTAGGTGGTTCTGCACCCAGGCTTCCAGAGCGTGTCAGACTGGGACAACGACCTGGCTCTGATTCAGCTGAAGGAGCCATTCACCTTGAGCGAGGCTGTGATGCCCATCCCTCTGCCTGAGAGGGGTGAGGACCTGGCTGAGGCAGCCCAGGAGAAAGGCATCATCACAGGCTGGGGTTGGGGGGTCCACTTCACCCCCGCTGAGTCACTGAAACACCTGGTATTGCCTGTGGCATCGCATAGCTTCTGTAAGGCAGAGTACAACCGTGGTGGCAGCACTCCAACCATAGACGACAACATGTTCTGTACTGGAGCCAGCAAGTACCAGGAGAATGTGTGCTTTGGGGATGCAGGCGGTGCCCTGGCAGTCCAGGACCCCAAAGACGGCAGAGTGTATGCTGCAGGGATCCTGTCCTTCGATAAGGCCTGTGCCGTGAGGAAATACGCTGTCTACATGAAGCTCTCTGCCTACATGCCTTGGATCAACAGTGTCCTCAGGGGTGACAGTGAGAAATCAGCCAGTCTCCGCTCCAGTGTAATGTCTGAGATGTTTTCGAGGCAGTTGTAGCCTCCACTCAGCACAGTTTCAGATATGAGAGCCGGGGCTCATAATCTCCATTATGCCTTTGCTAACAAAGTAATTTTCTGACTTGATCTTGTAAAACTCTCTCAAGTTTCGACTTTCATTGAGTGTGTGCCCCCGCCTGATTGAGTGTGTCTTCCGATGTTGATTTCAAAGGATTTTCAATAAATTAATCTCTCCTAAGAAGTTTGGTTTCCGATGTTTCACCTTATAACTTTTATTCACATTTTCTTCAACTCATTTTAGAATGCTGGGAAACATATTTTAGATCATCTCTACAAGCTGGAACCTTAGAGCATGTTAGAGCCATTAAAACAAGTAGCCTACAGCTAGGACATGAGACGATTTTGAAGTTCATTTAAGTAATGGAATTATTAAGGAAAATTGTTATCTGGCCAAGGAGGATATTGTGTTGAGACCAGCAAGGGTTTTTTAGTAGATTTGTCATGAAAATCATTCAAGAAGGAAATAACTTGTTCTAAAATAGAGCTACATAAACGAGGGTCTAGAATCCCTCCCAGCAGGGGAATGGAGGTCATGTCACTCCTGGTTAGTGACTAATTTAAATACAGAAGACAAAAGGCTTGTCATCACAGCTCAACACTAGTTAATAGCTCTCTTGCTTTGGAGCAGCCTGCTGTACCACAATTTGTTCAGTTTCAACAAGAGATATCTCAGAAATGGTGCCGAAGAGTATGGCTGATGTTTTACATGCCCGTAATCAATTGTGCTATTTTGTTAATTTTTTTGTGTTGTTTGTAACTTATTTTTTAACTTATTTTGTACATAATGTTGCTGCTACCGTCTCTTACGACCGAAAATAACTTCTGGACATCAGAACTGGGATTACTCACCACGGACTGGTAGAAGCTTTTTCCTTTAATCTCTATGTACTAGGGGCTATGTGGGACGCATGCGTCCCACCCCTGGTACACCCTATCAACAACAGGTGAAATATCAAGAGTGCCAAATTTGAAAACAATTAAATGTCATAATTCAAATTTCTCAAAAATACAACTATCTTACACCCTTTGAAAGATAAACATCTCCTTAATCTAACCACGTTGTCCGATTTCAAAAAGGCTTTACGGCGAAAGCATAAAGTTAGATTATGTTAGGAGAGTACATTGACAATAGCTGTGTGTAATGTTTTGTCAATTCAAAGACAGGCATCACCAAAAGCAGAAAACCAGCTAAAATTATGCACTAACCTTTGACAATCTCCATCAGATGACACTCCTAGGACATTATGTTAGACAATACATGCATTTTTAGTTCTATCAAGTTCATATTTATATCCAAAAACAGCGTTTTACTATGGCGTTGATGTTGAGGAAATCGTTTCCCTCCAATAACCGCCAGTCAAATCAGCACGACAAATTAAATAATTACTATTCGAAAACATTGGTAAAATATTATATTGTCATTCAAAGAATTATAGATTTACATCTCTTGAATGCAACCGGATTGCCAGATTTAAAAATAACCTTACTGGGAAATCACACTTTGCAATAATCTGAGCACTGCGCCCATAAAAATACGCTTTGCGATACAGACTAACCGCCATGTTGGAGAGATCTAAAATCGAAAATACTATGTAAATAATCCATTACCTTTGATTCTCTTCATCAGATGTCACTTCCAGGAATCCCAGGTCCATAACAAATGTAGTTTTGTTCGAAAAAGCTCATAATTTATGTCCAAAAAGCTCTGTGTTGTTAGCACATGATCTATGCCAGCCGAACTTCTCATCATGAACGAGGGGAAAAAAAATATTTATGTTCGTTCAAACATGTCAAACGTTGTATAGCATAAATCATTAGTGCCTTTTTCAACCAGAACATGAATAATATTCAAGGCGGACATTTGCATTCTCTTTTCAAACGTTTCGGAACGAGAGTACCCAACATGAACTCGCGCGCCAGAGTCTAATCGGCCACCACCGTTCCAAGGCTCTTGTTCGTTCAGTTCTCACAGTATAAGACTCAAACCACTTTCTAAAGACTGGTGACATCTAGTGGAAGCCATAGGAAGTGCTCAACAATTAATAAGCCCCTGTGTGTTTCAATGGCATAGGCTTAAAGGTAATTCAACACATCAGGTATCCACTTCCTGTCAGAATTTGTCTCAGGGTTTTGACTGCCATATGAGTTCTGTTATCCTTACAGACACCATTCAAACAGTTTTAGAAAATTCAGAGTGTTTTCTATCCAAACCTGAACAATAATATGCATATTCTAGCTTCTGAGTTGGTGTAGGAGGCAGTTAAAAATGGGCACATATTTTTTTCAAAATTCTCAATACTGCCCCCTAGCCCCAAGAGGTTGTTCCTTTTTCCCCCACGCTGTTTGTGGGGTGTTGCCTCTTTGTGTTTTGAGCAGTTAACGTATCTGCATTTTCTTGGTTTTGTGTACGTGTTTATTTCAGTGTGAAGAATAAACATGTGTTCGCTCCCAGCTGCGCTTTGGTCCTCTTCCTCATCACCCGACGACGATCGTTACACAGAGATGTTAAAAATCTGTTTAAAAAATCGTCAAAGAGTAATTATTTTAACCTAAAGCATTTAATAAAGACACTTATAGTACAATATTATGGGGAATAGGAATGAGAGGGCTACGTACACCATTTTAGGAAGGGATCACAGCAGTGATTGAATGAGGGTATGAGGCATGAGTTGAGGTGTTCAGAGGCTTGACCAGTGCAGGACAGGATTTGACTGGGAAGACAATAACACAAAAACACTACACAGTGAGACAAAAGAGCTAAGAATGAGTCATAGATGTGTAATAATGTGATTGTGTTTGTGATTGACTCTACACAAAGTAATGAGAGAAAATTGACAGGGGTTTCCTCACAGTGCTTGGAGAGGAAACATTCAATGTGCCAGTGGATGAGTGGGCCACATGAGACATGGCTTCCAGTTCATGTGAGGAGGTAGTTGACAATGGTAGTGGAGTGGTCATCGCTTGTTAAATCATGGAACAGGAGGGAATTCAGTTGGAAATACAAATAGCAGATACGTTCCCTTGAAGCTGAGCCATCGTAGGTTTGAACAACAAGTTTGTCCATGAAGATAAACACGGAATTCAAATCTCACCCACTTGGCAAATCAAAGTAGCCCAAGAAACTTTTTCTGAATAAAGCCCTGATCATCCACATACAGTACCTGACGATAACTGAGAACGGCAAGCAGACTGGTGGCAACCATAGGTCCCAGAGTGGGGGGGGGGGGCAATTTTTTTGCCCTGGGACCCAGAGTTTATCCTTATCTGTTGACCTAACCAGGAAAACTCTGGACCCTATGAGGTATGACAATGATGAATCAGTTGTAAAAGGTTTTGTAAGGGCTCTGATGGAACCAGTTTTAACTAAATCAGGGCACATGGTTTTAATAGCTCTTAGGGCTCGCGGACCGCTACCGGGACACCTACGACAACATCCGGTGAAATTGCAGAGCACCAAATTCAAAATAGAAATATCGTAATATTAAACATTCATGAAAATACAAGTGTCATACATCATTTAAAAGCTTAGAATCTTGGCAATCGAACTGCGTTGTCAGATTTCAAAAAGGCTTTACGGTGAAAGCATAGCATTCGATTATCTGAGGACAGCACCCCACAATAACATATTTTCCAAACAAGCACAGGCGTCACAGAATCCCAAATAGCGATAAAATAAATCACTTACCTTTGAAGATCTTCCTCTGTTTGCAATCCCGAGGGTCCCAGCTACACAATGAATGGTCGAGTCCTTCTTTATATCCCAAATCAGTCTGTTTAGCAGGCGCCATGACTTCAGAAATCCACTCCTTCAACATGCAGACACCAGCACACCACTGAAGCCATTAAGAACTATATTCAAAAACACACCTGGTAAACTGTTCAATCACCAGGCACACGACTCAACATAGTTCAATGACAGAGACTGTGGACTTAGAATAAAAAATAAAAATTGTGAAAATTAATAAAATAAAGTTGCAGCTGTCTTTGATATGCTCAAAATTAACTAACTGCTATCTTGAAATGTAGAGAAAGTGTTTTAAAATAGGCATCCAATCATTTGAAAATTAGTCGAAAGGCTAAGTGATTCTCTTCCTGAGAAGAAGCTGACAGCCTTCAAACAGAGCAAAAAAAGTGGTCCCAAAAAATATGTCAAATTGAATCAAAAAATGATACAGCTGTCTTTAATAAGATCAAACTGAACTAACTGCTATCTTGAAATGTTGAAAAAGTGTTTTTAAATAGGCATCCTATCATTTGAAAATTAGTTGAAAGGCTAAGTGATACTCCTCCTGAGAAGAAGTTGACAGCCTTCAAACATAGTGCAAAAAAAGTGGGCGTGAACATAGAATATTTTTGGGTCCAAAAAAATAATATACAGCTGTCTTTAATAAGATCAAACTGAACTAACTGCTATCTAGAAATGTTGAAAAAGTGTTTTTAAATAGCTCAGTCATATCACTCAATATGAGTCAAAATCTGTCACATCCAGGAGTGCTCATTATGTCAAAAATGAAAAAAATAACAACTCACAGCTGTGTTAATAGACCCAACTCAAACATCTGCTATCTTGAAATGTCCAAAAAAGGTATTTAAATGGGTCTACCAGACATCTTCTGGAGAGAAGAAGGCTCGATCTTTTCTCAAGAAGAACAATCTTCATACCATAAGACAGTTCTTCTTGAGAGAAGATAAGGTCAGGGACTCCTGTCTTACTTTCTGTCATGTTGAGATGGGTTTCCCTGTCTTACTTTCTGTCATGTTGAGATGGGTTAGTTCTTCTTGAGAGAACTAACCCAAAATTAGTCTAACTAACCCAAAATTAGTTAGGTGTGTCCATCCAGGGGAACGTCCCTGGTGGTGTGTCCTTCCAGGGGAACGTCCCCGGAGGTGTGTCCTTCCAGGGGAATCAGTGCCAGTAGCTCTTCTTTAAAGTCATTTCCATGAAAATAACAGACATAAACACACATCTGTGCTACATGGGTGTTGTCAGTTCTCTCATCAATAGCCAGGGGAAAATGCTCAGCCTGACTGAGCCCCTCCAGAACAATCCTATACACGTCATCCGCCAGAGCACAGACACGGCGTCCGGCTGATGTCACAGACAGGAGCACCTGTTTGACAGACGCAATTAGGCTATCCATAGACTTGTCTGTAGCCAATTCCTCCAAAACTGTCACCATGCATTTTTTAAACAGCTCTGCGTCTGTGAAGGGCATGTTGTGTTTGGTTAGAACCCAGGATGCTTTTAGGAAGCACTTGTGACCTCCTGTTGTTGGGTCAGGCCACGAAGGAGGATTCTACTGCCGTGTTTGTAGCTTGTAGTTAATGCTTCAGTGATTCTGCTTCAGGCCTCTGTCTGGGGCGGGAAGGCTACTTTGAAAGTACCATGTTTAGATTCATAATGCCGTCTGAGATTGAATTCTTTGCAAACAAGACACACTCTGGCTTGGCATTGGAGAAATATGGTAAGATGAATGGATCTCTCTGTCCGTTCTTCCCTGAAACTTTGATTTTCATTATCCACCTTTCTTTTGTTACTTTTTGAGAGCGACATGTTCTCTTGCTATCAAGCTCATTGTTCTGAATGAATGTTGACATTAATAAAGTAGTGTAGACTACAGTAGGCTACGTAGACCTGTTTTTCCCCACCAATCAACGCACAGAGAAATAAACAAAAAGTTATAATTGAATAGAGATATTGGTGATTTTATGATTTTATCAGATCTAAATTATTTTATTGTCACTGAATGTACTATGTACTAATCAAATGTGTTAAACATGTTAAATTTGTAGTGTAGGCCTATTAATTGTGCTAATATTATACGCTAATTATGTTCTGGCCCGCCCACTTTAACTCAGAAAAAAATTCTCCCGATGTCACGTCCTGACCATAGAAAGCTGTTATTTTCTATGGGAGAGTAGGTCAGGGCGTGACAGGGGGGTTTTCTAGTTTAGTTTTTCTATGTTGTTTTCTAGTTTTGTATTTCTATGTTGGGTTTTGTTTGGGATGATCTCCAATTAGAGGAAGCTGGTCATCGTTGTCTCTAATTGGAGATCATACTTAAGTAGGTGTTTTTCCCACCTTTGTTTGTGGGAGATTGTTTTTGAGTAGTGTATGTTTCACCTCTACATCACATTTTTTTTTTTGTTCTTTAGTTTATGTGTATGTATTGAATAGTTTCACAGTTCAATAAAATATGTGGAACGATAATCACGCTGCACTTTGGTCCGCTCCTCTCTATGACAACCGTGACACCCGAAGCCAAATCTAGTTGACAAACCCTGTTTTATAGTATGTCATGGCCTTTACTGGCCAACTGCTGTTATGTTTATGATATACTATGGTGTTGTTGATGAACCCTGTTTTATAGTATGTCATGGCCTTTTCTGGCCAACTGCTGTTATGTTTATGATATACTATGGTGTTGTGTCACTAGACTTTGACCAGATATTATTGCATCCAAAGATCAACTGTACCTAGAACATAGATACAGAGCCACTTGTTATCAGGAAGGTGCTCTCTCAGAACAACGGAAAATATCTCAATGACTTGACATGTTCTGGTTGTGAATTCAGGCTACAAGGTAAGAATCTTCCCAGTGATTATTGTAAAGTGTGTAGAGAAATTAAATGTTTGGTTTTATTTTAGTATAGTGACTGACAGTAAAACACTCAGATCTAACAGTCCATTTCACCTGGGACAGCTACGTGACAGTTCAATCATACAAAATGGCACTAACTGGGCGTAGGCAAGTCAAATTCAAAAACATATTGTTCATATATCGTATTTGTATATCGTGGTTATTTTACAACTTATAAAAATGTTAATGTATCATAGTTGTAAATCATCTTTCAGAATATCAGAACATTTGTTGTTTTCTAAACTACAATGATCTCCTGCTTCCTGTGTAATTTGGTATGAAACCACTGAACATACTTTTCTTAACATTGATATTATGAACTGAATTCAGTAACAGCATAATAATATCATACCTGTTGAACAAAGCAACACACTAGAATGAGAGAAATTATTAAAAGAGAAAGTGAGACATTATTATTATTATTATTATTATTATTAATATTATTATTATTGTTATTATTATTATTGTTATTGTTATTATTATTAATAATATTATTATTATTATTATTATTATTATTATTAGTTAAACTACATATTAGTCACGACTACATGTTCATGTGATGCATTAAATCACCTGACTGTTTGGATGTGTCTGTTAGAAAATGTTTTATTTCTAAGAGATAATGAATATATCAGAACAATTGACCTTCAATAATTAGTTAGTCACTGTGTTAACCACAACCAACATGCTGGATCTCTGTTTAGGGGTCAGTGCTCTAAAATGAGTCTCTCTGGGGAGAGGAAGGAAGGGGGCCCTGCCTCTAAAATGAGTCTCTTTGGGAAGAGAAAGGAGAAGGGCTCTGCCTCTAAAATGAGTCTCTCTGGGGGACATGACACCAAAGCTAAGAGGTGAGATGACAATTTGTTTAAGAATTATTAAAGAGTTTGTTTCTAAAATGTTACATCCCAAAAAAAAATTGTTTTGTTAAACACTATATAGCTGGAATGAAATGTTTGTATCCTTTATATTTTACTGTGATATGTGGTTGTCTCAACAGCACACACACACACACACACACACACACACACACACACACACACACACACACACACACACACACACACACACACACACACACACACACACACACACACACACACACATCTATAGAATGTTAGTATGACACAATCATTTAGCCTACTCTTAATTATTGCCTAATATGTTGGCATGCATAACTTTATTGTTTTACTAATTCTGATTGTTGTTACAAACGGAATTCTGACAATATATCCATTATATCAACACTCTTCACTCCTGTTAAAACCAAAACGGGTTCTATCTTCCTTAATATACAGAACCACTAAAGTTCTATACAGAACCCTTTATAGGAGGTTAGGAAGTGTCTGAGTATACAGTATATATACAATATATATAGAACCGTTTAAAGGGGGTTAGGAAGTGTCTGAGTATACAGTATAAATAGAATATATATAGAATCAAATTTCAAATCAAATCAAATTTATTTTTATATATTAAATGTATTTATATAGCCCTTCGTACATCAGCTGATATCTCAAAGTGCTGTACAGAAACCCAGCCTAAAACCCCAAACAGCAAGCAAAGCATGTGAAAGAAGCACGGTGGCTAGGAAAAAAAAAACAAGCATCTCTGTTTTGTCCGAGTTTAAAAGTAGAAAGTTTGCAGCCATCCACTTCTTTATGTCTGAAACACAGGCTTCTAGCGAGGGCAATTTTGGGGCTTCACCATGTTTCATTGAAATGTACAGCTGTGTGTCGTCCGCATAGCAGTGAAATTTAACATTATGTTTTCGAATGACATCCCCAAGAGGTAAAATATATAGTGAAAACAATAGTGGTCCTAAAACGGAACCTTGAGGAACACCGAAATTTACAATTGATTTGTCAGAGGACAAACCATTCACAGAGACAAACTGATATCTTTCCGACAGATAAGATCTAAACCAGGCCAGAACTTGTCCATGTAGACCAATTTGGGTTTCCAATCTCTCCAAAAGAATGTGGTGATCGATGGTATCAAAAGCGGCACTAAGATCTAGGAGCACGAGGACAGATGCAGAACCTCGGTCTGACGTCATTAAAAGG
This sequence comes from Salmo salar, assembly GCF_965601325.2. Lineage (NCBI taxonomy): Eukaryota > Metazoa > Chordata > Actinopteri > Salmoniformes > Salmonidae > Salmo > Salmo salar. Next base: position 3,342,579 of record NW_027675339.1, on the reverse strand, counting down.
TCATTTACCACCTTCACAAGTGCAGTCTCAGTGCTATGATGGGGTCTAAAACCAGACTGAAGCGTTTTGTATACATTGTTTGTCTTCAGGAAGGCAGTGAGTTGCTGTGCAACAGCTTTTTCTAAAATTTTTGAGAGGAATGGAAGATTCGATATAGGCCGATAGTTTTTTATAATTTCTGGATCAAGATTCGGCTTTTTCAAGAGAGGCTTTATTACTGCCACTTTTAGTGAGCTTGGTACACATCCGGTGGATAGAGAGCCGTTTATTATGTTCAACATAGGAGGGCCAAGCACAGGAAGCAGCTCTTTCAGTAGTTTAGTTGGAATAGGGTCCAGTATGCAGCTTGAGGGTTTGGAGGCCATGATTATTTTTATCATTGTGTCAAGAGATATAGTACTAAAACACTTTAGTATCTCCCTTGATCCTAGGTCCTGGCAGAGTTGTGTAGACTCAGGACAATGGAGCTTTGGAGGAATACCCAGATTTAAAGAGGAGTCTGTAATTTGCTTTCTAATGATCATGATCTTTTCCTCAAAGAAGTTCATAAATGTATTACTGCTGAAGTGAAAAGCCTTCCTCCATTTGCGAAGGCTGCTTTTTAGTTAGCTTTGCGACAGTATCAAAAAGAAATTTCGGATTGTTCTTATTTTCCTCAATTAAGTTGGAAAAATAGGATGATCGAGCAGCAGTGAGGGCTCTTCGATATTGCACGGTACTGTCTTTCCAAGCTAGTCGGAAGACTTCCAGTTTGGTGTGGCGCCATTTCCGTTCCAATTTTCTGGAAGCTTGCTTCAGAGCTCGTGTATTTTCTGTATACCAGGGAGCTAGTTTCTTATGACAGATGTTTTTAATTTTTAGGGGTGCAACTGCATCTAGGGTATTGCGCAAGGTTAAATTGAGTTCCTCGGTTAGGTGGTTAACTGATTTTTGTCCTCTGACGTCCTTGGGTAGGCAGAGGCAGTCTGGAAGGGCATCAAGGAATCTTTGGGTTGTCTGAGAATTTATAGCACGACTTTTAATGCTCCTTGGTTGGGGTCTGAGCAGATTATTTGTTGCAATTGCAAACGTAATAAAATGGTGGTCCGATAGTCCAGGATTTTGAGGAAAAACATTAAGATCCACAACATTTATTCCATGGGACAAAACTAGGTCCAGAGTATGACTGTGGCAGTGAGTAGGTCCAGAGACATGTTGGACAAAACCCACTGAGTCGATGATGGCTCCGAAAGCCTTTTGGAGTGGGTCTGTGGACTTTTCCATGTGAATGTTAAAGTCACCAAAAATTAGAATATTATCTGCTATGACTACAAGATCCGATAGGAATTCAGGGAACTCAGTGAGGAACACTGCATATGGCCCAGGAGGCCTGTAAACAGTAGCTATAAAAAGTGAGTGAGTAGGCTGCATAGATTTCATGACTAGAAGCTCAAAAGACGAAAACGTCATAGTTTTTTTTTTTTGTAAATTGAAATTTGCTATCGTAAATGTTAGCAACACCTCCGCCTTTGCCGGATGCACGGGGGGTATGGTCACTAGTGTAACCAGGGGGTGAGGCCTCATTTAACACAGTAAATTCATCAGGCTTAAGCCATGTTTCAGTCAGGCCAATCACGTCAAGATTATTATCAGTGATTAGTTCATTGACTATAACTGCCTTGGAAGTGAGGGATCTAACATTAGGTAACCCAATTTTGAGATGTGAGGTATCACAATCTCTTTCAATAATGGCAGGAATGGAGGAGGTCTTTATACTAGTGAGATTGCTAAAGCGAACACCGCCATTTTTAATTTTGCCCAACCTAGATCGAGGCACAGACACGGTCTCAATGGGGAAAGCTAAGCTGACTACGCTGACTGTGCTAGTGGCAGACTCCACTAAGCTGGCAGGCTGGCTAACAGCCTGCTGCCTGGCCTGCACCCTATTTCATTGTGGAGCTAGAGGAGTTAGAGCCCTGTCTATGTTCGTAGATAAGATGAGAGCACCCCTCCAGCTAGGATGGAGTCCGTCACTCCTCAACAGGCCAGGCTTGGTCCTGTTTGTGGGTGAGTCCCAGAAAGAGGGCCAATTATCTACAAATTCTATCTTTTGGGAGGGGCAGAAAACAGTTTTCAACCAGCGATTGAGTTGTGAGACTCTGCTGTAGAGCTCATCACTCCCCCTAACTGGGAGGGGGCCAGAGACAATTAATCGATGCCGACACATCTTTCTAGCTGATTTACACGCTGAAGCTATGTTGCGCTTGGTGACCTCTGACTGTTTCATCCTAACATCGTTGGTGCCGACGTGGATAACAATATCTCTATACTCTCTACACTCGCCAGTTTTAGCTTTAGCCAGCACCGTCTTTAGATTAGCCTTATAGAACCCTTTATAGGAGGTTAGGAAGTGTCTGAGTATACAGTATATATGGAATATATATAGAACCCTTTATAGGAGGTTAGGAAGTGTCTGAGTATACAGTATATATAGAATATATATAGAACCCTTTATAGGAGGTTAGGAAGTGTCTGAGTATACAGTATATATAGAATATATATAGAAACCTTTATAGGAGGTTAGGAAGTGTCTGAGTATACAGTATATATAGAATATATATAGAACCCTTTATAGGAGGTTAGGAAGTGTCTGAGTATACAGTATATATAGAATATATATAGAACCCTTTATAGGAGGTTAGGAAGTGTCTGAGTATACAGTATATATAGAATATATATAGAACCATTTATAGGAGGTTAGGAAGTGTCTGAGTATACAGTATATATAGAATATATATAGAACCCTTTATAGGAGGTTAGGAAGTGTCTGAGTATACAGTATATATAGAATATATAGAGAATCCTTAATAGGAGGTTATGAAGTGTCTGAGTATACAGTATATATAGAATATATATAGAACCCTTTATAGGAGGTTAGGAAGTGTCTGAGTAGACAGTATATATAGAATATATATAGAACCCTTTATAGGAGGATAGGAAGTTTCTGAGTATACAGTATATATAGAATATATATAGAACCCTTTATAGGAGGATAGGAAGTGTCTGAGTATACAGTATATATAGAATATATATAGAACCCTTTATAGGAGGATAGGAAGTGTCTGGGTATACAGTATATATAATATATATAGAACCCTGTATAGGAGGTTAGGAAGTGTCTGAGTATACAGTATATATAGAATATATATAGAACCCTTTATAGGAGGTTAGGAAGTGTCTGAGTATACAGTATATATAGAATATATAGAGAATCCTTAATAGGAGGTTAGGAAGTGTCTGAGTATACAGTATATATAGAATATATATAGAACCCTTTATAGGAGGTTAGGAAGTGTCTGAGTAGACAGTATATATAGAATATATATAGAACCCTTTATAGGAGGATAGGAAGTTTCTGAGTATACAGTATATATAGAATATATATAGAACCCTTTATAGGAGGATAGGAAGTGTCTGAGTATACAGTATATATAGAATATATATAGAATCCTTTACTGGAGGTTAGCCTGTCTGAGTATACAGTATATATAGAATATATATAGAACCCTTTATAGGAGGTTAGGAAGTGTCTGAGTATACAGTATATATAGAATATATATAGAACCCTTTATAGGAGGTTAGGAAGTGTCTGAGTATACAGTATATATAGAATATATATAGAATCCTTTACAGGAGGTTAGCCTGTCGGAGTATACAGTATATATAGAATATATATAGAACCCTTTATAGGAGGTTAGGAAGTGTCTGAGTATACAGTATATATAGAATATATAGAACTATATAGGGTTCTTTGATCAGAACTCTAGAGGTTCTTCTTCACTGAACTGATCTTCATTATATCCAAACACACTGGTGGTCAGGGAGGCATCTCTTTGTTTGAACGATGGCCCACGCCAACTCTGGCTGACTTTTTTACAATACATTATAATACATTACATTACATTACAATACAACTTTGTCCCCATTAGTTACAGCAAACAACAAACATGTCTCTTCTTACTCCGTAAGAGTAAATTATCTTTATTGTCAGCACTTCTATGACCAATTTTCTACTCTGAGAAGCTTTGTGGATATGGGCCCAGATTTCAAAATATTGTTATAAAAACTTTGAATGTTTGTTTAACATAATATTAAAAAATGAATATTACTAATTTAACCCACTGTCAAGACTGGGTTTAGTTGTTTTGTGCCACTGTTCTGGAACTTCCCGTACAGAACTGTCCGTGTCCACGTACGGTGTGGCGCAAAGCGGTTACGCGCAGAGTGGGCTGAGGTGATCTTGGGGAATAACAACGGAGTTCACTACAGTGTTGAGACACCGAAGTTTATTGTTCAATTAGCTTTTTGCTGAATGGTCAGGGACAGTATGAGTGTAAACAGTTCTTTTCACTCTCTATCCTTGTTTCATTTTGTGGTTCACTGGATTCATGATCATCATCGAGATGAGGTACAGAACAACCTGCTAGCTAGCCAAGCTAGTCGGTACAGCTAGGTAAGCTAGCTAGCTACTATACCAGCAGCATCCTGGTTATCCTAGCTATCAAATCAAATGTATTTATAAAGCCCTTCTTACATCAGCTGATATCTCAAAGTGCTGTACAGAAACCCAGCCTAAATCCCCAAACAGCAGGCAATGCAGGTGTAGAAGCAAGGTGGCTAGGAAAAAATCCATAGAAAGGCCAGAACCTAGAAATAAACCTAGAGAGGAACCAGGCTATGAGGGCTGTGCCAGGTGGAGATTATAACAAAACATGACCAAGATGTTCAAATATTCAAAGATGACCAGCATGGTCAAATAATAATAATCACAGTGGTTGTCGAGGGTGCAACAGGTCAGCACCTCAGGAGTAAATGTCAGTTGGCTTTTCATAGACGATCATTCAGAGTATCTCTACCGAAAACAGCAGGTCTGGGACAGGTAGCACGTCCGGTGAACAGGTCAGGGTTCCATAGCCGCAGGCAGAACAGTTGAAACTGGAGCAGCAGCACGGCCAGGTGGACTTGGGACAGCAAGGAGTCATCAGGCCAGGTAGTCCTGAGGCATGGTCCAAGGGCTCAGGTCCTCTGAGAGAGAGAGAGAGAGAGAGAAAGAAAGAAAGAAAGAAAGAAAGAAAGAAAGAAAGAAAGAAAGAAAGAAAGAAAGAAAGAAAGAAAGAGAGAAAGAGAGAATTAGAGAGAGCATACTTAAATTCACACAGGACACCGTATAAGACAGGATAAATACTCCAGATATAACAGACTGACCCTAACCCCCAACACTTAAACTACTGCAGCAGAAATACTGGAGGCTGAGACAGGAGGGGTCGGGAGATACTGTGGCCCCATCCGACGATACCCCAGGACAGGCCCAAACAGGCAGGATATAACCCAACACACTTTGCCAAAGCACAGCCCCCACACCACTATAGGGATATCTTCAACCACCAACTTACCATCCTAAGACAAGGCCGAGTATAGCCCACAAAGATCTCCGCCACGACACAACACAAGGGGGGCACCAACCCAGACAGGAAGATCACATCAGTGACTCAACCCAATCAAGTGTCGCACCCCTTCCAGGGACGGCATGGAAGAACACCAGTAAGCCAGTGACTCAGCCCCTGTAATAGGGTTAGAGGCAGAGAATCCCAGTGGAGAGAGGGGAAGCACTAACTGAAGTTTATTTACTGCTTTATCACTACATCATCACCGGTTGCCTGCGTTTCTTGTGGACCAATGGAGATACCCGGATGTTTCTTCCACCTGTTAAATCCCGTGGAGGGCTTCTCCCTCTCGTTGACGGATGCTGGCTACCTCTGTCTGGTTCTCCTCTCTTCACTAGATGGACAGTAACTTTAGTGTTTAAACCCTCTGTGTCCAAGGACCGAACTTTTGAATATTATTTTCGGGGCGCCTCAGTAGGCTGAACTCATGACTTTTTCAACAATGTTTTTTTCTAATAAAAACTAGTTCATTGCATCCACCATGGAGCCCAGTTTCATAACATTACCTTATGTCCCTAGTTATGAAGTACTCGTGAAAAAACAGGCCTTATTTCAAGCCATTTTTCACCCTGCCAGCTCCTATTAGTTCTATTGAGCACCATGGCACCAACTCTCCTTCTGAACGTTCTATTCCCAGCTCATTGGTCTGCGTCACAATATCAGCTATGCTACTGTTATCAATGAGACCTGTCGACATTAACCGTGAACGCTTAACTCAGGTCACTTATTGTACTGAGATGTATTGCCTTAGACCGCTGCACCACTTGGGAGCCCATATTGGTTTTCAGAAAAAAGTATTCAACTTAAACAAAACGCATGTCCCTGTCCTCTTTTTCAAGATGTGGCTGATTTAAGCAGCCAGAAGACATTGTTTTCATTAAGAATGATTTAATTGTTGTGACGATTTGTTGTATCTAAATGGCTGCTGGGTCATTTGATATGCATTGAAATCTTCATTCGTAGACATCGAATTGAGTGAACCAAATGGACAGGTCTAGCTCGTTGATTTGTAGATCTGACTCAGTTGCTACCTCAGATTATGAGCCTATCAGGTGTCGTGAATGAGTTATGTAGTTCCCACAGAATGCCACAGGGAAGAGCAAGAGAGCTACAAACACATACTATTTTTTAAGCATTTTTAATATTTTGTTAATCAAAACCTGTCTAAGCGTTGTGCTGTTTTTATTTTGATATTAGTTATTGTATTATATGTATTATTACAAGGCAGAACACTTGATCAACAAGCCACATGTGTTTTATTTTTCAAATGTGGTTTGAACTGGGTGACCTGGTAACCTCTATGTCAAAGTCCAGGAATTGGCGTGGGATAGGTGGGACAGGTTTGAGACTGATCTAAGGAATTAATGAGAAAAATACACTTTATTTCTCAGCTGCCTCACCAATGACTGTATATGAATTAATAACTTTTAATTGCTGAATATTTATAAAAAATATACAGCCAAATAATCACTAGTCAGATGTTCTGAATATCATTAGTCAGAACCTCAACCACAGTATAGATGCATTTTAAAATATTTTCTTAATATCTCATATTGGGACTAAACAGCCTCGGAATAGAAAAGATGAGAGTGCATCTCCCAGCCCGCCAATAAATTACATCATGCAACGGTTAGCGAATTTACCTCAACATGCCCCTCATTTGCGCGAGAAGGCAGAGTAACGACACCAGCTTTTTGGTGGTGGCTGAGTTGTCTGCTTGTGCGAGAAGGCAGAGCAGGTCGATGCTGGTTGATGAATTTGACAATGAATGTACTAGAGCAGAGGGAACTTTTCCTGTGAGGGGGACTGGGGGTGTATCCAGGGAGAAAACTAATCTACTGAACTATCTATTGTGGTCTTATGCTTCCATCTATTGGAATAATTCGCAACAACAGTACTACTGAATAATGTGTAATTCCTTACTAAAGTAGTAATTACTCAGAATGGCAAAATATAACATTATCTAGTTCATTTTACCACTTAGAACCATTAAATATACATTTATAGCATAACAAACATTGAAACTGACATAAACCAAAAACACCATACATTTAGTAGATGAGATATGTAATGTTTGTCTCTGTTGTGTTGAAGCCCAATCAAGCAGCAGAGACCAGCCTTCCCTGTTCCCAGCTGTGTGTCCATGAAGAGTGACCAGTCTATCGGTCATCCTATAGGGTTTAGAGAGGGAGACTTTTCTACTGAACAAAGGTAAGAAGAACTCATGGGTCATGGTCAGTGAGTTAAACAACACTGTCTCTAGTCATTTCTCCTCTCCCATTTTCACATTTCTTTTGGTTGTTTTCATAATCCATAGGCTAATCCTTTTATCCATTTATATAGTCCTAAAACAATATTAAACAAACACAACGTTCCCTCCCTGTGTGTGTGTGTGTGTGTGTGTGTGTGTGTGTGTGTGTGTGTGTGTGTGTGTGTGTGTGTGTGTGTGTGTGTGTGTGTGTGTGTTTGTGTACTCCCTGGATGAGGACATGTAATCAAATGTTTTGTCCACAGACACCAACAGGAGAGATCAGAGTCAGAGATTCTCAGTGGTCAGTCTTCCCAGAGTCATCAAACAGACCTGGACTCTATATTCAGTGTATGTGGTCCTGTTATGAACATTTGTTTTTGTTTACCTCAAGTAAAGTTGATCTGTCAATTATTCATTAATGTGTTAATGAGAAAGCATTTCTTCTCTTGCTTAACTTATTTACTTGATTTATTTCAGTTGCTTGAAGAGAAAATTATGACATTTGTGAAGAACGAGCTGAAGATGTTCAAGAGGATTCTTAGTCCAGAACTCCCAGAAGGCTTTGAGAGTCAGAAGCAGGATGAGGAAGTGGTGGATGCTGAAGATGAGAAGCAGGAGAGCAGTGCCAGAGAGGGGGCTCGGAAGATCACACTGCACGTCCTGAGGAAAATGAACCAGAAGGAGCTTGCTGACACACTGGAGAAATGTAAGATCTGTCTGCCTCATGTTGAATGCTGTTTTATAACATTTAAAAGCTGTAGCTAAAGTACAGCTAAAGTAGCTGAGTAACTCAATGATATTGTAGCAGCCTTAACACAACACCTAGTGACCTCATCAAGTAGCATAAGGGATGTGTTGTGTTGATTAATTTAGAGAGAGAGACAGAGACAGAGAGACAACATTAATAATACCATCAATAATACCAATAATTACATTATCAGTCACACCAGTCTGTAATGCATTATGAAAACATTTAAACAGTCAGTTAAGAGAATAAATGATTATAATTTAAAATGTTATAACAGTCCTACAATACTGTAGGCATTAAAACAGACGTAATATTAATATCCTCTGTGCTATTTCTTCATTCAGATGAGCTTGCTGTGATTTGCCAACGTGAACTCAAATCTAATCTAAAGAAGAAGTTTCAATGTGTATTTGAGGGGATCGCTAAACAAGGAAACCCAACACTTCTCAATAAGATCTACACAGAGCTCTACATCACAGAGGGTGGAACAGGAGAGGTCAATAATGAACATGAGCTGAGACAGATTGAGACAACAACCAGGAAACAAGCAAGACCAGAGACTGCAGTCAAATGTAACGACATCTTCAAACCCTTAACTGGACAAGACAAACTTATCAGAACTGTGCTGACAAAGGGAGTCGCTGGCATTGGAAAAACAGTCTCTGTGCAGAAGTTCATTCTGGACTGGGCTGAAGGAAAAGCCAATCAGGATGTTCAATTTGTGTTTTCATTCCCTTTTCGGGAGCTGAATTTGATGAAAGGGGACAAACACACTTTGATTGAACTTGTCAATCACTTCTCAATGGAAACCAAACAATCAAGAATCTCCAACTACGACAAGTACAAAGTTGTGTTCATCTTTGATGGTCTGGATGAGTGCCGACTGCCCTTAGACTTCCAGAAGAACAAGATCTGTTGGGACGTCACAGAGTCAACCTCAGTGGATGTTCTGCTGACAAATCTCATCAAGGGAAATCTGCTTCCCTCTGCTCTCATCTGGATAACTACCCGACCTGCAGCAGCCAATAAGATCCCTTCAGGGTGTGTTGACCAGGTGACAGAGGTACGAGGGTTCAATGACCCACAGAAGGAGGAGTACTTCAGAAAGAGATTCAGTGATGAGGAGCTGGCCAGCAGAATCATCTCACACATAAAGACATCAAGGAGCCTCCACATCATGTGCCACATTCCAGTCTTCTGTTGGATTTCTGCAACAGTCCTCGAACACATGCTGAAACATAAGAGAGCAGAGATGCCCAAGACTCTGACTGAGATGTACACACACCTTGTGGTGTTTCATACCAAACAGAAGAATGAAAAGTATCTTGGGAAAGAAGAGACAGGTCCACACTGGAATAAAGAGAGCATTCTGTCACTGGGAAAACTGGCTTTTCAACAGCTAGTGAAGGGCAATCTGATTTTCTATGAAAAAGACCTGAAAGAGGCTGGCATTGATGTCAATGAAGCCTCTGTGTACTCAGGATTGTGCACACAGATCTTTAAAGAGGAATGTGTTCTGTACCAAGACAAGGTGTACTGCTTCGTTCATCTGAGCATTCAGGAGTTTCTGGCTGCTGTGTATGTGTTCCTCTCATTCATCAACAAAAATGAGAATCTCATGGACAAACAGCAAACAAAGTCCAGCATCTTTTCTCTGCTGTACAGAGACAAGTCTGAAGTTACTGTCTACAAGAGTGCTGTGGATAAAGCCTTACAAAGTGAGACAGGAAACCTGGACCTTTTCCTCCGCTTCCTTCTGGGACTCTCACTGGAGTCCAATCAGAAGCACTTACGAGGTCTACTGACAAAGACAAGAAGCAGCTCACAGAGCCATGAAGACACAGTGAACTACATCAAGGAGAAGATCAGGGAGAATCTTTCTCCAGAGAGGAGCATCAATCTGTTCCACTGTCTGAATGAACTGAATGACCATTCTCTAGTGGAGGAGATCCAAAGCTACCTGAGATCAGGAAGTCTCTCAGAAGCCAACCTGTCACCTGCACAGTGGTCAGCTCTGGTCTTTGTGTTGCTGACTTCAGAAAAGGAGCTGGATGTGTTTGACCTGAAGAAATTCTCCAGATCAGAGGAAACTCTTCTGAGGCTGCTGCCAGTGGTCAAAGCCTCCAGAGCTGCTCTGTGAGTAAATAATATAATATATATAAGAAGTATTCATCAGGAAGAAATATTATGTTTAGAGAAAAATATGTATTATAATATGTATATTGAAAAACATATTGATTAAATGCATTGATGGAAGATGAATCTATATGTTGTTTGGGAATATGAACCACATGCATCTACCGTTGTCCTTCTACACTACTGGTGTTAAATTAACAGTGTGTTTGTGAAGTCATGATGATCTCTTTGTCAGGCTGTCAGGCTGTGGAGTCACAGAGGAAGGCTGTGCTTCTCTGGTCTCAGCTCTGGAGTCAAACCCCTCACACCTGAGAGAGCTGGATCTGAGTAACAATGGCCTGAAGGATTCAGGAGTGACGCTGCTCTCTGCTGGACTGGGGAATCACCACTGTAAACTGGAGACTCTAAGGTCAGTATTCCTGTAGTTGGTCAACAAGTGGTAACTGTTCACCAGATCCACATGTGTTTACCAGACACACATAGTCCACACCATATGTGTTTGGACAGTGAAGCTTACAGTTTTACATTTGGTGCTGTGCTCCAGCATTTTGGATTTGAGATCAAATGTTTCATATTAGTTGACAGTACAGAATGTCACCTTTTATTTGAGACTATTCGTATCTGTTTTACCGTTTACAAATGAAAGCATTTTATGTATCTAGTTGTCCCATTTTATGTATGTACAGTGGCTTGCAAAAGTATTCACCCCCATGGCATTTTTCCTTTTTGTTTGCCTTACAACCTGGAATTAAAATAGATTTTTGGGGGTTTGTATCATTTGATTTACAAAACATGCCTACCACTTTGAAGATGCAAAATATTTTAATTGTGAAACAAACAAGAAATAAGAAAAAAAAGAGAACTTGACCGTGCTTAACTATTCACTCCCCCAAAGACAAAACTTTGTAGAGTCACCTTTTGCAGCTATTACAGCTGCTACTCTCTTGGGGAATGTCTCCATAAGCTTGGCACATCTAGCCACTGGGATTTTCGCCCATTTTTCAAGGCAAAACTGCTCCAGCTCCTTCAAGTTGGATGGGTTCCGCTGGTGTACAGCAATCTGTAAGTCATACCACAGATTCTCAATTGGATTGAGGTCTGGGCTTTGACTAGGCCATTACAAAACAGTTACATTTGTCCCCTTAAACCACTCGAGTGTTGCTTTAGCAGTCTTACATCTCTGGAAGACTGAAACAGCTTTCCCTCAAGGATTTCCCTGTATCTAGCACCATCCATCATTCCTTCAATTCTGACCAGTTTCCCAGTCCCTGCCGATGAAAAACAAACCCACAGCATGATGCTGCCACCACCATGCTTCACTGTGGGGATGCGGTTCTCGGGGTGATGCGAGGTGTTGGGTTTGCACCAGACATAGCGTTTTCCTTGATGGCCAAAAAGCTCAATTTTAGTCTCATCTAACCAGAGTACCTTCTTCCATATGTTTGGGGAGTCTGCCACATGCCTTTTGGTGAACACCAAATGTGTTTGCTTATTTATTTTCTTCAAGCAATGGCTTTTTTTCTGGCCACTCTTCCGTAAAGCCCAGATCTGTGGAGTGTACGGCTTAAAGTGGTCCTATGGACAGATACTCCAATCTCCGCTGTGGAGCTTTGCAGCTCCTTCAGGGTTATCTTTGGCCTCTTTGTTGCCTCTGATTAATGCCCTCCTTGCCTGGTCTGTGAGTTTTGGTGGGCGGCCCTCTCTTGGCAGGTTTGTTTTGGTGCCATATTCTATCCATTTTTTAATAACGGATTTAATGGTGCTCCGTGGGATGTTAAGAGTTTCATATATTTTTTTATAGCCCAACCCTGATCTGTACTTCTCCACAACTCTGTCCCTGACCTGTTTGGAGAGCTCCTTGGTCTTCATGGTACCGCTTGCTTGATGGTGCCCCTTGCTTAGTGGTGTTGTAGACTCTGGGGCCTTTCAGAACAGGTGTATATATACTGAGATCATATGACAGATCATGTGACACTTAGATTGCACACATGTGGAGTTTATTTAACTAATGATGTGACTTCTGAAGGTAATTGGTTGCACCAGATATTATTTATGGGCTTCATAGCAAAGGGGGTGAATACATATGCACACACCACTTTTCTGTTTTTAACTTTATTTTTTAAACAAGTCATTTTTTTTATTTCTCTTGACCAATTTGGACTATTTTGTGTTTGTCCATTACATGAAATCCAAATAAAATCAATTTAAATTACAGGTTGTAACAAAATGGGAAAAACGCCAAGGGGGATGAATACTTTTGCAAAGCACTGTAGTTCATTTGAAGAAGTCTTAATTATTTGGACAAATTCACTTATATTGTATTAAAGTAGCCATAAGTTTAGTATTTGGTCCCATATTCCATGCCTGAAGTGATTACATCAAGCTTGTGATTCTACAAACTTGTTGAATTCATTTGCAGTTTGTTTTGATTGTATTTTGGATTTTGTTTTTCCTAATAGAAACTGATTGGTGAATAATATCCTGTCATTTTGGAGTCACTTCACTTGTATTGTCAGTAAGAATAAGAATGAATCGAGAATGATGATGAATGAGAAAGTTACAGAGGCACAATGATCAGACCCCCTCTGTTATTGGTAATGGTGAGAGGTTAGCATGTTTTCTTGTAGCCTCTGTTATTGGTAATGGTGAGAGGTTAGCATGTTTTGTTGTAGCCTCTGTTATTGGTAATGGTGAGAGGTTAGCATGTTTTGTTGTAGCCTCTGTTATTGGTAGTGGTGAGAGGTTAGCATGTTTTGTTGTAGCCTCTGTAATTGGTAATGGTGAGACGTTAGCTGTTTTGTTGTAGCCTCTGTTATTGGTAATGGTGAGAGGTTAGCATGTTTTGTTGTAGCCTCTGTTATTGGTAATGGTGAGAGGTTAGCATGTTTTGTTGTAGCCTCTGTTATTGGTAATGGTGAGAGGTTAGCATGTTTTGTTGTAGCCTCTGTTATTGGTAATGGTGAGAGGTTAGCATGTTTTGTTGTAGCCTCTGTTATTGGTAGTGGTGAGAGGTTAGCATGTTTTGTTGTAGCCTCTGTTATTGGTAATGGTGAGAGGTTAGCATGTTTTGTTGTAGCCTCTGCTATTGGTAATGGTGAGAGGTTAGCATGTTTTGTTGTAGCCTCTGCTATTGGTAATGGTGAGAGGTTAGCATGTTTTGTTGTAGCCTCTGCTATTGGTAATGGTGAGAGGTTAGCATGTTTTGTTGTAGCCTCTGTTATTGGTAGTGGTGAGAGGTTAGCATGTTTTGTTGTAGCCTCTGTTATTGGTAATGGTGAGAGGTTAGCATGTTTTGTTGTAGCCTCTGTTATTGGTAATGGTGAGAGGTTAGCATGTTTTGTTGTATCCTCTGTTATTGGTAATGGTGAGAGGTTAGCATGTTTTGTTTTAGCCTCTTAACTTTCTCACTCATTCAGATTCATGATTCATTCATGATTTTTCTTAATCATGGCATCATCAGAATTTAATTTTTAATCGTGAAACACATACAGTTGAAGTCGGAAGTGTACATACACTTAGGTTGGAGTCATTAAAACGTGTTTTTGAACCTCTCCACAAATTTCTTGTTAACAAACTATATAGTTTTGGCAAGTCGGTTAGGACATCTACTTTGTGCATGACACAAGTAATTTTTGAAACAATTGATTACAGACAGATTATTTCACTTATAATTCACTGTATCACAATTCCAGTGGGTCAGAAGTTTACATACACTAAGTTGACTGTGCCTTTAAACAGCTTGGAAAATTCCAGAAAATTATGTCATGGCTTTAGAAGCATCTGATAGACTATTTGACATAATTTGGATGTATTTCAAGGCCTACCTTCAAACTCAGTGCCTCTTTGCTTGACATCATGGGAAAATGAAAAGGAATCAGCCAAAATCTCAGAAAAAAAAATTGTAGACCTCCACAAGTCTGCTTCATCCTTGGGAGCAATTTCCAAACGCCTGAAGGTAACACGTTCAATCAATAGCACGCAAGTCTAAACACCATGGGACCACACAGCCATCATACCATCCCAACTGTGAAGCACGGCGGTGGCAGCATCATGTTGTGGGGGTGATTTGCTGCAGGAGGGACTGGCGCACTTCACAAAATAGATGGCATCATGAGGCAGGAAAATTGTGGATATATTGAAGCAACATCTCGAGACATCAGTCAGGAAGTTAAAGCTTGGTCACAAATGGGTCTTCCAAATGGACAATGACCCCAAGCATACTTCCAAAGTTGTGGCAAAATGGATTAACCTCTATGGGCTAGGTGGGACGCAGGCGTCCCACCCGTGGTGCACTCCATCAACAGCAGGTGCATTTCAAGAGCGGCAAATTTGAATCCAAATAAATGTCAAAATTCAAATTTTTCAAACATACAACTATTTTACACCCTTTGAAAGATAAACATCTCCTTAATCTAACCACGTTTTACGATTTCAAAAAGGTTTCACGGCGAAATCATAAATTTAGAGTATGTTAGGACAATACATTTAAGAGATTTGTGTGTAATGTTTTGTCAATTCAAAGACAGGGTCACCAAAACCATAAAACCAGCTAAAATGATGCACTAACCTTTTACAATCTCCATCAGATGACACTCCTAGGACATTATGTTAGACAATGCATGCATTTTTAGTTCTATCAAGTTCATATTTATATCCAAAAACAGCGTTTTACTATGGCATTGATGTTGAGGAAATCGTTTCCCTCCAATAACCGGCAGTCAAGTCAGCATCACAAATTAAATAATTAAAATTAGAAAACATTGGTAAAATATTATATTGTCATTTAAAGAATTATAGATTTACATCTCTTGAACGCAATCAACTTGCCAGATTTAAAAATAACCTTACTGGGAAATCACACTTTGCAATAATCTGAGCACTGCGCCCAGAAAAATACGCGTTGCGATACAGACTAGTCGTCATGTTGGGGAGATCTAAAATCGAAAATACTATGTAAATAATCCATTACCTTTGATTCTCTTCATCAGATGTCACTTCCAGGTATCACAGGTCCATAACGAATGTAGTTTTGTTCAAAAAAGCTCATCATTTATGTCCAAAAATCTCCGTCTTGTTAGCACATGATCTAAGCCCGCCGGACTTCACTTCATGAACGAGGGGAAAAAATATATTTACGTTCGTTCAAACATGTCAAACGTTGTATAGCATAAATCATTAGGGCCTTTTTTAACCAGAACATGAATAATATTCAAGGTGGACGAATGCATACTCTTTTATAACGTATTGGAACGAGGGTACCCAACATGAACTCGCGCGCCAGGTGTCTAATGGGCCATCATCGTTCCATGGCTCTTGTTCGGTCAGATCTCCCTCCAGAAGACTCAAAACACTTTGTAAAGGCTGGTGACATCTAGTGGAAGCAATAGGAAGTGCCAAAATATTCCTCAGCCCCTGTGTTTTTCAATGGCATAGGTTTAAAGGTAATACAACACATCAGGTATCCACTTCCTGTCAGAAAATGTCTCAGGGTTTTGCCTGCCAAATGAGTTCTGTTATACTCACAGACACCATTCAAACAGTTTTAGAAACTTTAGAGTGTTTTCTATCCATATATAATAAGTATATGCATATTCTAGTTACTGGGTAGGATTAGTAAGCAGATTAAATCGGGTAAAAACAATTTATCCAGCCGTGCAAATACTGCCCCCTAGCCCTAACAGGTTTGGACAACAAAGTCAAGGTATTGGAGTGGCCATCACAAAACCTTGACCTCAATCCTATAGAAAATTTGTGGGCAGAACTGAAAAAGCGTGTGCGAGCAAGAGGCCTACAAACCTGACTCAGTTACACCAGCTCTGTCAGGAGGAATGGGCCAAAATTCACCCAACTTATTGTGGGAAGCTTGTAGAAGGCTACCCGAAACGTTTAACCCAAGTTAAACCATTTAAAGGCAATGCTACCAAATACTAATTGAGTGTATGTAAACTTCTGACCCACTGGGAATGTGATGAAAGAAATAAAAGCTGAAATTAATCATTCTCTCTACTATTATTCTGACATTTCACATTCTTAAAATAAAGTGGTGATCCTAACTGACCTAAGCCAGGGAATTTTTATTAGGATTAAATGTCAGGAATTGTAAAAATTGAGTTTAAATGCATTTGGCTAAGGTATATGTAAACTTCTGACTTCAACTGTATGTATTAAAATACCCTCAAATAAAAGGTGACATTATATACTGTCACCTCATATGAAACATTTGATCTGAAATCCAAAATGTTGGAGTATAGAGCCACATTTAAAATGTTAGCTTCACTGTCAAAATAGATATGGTGTGGACTGTATACTCAATACAATCTAAATCTGATACCTCACTGTCTGTCTTTTGACTGATACTGCTTTTAAACTGGTCTGGTCAGTCTACTCAAATATTTGTACTATACATGTTTCTATCTGCAGGCAATACTTTGATCATTTGTCATTTTTAATGATGATACATTAATTTACGAATAGATATGGCAGGTTTCAGGACACTGATATCTGAAAAATGTTGAAAAATTATACTGCCACTATTTTCACCACCAAAGCATAGCAGTGTGATTTTAATTTGATTTGACTCTTTGCAGGCTGTCAGGCTGTCTAGTCACAGAGGAAGGCTGTGCTTCTCTGGTCTCAGCTCTGAGGTCAAACCCCTCACACCTGAGAGAGCTGGACCTGAGTAACAATGACCTGAAGGATTCAGGAGTGAAGCTGGTCTCTGCTGGACTGGGGAATCCCCACTGTAAACTGGAGACTCTGAGGTCAGTATTCCTGTAGTTGGTCAACAAGTGATAACTGTTCACCAGATCCACATGTGTTTACCAGGGACACATAGTCCACACCATATGTGTTTGGACAGTGAAGCTTACAGTTTTACATTTGGTGCTATCCTCCAGCATTTTGGATTTGAGATGTTTCATATTAGGTGACCTTACAGAATGTCACCTTTTATTTGACGGTATTTTCATACATATCTGTTTTACCGTTTAGAAATTAAAGCACTTTCTGTACGTAGTTCTCCCATTTGAAGAAGTCTTAATTATTTGGACAAATTTACTTATATTGTATTAAAGTTGTCATAAGTTTAGTATTTAGTCCCATGTTCCATGCCTGCAGTGATTACATCAAGCTTGTGATTCTACTAACTTGTTGAATGCATTTTTCAGTTTGTTTTGGTTGTGTTTTGGATGATGTTTTTCCTAATAGAAACTGATTGGTGAATAATGTCCTGTCATTTTGGAGTCACTTCACTTGTATTGTCAGTAAGAATAGAAGATGTTTCTGAACACTTCTACATTCATGTGGATGCTACCATGATTATGAATAATCATGAATGAATCGTGAATAATGATAAATGAGAAAGTTACAGAGGCACAAAGATCAGACCTCCTCTGTTATTGGTGTTATTCTGTATACTTCTGGCCCTTCTTTGGACACTGTGTTAACTAACTAACCAGACGAGCTTCAATGCCATACAACTCTCCTTCCGTGGCCTCCAACTGCTCTTAAATACAAGTAAAACTAAATGCATGGTCTTCAACCGATCGCTGCCTGCACCTGCCCGCCTGTCCAGCATCACTACTCTGGACGGTTCTGACTTAGAATATGTGGACAACTACAAATACCTAGGTGTCTGGTTAGACTGTAAACTCTCCTTCCAGACTCACTATAAGCATCTCCACTCCAAAGTTAAATCTAGAATTGGCTTCCTATTTCACAACATAGCATCCTTCACTCATGCTGCCAAACATACCCTTATAAAAATGACCATCCTACCGATCCTCGACTTCGGCGATGTCATTTACAAAATAGCCTCCAATACCCTACTCAATAAATTGGATGCAGTCTATCACAGTGCCATCCGTTTTGTCACCAAAGCCCCATATACAGTGGGGGAAAAAAGTATTTGATCCCATGCTGATTTTGTACGTTTGCCCACTGACAAAGAAAGGATCAGTCTATAATTTTAACCTCTATGGGCTAGGTGGGACGCTAGCGTGCCACCCGTGGTGCACTCCATCAACAGCAGGTGCATTTCAAGAGCGGCAAATTTGAATCCAAATAAATGTCAAAATTCAAATTTAAAAAAAATACAACTATTTTACACCATTTGAAAGATAAACATCTCCTTAATCTAACCAAGTTTTACGATTTCAAAAAGGTTTTACGGCGAAAGCATAAATTTAGAGTATGTTAGGACAGTACATTTACAAGAGTTGTGTGTAATGTTTTGTCAAGTCAAAGACAGGGTCACCAAAACCATAAAACCAGCTAAAATGATGCACTAACCTTTTACAATCTCCATCAGATGACACTCCTAGGACATTATGTTAGACAATGCATGCATTTTTAGTTCTATCAAGTTCATATTTATATCCAAAAACAGCGTTTTACTATGGCATTGATGTTGAGGAAATCGTTTCCCTCCAATAACCGGCAGTCAAGTCAGCGTCACAAATTAAATAATTAAAATTAGAAAACATTGGTAAAATATTATATTGTCATTTAAAGAATTATAGATTTACATCTCTTGAACGCAATCAACTTGCCAGATTTAAAAATAACCTTACTGGGAAATCACACTTTGCAATAATCTGAGCACTGCGCCCAGAAAAATACGCGTTGCGATACAGACTAGACGTGATGTTGGGGAGATCTAAAATCGAAAATACTATGTAAATAATCCATTACCTTTGATTCTCTTCATCAGATGTCACTTCCAGGTATCACAGGTCCATAACGAATGTAGTTTTGTTCAAAAAAGCTCATCATTTATGTCCAAAAATCTCCGTCTTGTTAGCACATGATCTAAGCCAGCCGGACTTCTCGTCATGAACGAGGGGAAAAAATATATTTCCGTTCGTTCAAACATGTCAAACGTTGTATAGCATAAATCATTAGGGCCTTTTTTAACCAGAACATGAATAATATTCAAGGTGGACGAATGCATACTCTTTTATAACGTATTGGAACGAGGGTACCCAACATGAACTCGCGCGCCAGGTGTCTAATGGGACATCATCGTTCCATGGCTCTTGTTCGGTCAGATCTCCCTCCAGAAGACTCAAAACACTTTGTAAAGGCTGGTGACATCTAGTGGAAGCAATAGGAAGTGCCAAAATATTCCTCAGCCCCTGTGTTTTTCAATGGGATAGGTTTA
Organism: Salmo salar; assembly: GCF_965601325.2. Lineage (NCBI taxonomy): Eukaryota > Metazoa > Chordata > Actinopteri > Salmoniformes > Salmonidae > Salmo > Salmo salar. The sequence continues at coordinate 3,322,801 of NW_027675339.1, read as the reverse complement.
AAGTCAATACAACACATCAGGTATCCACTTCCTGTCAGAAAATGTCTCAGGGTTTTGCCTGCCAAATGAGTTCTGTTATACTCACAGACACCATTCAAACAGTTTTAGAAACTTTAGAGTGTTTTCTATCCATATATAATAAGTATATGCATATTCTAGTTACTGGGTAGGATTAGTAACCAGATTAAATCGGGTACATTTTTTTTATCCAGACGTGCAAATGCTGCCCCCTAGCCCTAACAGGTTAATGGTAGGTTTATTTGAACAGTGAGAGACAGAATAACAACAAAAACATCCAGAAAAACTAATGTCAGAAATGAAATGGAATAAATAAATTAATTCCATGTATTCCATTCCAGTCTTTACACTGAGCCTGTCCTCATATTGCTCCTCCACCAGCCTCCTCTGGTTTGTATGTGAAAGTATGCAGGTATTCATGTTGTTGTGGAGGCAAATTATATTTAAACAAAATACTTTTAAAAAAGGTACAAATGCAGCCGTAAAAATAAAATAAAATCAGATGTGAAAATGGTGCATTTCTAAGTTTTGTAGAAAAAATATGAAGTTAAAAAGTTCTACCTGATGACATCATCAAAAGTTGAATGATTTTAAAAGCAGTGATTTTTCAAACACAATTAGATTGTCAGTGGTGTGGGGAGCAATAAAATGTCCTCTACTGGGCTAGAAACTCATTGCAGGTTTTGAAAATCACCGTTTTTAAAGAGTTTTCTTCTCATTTTTTTTTAACTACAGATCATAAAAATGTGAAAGGTGCTGTTTTCAGAAATATAGATACTGTTTTGGTGCTGGAGAGGATGAATATGAGGTTGAAAAGTGCAGGACTTGCCTTTTAACACTAGAATCAGTCCTGCTCCCTGACTTTTAACACTAGAATCAGTCCTGCTCCCTGACTTTTAACACTAGAATCAGTCCTGCTCCCTGACTTTTAACACTAGAATCAGTCCTGCTCCCTGACTTTTAACACTAGAATCAGTCCTGCTCCCTGACTTTTAACACTAGAATCAGACCTGCTCCCTGACTTTTAACACTAGAATCAGTCCTGCTCCTCCTAAATGTTTGTATTTTACACTGCTCATTTGTGTGAATTTTGAAATCAAGAAGAGAAAAGATCCTTTTGACCAGTTTATTTCCCACCTACTACCTGCCCACCAAGACAATGTGCTGTTGGACCTTGGTACCCAGCCAGCCACTAATGAGTCTCCCTTTCCTCACTGAATAAATGGGCCGTAATTGTGCACCTTATATGATAATATACGTTTTTACCTTTATTTAACTAGGCAAATCAGTTTTTGAACAAATTCTTATTTTCAAAGACGGCCTAGGAACAGTGGGTTAACTGCCTTGTTCAGGGGCAGAACGACAGATTTTTACCTTCTCAGCTCAGGGATTCGATCCAGCAACCTTTCAAGTACTGGCTCAACACTTTAACCACTAGGCTGCCTGCCGCCTCTACACTCTAACCACTAGGCTACCTGCCGCCTCTACACTCTAACCACTAGGCTACCTGCCGCCTCTACACTCTAACCACTAGGCTACCTGCTGCCCCTACACTCTAACCACTAGGCTACCTGCCGCCCCTCCACTCTAACCACTAGGCTACCTGCCGCCCCTCCACTCTAACCACTAGGCTACCTGCCGCCCCTCCACTCTAACCACTAGGCTCCCTGCCCCCCCTCCACTCTAACCACTAGGCTCCCTGCCCCCCCTCCACTCTAACCACTAGGCTACCTGCCGCCTCTACACTCTAACCACTAGGCTACCTGCCGCCTCTACACTCTAACCACTAGGCTACCTGCCGCCTCTACACTCTAACCACTAGGCTACCTGCTGCCCCTACACTCTAACCACTAGGCTACCTGCCGCCCCTCCACTCTAACCACTAGGCTACCTGCCTCCTCTACACTCTAACCACTAGGCTACCTGCTGCCCCTACACTCTAACCACTAGGCTACCTGCTGCCCCTACACTCTAACCACTAGGCTACCTGCCGCCTCTACACTCTAACCACTAGGCTACCTGCCGCCTCTACACTCTAACCACTAGGCTACCTGCCGCCTCTACACTCTAACCACTAGGCTACCTGCCGCCTCTACACTCTAACCACTAGGCTACCTGCCGCCTCTACACTCTAACCACTAGGCTACCTGCCGTCCCTCCACTCTAACCACTAGGCTACCTGCCGCCCCTACACTCTAACCACTAGACTACCTGCCGTCCCTCCACTCTAACCACTAGGCTACCTGACGGTCCCTCCACTCTAACCACTAGGCTACCTGCCGCCCCTCCACTCTAACCACTAGGCTACCTGTCGTCCCCAAATGAGGCCTAACTGAATGATAAGAAGGATGAAGGGGTTGATGTAATGTAGAAAGACAATAGTGTAATGATGAGTTTGTGTTATGCCTATTTATCAGCAGCAAATCATTTGACCACACCCCCTTGTGGGTTAATAATATTCTCTTTTATGTTTTACTTTCCACAAATCAACTGTTGTGGGTCTGTTTTATTGACTGTAACTCGAACACTAATCACATGTATTGTAAGGAAATGAACACATGCTATGAGTTACAGTAGGCCTTTAGAGTGATGTAAAACATGTCCTGGACTCTGTCCAAGTTGATGAGCGGGAAACAAATGATAACAGTCAACCTTCACAGCTGGTCCATCGACACTACTCCTAAACTGTACCAAAACTAATTTCACACATGATAAGAGTTATCCTGATCAGCTGGCCCATCGACACTACTCCTAAACTATACCAAAACTAATTTTACACATGATAAGAGTTATCCTGATCAGCTGGCCCATCGACACTACTCCTAAACTATACCAAAACTAATTTCACACATGATAAGAGTTATCCTGATCAGCTGGCCCATCGACACTACTCCTAAACTATACCAAAACTAATTTCACACATGATAAGAGTTATCCTGATCAGCTGGCCCATCGACACTACTCCTAAACTGTACCAAAACTAATTTCACACATGATAAGAGTTATCCTGATCAGCTGGCCCATCGACACTACTCCTAAACTATAAAAAAAAACTAATTTCACACATGATAAGAGTTATCCTGATCAGCTGGCCCATCGACACTACTCCTAAACTATACCAAAACTAATTTCACACATGATAAGAGTTATCCTGATCAGCTGGCCCATCGACACTACTCCTAAACTATACCAAAACTAATTTCACACATGATAAGAGTTATCCTGATCAGCTGGCCCATCGACACTACTCCTAAACTGTACCAAAACTAATTTCACACATGATAAGAGTTATCCTGATCAGCTGGCCCATCGACACTACTCCTAAACTGTACCAAAACTAATTTCACACATGATAAGAGTTATCCTGATCAGCTGGCCCATCGACACTACTCCTAAACTATACCAAAACTAATTTCACACATGATAAGAGTTATCCTGATCAGCTGGCCCATCGACACTACTCCTAAACTGTACCAAAACTAATTTCACACATGATAAGAGTTATCCTGATCAGCTGGCCCATCGACACGCTGCGTTTTGGTCCCCCTTTTTCGATGTATGTGACAAAATGAGCATCTATTTACCAAATCCTCCTTCAGAGTCACATGCAGGTAAAATACTTTTATTTCTATATAATACTGTATCTGAAAGAGCAGATTCTGCAGGTAAAAAAATTGTGATGTCTATATAGTACTGTATCTGAAAGAGCAGATTCTGCAGTTTCCTTGACACTTACCTTTATCAAATAACTCTCAACATTCAAGAGGTGCAGCTTTATTTCCAAAGTTCAATTTTTCTTCAACAATATCTGTGTTGTCCATGTTTTAATCACATGACCACTCCAGCAGCAGCATTGATCTGGCGACTAAGCAAAAACTATTAACATAATCAAATTAAAATCTGCTATTCTGTCGTCAATGGATGAACGGCCAATAGAAACCAGATAGAAACTGATCGTGGTGCATGTGACTTCAGTTCTGGTTAGCCACAGATGTAGAAACCAACTTGCTCAAGGTCTTTCCATGTCTGGGGAAAGATGAAACCAGGCCAGCGGGTGACTGTCTGAGACTGTCTGAGACTGTGGTTTTGAGTCACGTGGAGCCTTACATGGGCAAATGCAGAAATGTGACCATGGACAGCTTCTTCACATCAATTTCCCTCAGACAAGTTGATTGCGAAGAAGACTAGCATGCTAGGACAGTGAACACACAAAGAAGACTAGCCTGCTATGAACAGAGAACACACAAAGAAGACTAGCCTGCTATGAACAGTGAACACACAAAGAAGACTAGCCTAGCCAGGTCATTACAGTATATACAGTATCTCTACCATATAAAGACACCAACTAGTATCCCCTTTATGATCTAGCCAGGTCATTACAGTATATACAGTATCTCTACCATATACAGACACCAACTAGTATCCCCTTTATGATCTAGCCAGGTCATTACAGTATATACAGTATCTCTACCATCTGCCAGACACCAACTAGTATCCCCTTTATGATATAGCCAGGTCATTACAGTATATACAGTATCTCTACCATATACAGACACCAACTAGTATCCCCTTTATGATCTAGCCAGGTCATTACAGTATATACAGTATCTCTACCATATACAGACACCAACTAGTATCCCCTTTATTATCTAGCCAGGTCATTACAGTATATACAGTATCTCTACCCTATACAGACACCAACTAGTATCCCCTTTATGATATAGCCAGGTCATTACAGTATATACAGTATCTCTACCATATACAGACACCAACTAGTATCCCCTTTATGATCTAGCCAGGTCATTACAGTATATACAGTATCTCTACCATCTGCCAGACACCAACTAGTATCCCCTTTATGATCTAGCCAGGTCATTACAGTATATACAGTATCTCTACCATCTAGCCAGGTCATTACAGTATATACAGTATCTCTACCATCTAGCCAGGTCATTACAGTATATACAGTATCTCTACCATATACAGACACCAACTAGTATCCCCTTTATGATCTAGCCAGGTCATTACAGTATATACAGTATCTCTACCATCTGCCAGACACCAACTAGTATCCCCTTTATGATCTAGCCAGGCCATTACAGTATATACAGTATCTCTACCATATACAGACACCAACTAGTATCCCCTTTATGTTCTAGCCAGGTCATTACAGTATATACAGTATCTCTACCATATACAGACACCAACTAGTATCCCCTTTATGATCTAGCCAGGTCATTACAGTATATACAGTATCTCTACCATATACAGACAGCAACTAGTATCCCCTTTATGATCTAGCCAGGTCATTACAGTATATACAGTATCTCTACCATATACAGACACCAACTAGTATCCCCTTTATGATCTAGCCAGGTCATTACAGTATATACAGTATCTCTACCATATACAGACAGCAACTAGTATACCCTTTATGTTCTAGCCAGGTCATTACAGTATATACAGTATCTCTACCATATACAGACACCAACTAGTATCCCCTTTATGATCTAGCCAGGTCATTACAGTATATACAGTATCTCTACCATATACAGACACCAACTAGTATCCCCTTTATGTTCTAGCCAGGTCATTACAGTATATACAGTATCTCTACCATATACAGACACCAACTAGTATCCCCTTTATGATCTAGCCAGGTCATTACAGTATATACAGTATCTCTACCATCTGCCAGACACCAACTAGTATCCCCTTTATGATCTAGCCAGGTCATTACAGTATATACAGTATCTCTACCATCTGCCAGACACCAACTAGTATCCCCTTTATGATCTAGCCAGGTCATTACAGTATATACAGTATCTCTACCATATACAGACACCAACTAGTATCCCCTTTATGATCTAGCCAGGTCATTACAGTATATACAGTATCTCTACCATATACAGACACCAACTAGTATTCCCTTTATGATCTAGCCAGGTCATTACAGTATCTCTACCATATACAGACACCAACTAGTATCCCCTTTATGATCTAGCCAGGTCATTACAGTATATACAGTATCTCTACCATCTGCCAGACACCAACTAGTATCCCCTTTATGATCAAGCCAGGTCATTACAGTATATACAGTATCTCTACCATATACAGACACCAACTAGTATCCCCTTTATAATCTAGCCAGGTCATTACAGTATATACAGTATCTCTACCATATACAGACACCAACTAGTATCCCCTTTATGATCTAGCTAGGTCATTACAGTATATACAGTATCTCTACCATCTGCCAGACACCAACTAGTATCCCCTTTATGATCTAACCAGGTCATTACAGTATATACAGTATCTCTACCATATACAGACACCAACTAGTATCCCCTTTATGATCTAGCCAGGCCATTACAGTATATACAGTATCTCTACCATATACAGACACCAACTAGTATCCCCTTTATGATCTAGCCAGGTCATTACAGTATATACAGTATCTCTACCATATACAGACACCAACTAGTATCCCCTTTATTATCTAGCCAGGTCATTACAGTATATACAGTATCTCTACCATATACAGACACCAACTAGTATCCCCTTTATGATCTAGCCAGGTCATTACAGTATATACAGTATCTCTACCATATACAGACACCAACTAGTATCCCCTTTATGATCTAGCCAGGTCATTACAGTATATACAGTATCTCTACCATATACAGACACCAACTAGTATCCCCTTTATGATCTAGCCAGGTCATTACAGTATATACAGTATCTCTACCATATACAGACACCAACTAGTATCCCTTTATGATCTAGCCAGGCCATTACAGTATATACAGTATCTCTACCATATACAGACACCAACTAGTATCCCCTGTATGATCTAGCCAGGCCATTACAGTATATACAGTATCTCTACCATATACAGACACCAACTAGTATCCCCTTTATGATCTAGCTAGGTCATTACAGTATATACAGTATCTCTACCATCTGCCAGACACCAACGAGTATCCCCTTTATGATCTAGCCAGGTCATTACAGTATATACAGTATCTCTACCATATACAGACACCAACTAGTATCCCCTTTATGATCTAGCCAGGTCATTACAGTATATACAGTATCTCTACCATATACAGACACCAACTAGTATCCCCTTTATGATCTAGCCAGGTCATTACAGTATATACAGTATCTCTACCATATACAGACACCAACTAGTATCCCCTTTATGATCTAGCCAGGCCAATACAGTATATACAGTATCTCTACCATATACAGACACCAACTAGTATCCCCTTTATGATCTAGCCAGGTCATTACAGTATATACAGTATCTCTACCATATACAGACACCAACTAGTATCCCCTTTATGATCTAGCCAGGTCATTACAGTATATACAGTATCTCTACCATCTGCCAGACACCAACGAGTATCCCCTTTATGATCTAGCCAGGTCATTACAGTATATACAGTATCTCTACCATCTGCCAGACACCAACTAGTATCCCCTTTATGATCTAGCCAGGTCATTACAGTATATACAGTATCTCTACCATATACAGACACCAACTAGTATCCCCTTTATAATCTAGCCAGGCCATTACAGTATATACAGTATCTATACCATATACAGACACCAACTAGTATCCCCTTTATGATCTAGCCAGGTCATTACAGTATATACAGTATCTCTACCATATACAGACACCAACTAGTATCCCCTTTATGATCTAGCCAGGTCATTACAGTATATACAGTATCTCTACCATATACAGACACCAACTAGTATCACCTTTATGATCTAGCCAGGCCATTACAGTATATACAGTATCTCTACCATATACAGACACCAACTACTATCCCCTTTATGATCTAGCCAGGTCATTACAGTATATACAGTATCTCTACCATATACAGACACCACCTAGTATCCCCTTTATTATATTACATTCATATTATTACTTTTAGATGGCAAGACTCTGTAAAATGAGGTACTTGCTGCTGGACTGTTGCAGTGTTCTACAATGTGCTCGACATGGCTGCTATCAACACGTGTTGTACAAGCAATGCCTTGTCAAGACAGTCAGCAGGAGAGATTTCATGATGGATCTGGCATGTGAGCTTTGTGAGAACCACATGAACGCAGAGAAAGAAGCTACAGTCACCAAGCAGGCAGCAGGTCCTGCTCTCCCTTTTCCCCCCAGGCACCACATCTCCCTCGGGGGAGAAAGAAGCTACAGTCACCAAGCAGGCAGCAGGTCCTGTTCTCCCTTTTCCCCCCAGGCACCACATCTCCCTCGGGGGAGAAAGAAGCTACAGTCACCAAGCAGGCAGCAGGTCCTGTTCTCCCTTTTCCCCCAGGCACCACATCTCCCTCGGGGGAGAAAGAAGCTACAGTCACCAAGCAGGCAGCAGGTCCTGTTCTCCCTTTCCCCCAGGCACCACATCTCCCTCGGGGGAGAAAGAAGCTACAGTCACCAAGCAGGAAGCAGGTCCTGCTCTCCCTTTTCCCCCAGGCACCACATCTCCCTCGGGGGAGAAAGAAGACACAATGTCAAGTCGGCAGGTGCCCACCGAACAAGGCCAATGAAAACCGATTAGATTTGTTTGTGGACGCGAAGCATAAAGAGAAGATGGGATTGATTCACGTGTAAAGGCGCGGTACAGTGTCTGATACAATCAACAAATTATTGTTTTAATATCTTGTCATCAATATATTTCCACAAATATTTATTTATGAAATTCATCTTTTACAATTGTTCACTGGTGCTTTTGATTAGGAATACAGCAAATCGTTTCACCAGCGGACCTGGCTGGTTTTATTATTATTATAGATTTTGTTGTTTCTAATTTGTCAAAAGAAACTGTAAATTGACTTTATTAATTACTATAACTCCATTACTAATCGAATCTACAAATACAGTTGATCAAATGGATTACGCTGTAGTGTTTTATTGTCAAGGAAATAGGCTGTAGGACCATTTATTTTCTACTTTGTAGAATTAACAATTGTTGTTATTTTATTTATATATTTCCACTAATATTTCTTCATGTAATTTATCATTTACAATAGTTTATACACTATGTATCAAGTGTTTATTTAACAAACCATGTTTTCACACCTTGCACCTTGCTGGTTGATATGCATCTGATGCTTATGCTAATGTGGACGCCTGGCAACTTTCTCTAGCGGGGACGTATATGCTGATAGACCAGGTGGTTCTAGTGTTAAGGACTGGTAGATGGGTGTTCTGATAGACCAGGTGGTTCTAGTGTTAAGGACTGGTAGATGGGTGTTCTGATAGGCTGATAGACCAGGTGGTTCTAGTGTTAAGGACTGGTAGATGGGTGTTCTGATAGGATGATAGACCAGGTGGTTCTAGTGTTAAGGACTGGTAGATGGGTGTTCTGATAGGCTGATAGACCAGGTGGTTCTAGTGTTAAGGACTGGTAGATGGGTGTTCTGATAGGCTGATAGACCAGGTGGTTCTAGTGTTAATTAATGACTGGTAGATGGGTGTTCTGATAGGCTGATAGACCAGGTGGTTCTGGTGTTAAGGACTGGTAGTTGGTGTTCTGATAGGATGATAGACCAGGTGGTTCTAGTGTTAAGGACTGGTAGATGGGTGTTCTGATAGACCAGGTGGTTTTAGTGTTATGGACTGGTAGATGGGTGTTCTGATAGGCTGATAGACCAGGTGGTTCTAGTGTTAAGGACTGGTAGATGGGTGTTCTGATAGGATGATAGACCAGGTGGTTCTAGTGTTAAGGACTGGTAGATGGGTGTTCTGATAGGCTGATAGACCAGGTGGTTCTAGTGTTAAGGACTGGTAGATGGGTGTTCTGATAGGCTGATAGACCAGGTGGTTCTAGTGTTAATTAATGACTGGTAGATGGGTGTTCTGATAGGCTGATAGACCAGGTGGTTCTGGTGTTAAGGACTGGTAGATGGGTGTTCTGATAGGCTGATAGACCAGGTGGTTCTAGTGTTAAGGACTGGTAGATGGGTGTTCTGATAGGCTGATAGACCAGGTGGTTCTAGTGATAAGGACTGGTAGATGGGTTGTTCTGATAGGCTGATAGACCAGGTGGTTCTAGTGTTAAGGACTGGTAGATGGGTGTTCTGATAGGCTGATAGACCAGGTGGTTCTAGTGTTAAGGACTGGTAGATGGGTGTTCTGATAGGCTGATAGACCAGGTGGTTCTAGTGTTAAGGACTGGTAGATGGGTGTTCTGATAGGCTGATAGACCAGGTGGTTCTAGTATTAATTAATGACTGGTAGATGGGTGTTCTGATAGGCTGATAGACCAGGTGGTTCTAGTGTTAAGGACTGGTAGATGGGTGTTCTGATAGGCTGAAAGACCAGGTGGTTCTAGTGTTAAGGACTGGTAGATGGGTGTTCTGATAGGCTGATAGACCAGGTGGTTCTAGTGTTAAGGACTGGTAGATGGGTGTTCTGATAGGCTGATAGACCAGGTGGTTCTAGTGTTAAGGACTGGTAGATGGGTGTTCTGATAGGCTGATAGACCAGGTGGTTCTAGTGTTAAGGACTGGTAGATGGGTGTTCTGATAGGCTGAAAGACCAGGTGGTTCTAGTGTTAAGGACTGGTAGATGGGTGTTCTGATAGGCTGATAGACCAGGTGGTTCTAGTGTTAAGGACTGGTAGATGGGTGTTCTGATAGGCTGATAGACCAGGTGGTTCTAGTGTTAAGGACTGGTAGATGGGTGTTCTGATAGGCTGATAGACCAGGTGGTTCTAGTGTTAAGGACTGGTAGATGGGTGTTCTGATAGGCTGATAGACCAGGTGGTTCTAGTGTTAAGGACTGGTAGATGGGTGTTCTGATAGGCTGATAGACCAGGTGGTTCTAGTGTTAAGGACTGGTAGATGGGTGTTCTGATAGGCTGATAGACCAGGTGGTTCTAGTGATAATTAATGACTGGTAGATGGGTGTTCTAATAGGCTGATAGACCAGGTGGTTCTAGTGTTAAGGACTGGTAGATGGGTGTTCTGATAGGCTGATAGACCAGGTGGTTCTAGTGTTAATTAATGACTGGTAGATGGGTGTTCTAATAGGCTGATAGACCAGGTGGTTCTAGTGTTAAGGACTGGTAGATGGGTGTTCTGATAGGCTGAAAGACCAGGTGGTTCTAGTGTTAAGGACTGGTAGATGGGTGTTCTGATAGGCTGATAGACCAGGTGGTTCTAGTGTTAAGGACTGGTAGATGGGTGTTCTGATAGGCTGAAAGACCAGGTGGTTTTAGTGTTAAGGACTGGTAGATGGGTGTTCTGATAGGCTGATAGACCAGGTGGTTCTAGTGTTAAGGACTGGTAGATGGGTGTTGCTCATGCATTCACTCATGCTGACCGGCTCCAGTACTTTATTCTTGACTAAACCTCCAAGTCAGCCTAGACTTTTGGTCTGATAGCAGAAGCTACAGGTCCTGCTTTCAGAACCTTTGGTTTGCTGTCTGGCTTAATGCCAAGCTTCCCTGTGATGTCGTTCATACAACCCTGCTGTCCATTAAATCTGTCTGTTTCTTTAAGATGGCAGGTAGGTCTATGTCTCCACGTGTCATTGTCTGCACTGATGGCCAGTCCAGTGTGATTTTCTCCAACTATGAACATCCCAGTAGTGACACATAGTCTCCTTTCAGGAGGTAGAGTGGCAGCTTTCAGTTTGTCTGTATACCTGAACTGTGACATCAGTGATGTCTCTCAAGGTGACAGATTCACCTGTGTAAGTCTTTAACACGAGGTGCGCTGGTTGAAGTGGAAGGTGTTTCAGTGTGATTTCCTGGTCTGATGAGTCACTCACCTCAGTGTTCTCTTACTCAACAGTGTGAACATGTTTCTTGTTTCCCGTTTTGCATTTTCTGTTCTCTTTTTGTTTGTAGAGGATTTGTCAAGTGTGTATTTTTTTACCACAGGCTGGACAATCCATGTCCTTACACCAGCATGTAGAATCCTGACATCCCTTTATACCACAGGCTGGACAATCCATGTCCTTACACCAGCATGTAGAATCCTGACATCCCTTTATACCACAGGCTGGACAATCCATGTCCTTACACCAGCATGTAGAATCCTGACACCCCTTTATACCACAGGCTGGACAATCCATGTCCTTACACCAGCATGTAGAATCCTGACATCCCTTTATACCACAGGCTGGACAATCCATGTCCTTACACCAGCATGTAGAATCCTGACATCCCTTTATACCACAGGCTGGACAATCCATGTCCTTACACCAGCATGTAGAATCCTGACATCCCTTTATACCACAGGCTGGACAATCCATGTCCTTACACCAGCATGTAGAATCCTGACATCCCTTTATACCACAGGCTGGACAATCCATGTCCTTACACCAGCATGTAGAATCCTGACATCCCTTTATACCACAGGCTGGACAATCCATGTCCTTACACCAGCATGTAGAATCCTGACATCCCTTTATACCACAGGCTGGGCAATCCATGTCCTTACACCAGCATGTAGAATCCTGACATCCCTTTATACCACAGGCTGGACAATCCATGTCCTTACACCAGCATGTAGAATCCTGACATCCCTTTATACCACAGGCTGGACAATCCATGTCCTTACACCAGCATGTAGAATCCTGACATCCCTTTATACCACAGGCTGGACAATCCATGTCCTTACACCAGCATGTAGAATCCTGACACCCCTTTATACCACAGGCTGGACAATCCATGTCCTTACACCAGCATGTAGATTCCTGACATCCCTTTATACCACAGGCTGGACAATCCATGTCCTTACACCAGCATGTAGAATCCTGACATCCCACCTTGCCACAGTGGAAGCATGTGACTTGATTTTCCCGTCTCTGATTTTCAGTTGAAACTCTGCGCACTTTTCCTTTTTTTGTGATCAACTTTTTTATTTATTATAAAGGAACACAGACAAGAACAAATAGCAGCAGGAATGGTTATACAGCTAGAGACACAATACTGTTAATATATATATCAGAATAAATAGCAGCAGGAATGGTTATACAGCTAGAGAAACAATACTGTTAATATATATATCAGAACTAATAGCAGCAGGAATGGTTATACAGCTGGAGACACAATACTGTTAATATATATATCAGAACTAATAGCAGCAGGAATGGTTATACAGCTAGAGACACAATACTGTTAATATATATATCAGAATAAATAGCAGCAGGAATGGTTATACAGCTAGAGACACAATACTGTTAAAATATATATCAGAACTAATAGCAGCAGGAATGGTTATACAGCTAGAGACACAATACTGTTAATATATATATCAGAACTAATAGCAGCAGGAATGGTTATACAGCTAGAGACACAATACTGTTAATATATATATCAGAACAAATAGCAGCAGGAATGGTTATACAGCTAGAGACACAATACTATCAAAAAATATATATAAGTATAATATGTAAACCAGGTATTGCAGGTAAAAACAATTATAATTAACCACATATACAATCACTCACCTGAGCCGCATCAACCCCTCCTGGGACCACCCCACCCCACCCTCCATCCCCTCCTGGGACCACCCCACCCCCTCCTGGGACCACCCCATCCCACCCTCCAACCCCTCCTGGGACCACCCCAACCCACCCTCCAACCCCTCCTGGGACCACCCCATCCCACCCTCCAACCCCTCCTGGGACCACCCCAACCCACCCTCTAACCCCTCCTGGGACCACCCCACCCCACCCTCCATCCCCTCCTGGGACCACCCCACCCCCTCCTGGGACCACCCCATCCCACCCTCCAACCCCTCCTGGGACCACCCCAACCCACCCTCTAACCCCTCCTGGGACCACCCCAACCCACCCTCCATCTCCTCCTGGTACCACCCCAACCCACCCTCCATCCCCTCCTGGTACCACCCCAACCCCCCCTCCAACCCCTCCTGGGACCACCCCAACCCCCCCTCCAACCCCTCCTGGGACCACCCCAACCCACCCTCTAACCCCTCCTGGGACCACCCCAACCCACCCTCCATCTCCTCCTGGTACCACCCCAACCCACCCTCCATCCCCTCATGGGACCACCCCAACCCACCACCCCAACCCACCCACCAACCCCTCCTGGGACCACCCCAACCCACCCAACCTGATCGCTATGAAATAAAATACAAAATCAGTAAAAAATCAGTAAGGCCACATTTGCACTAAAATTATAATGAACGTCAATCAGTTGGGTAAAAAACTAACTTGTATAGTTTCAGCTGCAGATAACCAGCTGTCAATTGTTTTATAAATGATATCTATAAAAGTGCTGATCCAATGAGGTGTGGTGGTAGCCCCATGGATCCTAGCAGTGGATAGTTGATAATAAATTATATCTATAAAAGTGCTGATCCAATGAGGTGTGGTGGTAGACATCTTAGGTCCAACATCTGTTTAGCTGCTGTCAAACCTGACAACATTAAACCTATTTTCTGTAATGATAGTGGTGAATTATCATTAAGTGATAACAGTTTGGGGGAACAAGGTATGATGATATCCACTACAGCAGATAAGACAGAGGGTACCTCTTTCCAAAACATGTCCCCTGGTCACTCCCAGTTGATAAGAGAATTATCTAATAAAGGTAAATGAATCAATAAACCATGATGAATTATTAGTCATACAGCAGGGTTAATGAATAATCAATGTAATGATCAATGTAGGGATCGATCAGTCTGATTAGTTCCGGAAAGTCCAGGAACCACTGGAGAGGGAAAGAAATGTGTGTATGCAATTAGTATAGAGAGATAGAGAAACAGATGGTAAAGGGGGCTTCAAAGCATTTCTAACCTTGAGGGAAAGGAACAGGCTGAGCTCGGGATAGTGATAAACAGTGTGAGAAGTTTATGGGGGATGCAGGTCACCAACGGATTGTGTGTAAATGCATGTGCGTAAGTAAGCAAGAACTATATAATGACTGTTTTGTTATCCTGACGGCAGAACGTTCTCATGAATAAAGCTACAGAAACCTTTTGC
This sequence comes from Salmo salar, assembly GCF_965601325.2. Lineage (NCBI taxonomy): Eukaryota > Metazoa > Chordata > Actinopteri > Salmoniformes > Salmonidae > Salmo > Salmo salar. The sequence goes on along the minus strand of NW_027675339.1, from coordinate 3,307,800 downwards.
AGAAAGCTGAGTCCTTGCCTAATTATTTTAACCCATTGTCTTACAAACTTTGGGCATTAGTCAAGGCGAATTGATTATTGATTATTATCATAAAAGATATAAAATTCCTTTAACAATTGGTCCTTCGAGCCGGATTTCAAACTGCCGCTGTCGTTCCAAGGAGACACGGAAACCGGGCGGATGAAATATCCGTAAATCAAAGACCTGGCCCTTTTCTGTGGGTTCTTTACAGGCCGGTGGCAAACTGGTACGCGACAGAGGTGGTGACGAGATTCTACGAACATTGAAAAACTCAGCTGCAAATAACAAGGTTAGTAAGCTTTATTCATTGTTTTGGGGAATAGCACCTGCATGATTACATTAAATAAGGAATGAGTGAGAGCACCTGAATGTCTGCGTTGCATGATGAGTGATACACCTGTAGGTCTGCATTACATGATGAAATGAGGAATACACCGGTATGTCTGCATTGCATGATGGAATAAGGGACACAATTGGGTGTTGGCATTAAATAGCTCAGTCTTATCACTCAATATGAGTCAAAATCTGTCACTTCCAGGAGTGCTCATTTTGTCAAAAATGAAAAAATAACAACTCACAGCTGTGTTAATAGACCCAACTCAAACATCTGCTATCTTGAAATGTCCAAAAAAGGTATTTAAATGGGCCTACCAGACATCTTCTTGAGAGAAGATAAGGTCAGGGACTCCTGTCTTACTCTCCGTCATGTTGAAATAGGTTCTCCTGTCTTACTTTCTGTCATGTTGAAATAGGTTTCCCTGTCTTACTTTCTGTCATGTTGAGATGGGTTAGTTCTTCTTGAGAGAACTAACCCAAAATGAGTCGAACTAACCCAAAATTAGTCGAAAGGCTAAGGGATTCTCTTCCTGAGAAGAAGCTGACAGCCTTCAAACAGAGCAAAAAAAGTGGTCCCAAACAATATGTCAAAATGAATAAAAAAATGATACAGCTGTCTTTAATAAGATCAAACTGAACTAACTGCTATCTTGAAATGTTGAAAAAGTGTTTTTAAATAGGCATCCTATCATTTGAAAATTAGTTGAAAGGCTAAGTGATTCTCCTCCTGACAAGAAGTTGACAGCCTTCAAACAGAGCAAAAAAAGTGGGCGTGAACATAGAATATTTTTGGGTCCAAAAAAAGAATATACAGCTGTCTTTAATAAGATCAAACTGAACTAACTGCCATCTTGAAATGTTGAAAAAGTGTTTTTAAATAGCTCAGTCTTATCACTCAATATGAGTCAAAATCTGTCACTTCCAGGACTGCTCATTTTGTCAAAAATGAAAAAATGAAAAAAATAACAACTCACAGCTGTGTTAATAGACCCAACTCAAACATCTGCTGTCTTGAAATGTCCAAAAAAGGTATTTAAATGGGCCTACCAGACATCTTCTTGAGAGAAGATAAGGCCAGGGATCTCTCTGGTCACCCACAAAGCCATTTCCTCCTTTGGCCGTCTCTCCTTCCAGTTCTCTGATGCCAATGACTGGAACGAACTACAAAAATCTCTGAAACTGGAAACACATATCTCCCTCACTAGCTTTAAGCACCAGCTGTCAGAGCAGCTCACAGATCACTGCACCTGTACATAGCCCATCTATAATTTAGCCCAACTACCTCTTCCCCTACTGTATTTATTTATTTATTAATTTATTTTGCTCCTTTGCACCCCATTATTTCTATGTCTACTTTGCACTTTCTTCTACTACAAATCTACCATTCCAGTGTTTTACTTGCTATATTGTATTTACTTTGCCACCATGGCCTTTTTGCCTTTACCTCCCTTATCTCACCTCATTTGCTCACATTGTATATAGACTTATTTTTCTACTGCATCATTGACTGTATGTTTGTTTTACTCCATGTGTAACTCTGTTGTTGTTGTATGTTGTCGAACTGCTTTGCTTTATCTTGGCCAGGTCGCAATTGTAAATGAGAACTTGTTCTCAACTTGCCTACCTGGTTAAATAAAGGTGAAATAAATACAAATGTATATACTGTATTCCAGTCCTGGTTCATCCTATATAACTACTGCTGTCCACTTCATATGTATATACTGTATTCCAGTCCTGGTTCATCCTATATAACTACTGCTGTCCACTTCATATGTATATACTGTATTCTAGTCATGGTTCATCCTATATAACAACTGCTGCCCACTTCATATGTATATACTGTATTCTAGTCCTGGTTCATCCTATATAACTACTGCTGTCCACTTCATATGTATATACTGTATTCTAGTCATGGTTCATCCTATATAACTACTGCTGTCCACTTCATATGTATATACTGTATTCTAGTCATGGTTCATCCTATATAACTACTGCTGTCCACTTCATATGTATATACTGTATTCTAGTCCTGGTTCATCCTATATAACTACTACTGTACATCTACTATTCTTCAGATATACTACAGATGTACTCCAAATTGTCTATGCATCACATCACAGTACACAGTGTATATATATATATATATATATCATTGCTTGTCCTAATATTTTCATTGACTTTTTAGATTTGCCCTCTGTGAGCTGGGAACACAAGCATTGTTAGATATTACTGCACTGTTGGAGCTGGGAACACAAGCATTGTTAGATATTACTGCACTGTTGGAGCCAGGAACACAAGCATTGTTAGATATTACTGCACTGTTGGAGCCAGGAACACAAGCATTGTTAGATATTACTGCACTGTTGGAACCCAGGAACACAAGCATTTCACTTCACCCACAATAACATCTGATAAATATGTGTATGAAACCAATAAAATAAAATGTGATTGTATTGTTGAAAGTGTTAGATAATTCTCAATCCGTGTTGTGTCTTGTCTAAGAACAGCCCTTAGCCGCGGTACTGTATAATAACCATATATCACACCTCCTCAGGACTTATTGATTTATAAGGCATTATAAAGGTGATTAAAATAATGATACATACATACTTCATAGAAAACTGTTACCCTTCATATATTCTAACAACTCACATTTTAAGATTCATTATGTCATTTGTTCCATGTTAAGGGCTCTAACATTGGAACAAAACTATTTGTCTCCCTCTTGATGTTGCTTGCAGTTCCTCTCTCTCTTCCTCCCTCCCTCTAACCCCACCCTCCCTCTAACCCCACCCCTCTGGCAGAACCAGGAAGTCCATCCCCCTTCACAAACTCTCTTCTGAGGAAACGAAACTGATCTGAGTCTCTGTGTCGTCTGTCTGTGTGAGAGTGAACAACCGTCCAAATGGCTCAACAGGGAGTTCTGCTGGACCAGGACCAGTTCTGTTGTTCTGTCTGTCTGGATCTACTGAAGGAACCAGTCACCATCCCCTGTGGACACAGTTACTGTAGGAGCTGTATTGAGGGCTGCTGGGATCAGGATGTTCTGAAAGGGGTCTATAGCTGTCCTCAGTGCAGACAGACCTTCAGTCCGAGGCCTACGCTGAGTAAAAATAACATGTTGGCTGAGCTGGTGGAGAAACTGAAGAAGACAGGACTCCAGGCTGCTCCCCCTCCTGCTCTGTGCTATGCTGGACCTAGAGATGTGGCGTGTGATGTCTGCACTGGGACCAGAAAGCAGAAAGCCCTCATGTCCTGTCTGGTGTGTCTGGCCTCTTACTGTGAGACTCACCTCCAATCTCACTACGAATCTCCTGCTTTGAAGAAGCACAAGCTGGTCAAAGCCACCGCACAACTACAGGAGAAGATCTGCTCTCATCATGACAAACTGCTGGAGGTTTACTGTCGTACCGATCAGCAGTGTATCTGTCTGATGTGTACAATGGATGAACATAAAGGCCATGATACAGTGTCAGCTGCAGCAGAGAGGACTGAGAAACAGGTAAGACCAGAACAACTTGTTGGTGACTGTCTGATAAACAAAGAATTAAAGATACAGTAGGAACTAAGGCTGTTTGAATATGAGATCATTCAAATGAAATGAATCCTCAGCAGAACAAATATGAACACAAACCTTGAGTATATTGATATGTCAACCCAGATTCTCCAGATGTATCACCATTTTATAATGTCAAACACTATTATCATTCTGAATGGCCTTTTATGAGTCCAAAGTTCAGTCTCAACCTGTTGATACATGTAGTCCTACCATAAAAACTATAATCATTCACATAGCAACAAATAAATATCATTTAGTAAATGGACCATCCATTTTTTAGACCTTCCTCTCTATGGGCCCTATGTCACATTACTATACTATTGATCTACTGGACTAATAAAGCTTGATAGCTCATTGAAGAGTGATTCTCCACAGAGGCAGCTGGGGATGAGTCAGCAGAAGGTCCAGCAGAGATTCCAGGAGAGAGAGAAGGAGCTGAAGGAGCTCCAACAGGCTGTGGAGTCTCTCAAGGTGAGTATTGTTGACCAGAGGAGACACACCATTTCACCTGTCTCCTCCAGTCAGAGAGAGAGAGAGGTAGAGGGGCCCCTATCCAATCCCACTGACCCCACTGTTGGGAACAGGTTGTCACTGCTGAGGCAGTGAAGAAAGTAGAGGAGGATGGGTCAAGGCTGAGGGATCCTGAGAGGATCCCTGTGAGTAGTAGATCTGTGACAGCACAGAGGGATGGGCCAACCAGTGATATATGCTTCAGTAAGGTTGGCTTCTTAGTGTTCATAGCAAATGGTTATCAACTGTACTGCAGAAATGGAATGTAAATCACAGAAAAAAAATATGTTTTGGTGGCAGCTGCAGAGAAGTATTTGGTCATACTAGATTTGACTTCAGAAGAGTTCCAGTGTGTGTTGAGTGGTGGTGTCCCGTCCTCCCAGGTCGTTGGCCTGGTGCAGGAGCAGATAGGGTCAAAGTAGTGGAATGGGGTAGTGGGTTTTAATGAGTGTAGGGTTAGTTGGCCTGGTGCAGGAGCAGATAGGGTCAAAGTAGTGGAATGGGGTAGTGGGTTTTTAATGAGTGTAGGGTTAGTTGGCCTGGTGCAGGAGCAGATAGGGTCAAAGTAGTGGAATGGGGTAGTGGGTTTTAATGAGTGTAGGGTTAGTTGGCCTGGTGCAGGAGCAGATAGGGTCAAAGTAGTGGAATGGGGGTAGTGGGTTTTAATGAGTGTAGGGTTAGTTGGCCTGGTGCAGGAGCAGATAGGGTCAAAGTAGTGGAATGGGGTAGTGGGTTTTAATGAGTGTAGGGTTAGTTGGCCTGGTGCAGGAGCAGATAGGGTCAAAGTAGTGGAATGGGGTAGTGGGTTTTAATGAGTGTAGGGTTAGTTGGCCTGGTGCAGGAGCAGATAGGGTCAAAGTAGTGGAATGGGGTAGTGGGTTTTAATGAGTGTAGGGTTAGTTGGCCTGGTGCAGGAGCAGATAGGGTCAAAGTAGTGGAATGGGGTAGTGGGTTTTAATGAGTGTAGGGTTAGTTGGCCTGGTGCAGGAGCAGATAGGGTCAAAGTAGTGGAATGGGGTAGTGGGTTTTAATGAGTGTAGGGTTAGTTGGCCTGGTGCAGGAGCAGATAGGGTCAAAGTAGTGGAATGGGGTAGTGGGTTTTAATGAGTGTAGGGTTAGTTAGAAGGCTGTTTTTTAGTATTATCATAATTTCCCCTTTTCCCATTTTGTATCCCATAATATCATGGATTTATATTATAGACCAGTTGAGGCAGGTGAGATGCCTTTGGATATACGACGTAATAAATTGTCATTAGCTTATTGGGTTGAAAGGCTGTGAGGTTGAGCATCCCACTGCTACTGTTCTAGATGACTGTTGGGAATATACTAGTAGACAAGGCAGTGGTTTTGGTTGGACAGTTGGAAAGCTTGCTGATGAGAGTAGTTTCAGGGAGTTGGAGGTTGGCCCTTTCTGTGGTGATAGGGGATGTTCCTCCATGGTTACTCCCAGATCCTGTTGTTGATCTAACCTTGGTAGACAAAAGGAAAGATTGGGTCAGAAGTCAGTGATAAAGGGAAACTGGTTGACAATTACATTGGTAGAAGTTGTTATGCTTTTTTTTTACCTCTTTTCACAGATGGATCCAAGGGCCCAGATAGTGGGCCCACAGGAGCAGGTGTTTACCTTCCTGAATGTGATGTGCAGATATGTAGAAGACTAACAGATGAACTGTCAGTGTACTCAGTTGAACTGTTGGTGATAATAGTTGTCCTCCAGTGGGTGGAGGACGTACAGCCTGTTAGAATTATAGTATCCTCAGATTCTCTGTCTGTATTGAATAGTTTATCATCTGGTAAATCTATTAGGAGTGACCTACTATTGGAGGTATTAATGTTATTATGGAGAATTGAGAGAATGGGTCTAGTAGTGAGATTATGCTGGGTCCCAGCACATTCAGGTGTGGAATGGAATGAAATTGTAGACTAGTTAGCTAAAATAACTTTAAAACAAGATATAATATATATTAATGTTCCACTGGGTAGAGGTGAGGACAAATGTGAGATCAGAGACATTTTGATAGATGTGTGGCAGAAGAGATGGGACTCTGAGCACAAGGGACGGCATTTATATGTCCTCTAAAGAAAGGTCGGTGGACCAAGGTTCAAAGGTCAGATTAGGAAGGAAGAGGTGGTGTTTCCTCGATTGTGTTTAGGACATTGTACATTGAACTGGTCCTTCCATCTGGTTGGCGGCATGTGAATGGTTTGTGTCTGGAGGGTATTGTCAATGAAACGGTGGAGCATGTGTTGTTATAGTGTTGTAAGGATGTTGAAGAGAGGGAAAGATTGAAGTGTAGGGTCATTGAGGTTGGATGGGGTTGGATGGGGGGTTGGAAGGGATTTGGGGGATGGGGGAGGGTCTATTAGAAGTTAGTAGGGATCTTTTTTATTTTCTCAGAAGTACTGAGTTAGGTAGGAGGATTTAGAAATGGTGTAAACCGTGATTGAACACACTCCAGCACAGTAGGAGGCGCCACGCTCCTTTAACGTTGGTTTGAGGACCGCCATTATACCATAGAAGAAGAAGAAGTTGGTAACGTGAGGTTTTGTCGTTCGTGAAGAGTGCAGCTATTCTTTTGCCTATTTTCCAAATGTATTTTGTCATGGTGGGAGGGTTTGTTTATCGGTTTCCGCTGTTTATCGGTTAGAGTTGAGGAGGGAGTAGGGTAGTTTGATGTCCTCAACCGAGTGGAGAAGAAACGCTGTCTCTTCAGGTGCGTTGTGGAGAATGGTGTGGAGGAATTATTGATCCTGGTCGGTGAACAGGTGGGAGAGGAACATATACACTCTGTATCCAGAATGAACAAGGCGGTGGTTGTGGTAATGTAAAAGGTGAGTCTTGTTACCCGGCTAGTTACCAGTATGATTTATGTGAGGGGTTGTGTTGGTGCTGATTTCGACAAGAGTAGTGGTGTCTAATCTGCCTCCGTTTATTACCACCGAACAGATCCGTAAAGAGTTGGTTCGTTTTGCTAAATGTGGAAGTGTTTTTCTGAACGAAATTCAAGGTTAAACAGGGGAGGGGTGGTACACAGGGTTTGTTAGCACAGAGGAGCCCTTGTAGGTAACCTTGTAGGTTTACCTCAGGTAACTTATTATTAACTATCCTTGTAGGTTTACCTCAGGTAACTGATTATTAACTAACCTTGTAGGTTTACCTCAGGTAACTTATTATTAACTATCCTTGTAGGTTTACCTCAGGTAACTTATTATTAACTATCCTTGTAGGTTTACCTCAGGTAACTTATTATTAACTATCCTTGTAGGTTTACCTCAGGTAACTTATTATTAACTATCCTTGTAGGTTTACCTCAGGTAACTTATTATTAACTAACCTTGTAGGTTTACCTCAGGTAACTTATTATTAACTAGGTTACAGCTACTTGGTGAGGAAGCTCACTGTTCACCTGGTTATAGATTGTAGTGACCTACAGGGATGGTTGGCGCAAAGCCTTCAAACGTTAAACATGTTCTGGTCATGGTTAACTGTATATATATATTTTTTTATATATAAAAAGGTGTAAATTCTCAACAAATCGCATGTCCCTGTTCTCTTTTTCAAGATGTGGCCGATTTAAACAGTCAGAAGAAAGAAAAAAAAAGAAATAACCTTATTTTATTTGTTTCTAAATGGCTGCTGGGTAATATGATAATCGTTGAAATCTGTTGGTTCGTAGACATCAAATAGAGAGAATGCTGCGCAGGTTCACTGAGTTGTAAACCTAATGGATAGGTGGAGATCATTGTATATTGTATACTATCATAGTAGTGAGATTCTGCTGAGTCCCAGCACATTCAGGTGTGGAATGGAATGAAATTGTAGACTAGTTAGCTAAAACAATGGGGAAAGTTTTTACCAATTGTTGGTAGTTAAAAACGTTAAAACGTAAACCAGTTATTATTATAATACATTTTTTTATGGCTTGGTCCTAAGAACAGGTTTTAGTGGTAAATTAAAAAGGGAGACAGTTTTTGGTGCCATTTATGGAAAACTGAATTGGGTTTGTGGCTGGATCAGCAGCTCTTCATCATGCGGCCGGAGAGACTCAATACAACAGGGGTCTCTGATTTCTATGCTGCAGTACTGAGGGCCTGGCAGCTGCTGAGACCCACACGAGAGGAGGGGGGTGTGGTGCCTGGGCCGTGGGTCTGGGAGGAACCACTGATCACTGGGTTTGGTGGACCTGGAGAGCAGGGTGGCAGCGTTCTGACTCAAAGCAGCACAGAGGCTACTGTACCGTACGGAGGTGGGCTTAGCGGGAGGGAAGGGGCATCAGAGGCAGGGGGTTGTGGGGGCTGAGAGCATGGCAGGGTATAGGTGGAGGGTGCTTTATAAGCTCCCAGTGCTGGAAAGGTCAGGGGTTATCCAGTGGAGGGTATTACATGGAGCCCTGGACACCAATAGCTGATTGGCTCGGGTTGACCTGGGAGTTGGGGAGGGGTTGTCCGTTTTCTACAATGACAGACTGTTCATCATGTTTTCTCTGTGTTGCCAGGGTAATGCCATTACTGTTTATTTAATTTCACCTTTATTTAACCAGGTGGGCCAGTTGAGAACAAGTCCTTTATTTAACCAGGTGGGCCAGTTGAGAACAAGTCCTTTATTTAACCAGGTAGGCCAGTTGAGAACAAGTTCTTTATTTAACCAGGTGGGCTAGTTGAGAACAAGTCATTTATTTAACCAGGTGGGCCAGTTGAGAACAAGTTCTCATTTACAACTGCGACCTGGCCAAGATAAAGCAAAGCAGTGCGACACAAACAACAACACAGAGTTACATGGAGTAAACAAACGTACAGTCAATAACACAGTAGAAAAGTCTATATACAGTTGTGCAAATGAGGTAAGATAAAGGAGGTAAGTTACTAAACAGGCCGTGGTGGCGAAATAATTACAATTTAGCAATTAAACACTGGAGTGATAGATGTGCAGAAGATGAATTTGCAAGTAGAGATACTATTAACTAACTGCTATCTCTCTGTCCCTCTCTCTCTCTCTCTCTCTCTCTCTCTCTCTCTGTCCCTCTCTCTCTCTCTCTGTCCCTCTCTCTCTCTCTCTGTCCCTCTCTCTCTCTCTCTGTCCCTCTCTCTCCCTCTGTCCCTCTCTCTCTCTCTGTCCCTCTCTCTCTTTCTCTGTCCCTCTCTCTCTCTCTCTGTCCCTCTCTCTCTCTCTCTCTCTCTGCTCTCTCTCCTCTCTCTCTGCTCTCTCTCTGTCCCTCTCTCTCTCGTCCCTCTCTCTCTCTCTCTGTCCCTCTCTCTCTCTCTCTCTCTCTGTCCCTCTCTCTCTCGTCTCTCTCTCTCTCTCTCTCTCTCTCTCTCTTTCTGCTCTCTCTCTCTCTCTCTCTCTCTGCTCTCTCTCTCTCTCTCTCTGTCCCTCTCTCTCTCTCTCTCTCTCTCTCTCTTTCTGTCCCTCTCTCTCTCTCTTTCCTGTCTCTCTCTCTCTCTCTCTCTCTCTGTCTCTCTCTCTCTCTCTCTCTCTGTCTCTCTCTCTCTCTGTCTCTCTCTCTCTCTCTCTCTCTGTCTCTCTCTCTCTCTCTCTCTCTCTTTCTGTCTCTCTCTCTCTCTGCTCTCTCTCTCTCTCCTGTCTCTCTCTCTCTCTCTCTCTCTCTGCCTCCTCTCTCTCTCTCTCTGTCCCTCTCTCTCTTCTGTCTCTCTCTCTCTCTCTCTCTCTCTCTGTCCCTCTCTCTCTCTCTCCCGTCCCTCTCTCTCTTCTCTCTCTGTCCCCTCTCTCTGTCTCTCTCTCTCCTTTCTGTCCCTCTCTCTCTCTCCCTCTCTGTCCCTCTCTCTCTGTCTCCGTCTCTCTCGTCCCTCTCTCTCTGTCCCTCTCTCTCTCTCTCTCTCTCTGTCCCTCTCTCTCTCTCTCTCTCTTTCTGTCCCTCTCTCTTTCTGTCCCTCTCTCTCTCTCTCCCTCTCTCTCTGTCTGTCTCTCTCTGTCCTCTCTCTCTCTCTCTCTCTCTCGTCTGTCCCTCTCTCTCTCTGTCTCTCTCTCTCTCTGTCTCTCTCTCTCTCGTCTCTCTCTCGTCCCTCTCTCTCTCTCTGTCCCTCTCTCTCTCTCTCTCTCTCTCTCTCTCTCTCTGTCTGTCCCTCTCTCTCTGTCTCTCCCTCTCTCTCTCTCTCTCTGTCCCCCTCTCTCTCTCTCTCTCTGTCTCTCTCTCTCTCTCTCTCTCTCTCTCTCTGTCTCTCTCTCTGTCTCTCTCTCTCTCTCTCTCTGTCCCTCTCTCTCTCTGTCCCTCTCTCTCTCTCTCTCTGTCCTCTCTCTCTCTCTCTCTCTCTCTCTCTGTCCTCTCTCTCTCTCTCTCTCTCTCTCTCTCTGTCCTCTCTCTCTCTGTCCCTCTCTCCCTCTGTCCCTCTCTGTCCCTCTGTCCCTCTCTCTCTCTCTCTGTCCCTCTCTCTCTCTCTCTCTCGTCTCTCTCTCTGTCTCTCTCTCTCTCTCTGTCTCTCTCTCTCTCTCTCTCTCTCTGTCTCTCTCTCTCTCTCTGTCCCTCTCTCTTGTCCCTCTCTCTCTCTGTCTCTCTCTCTCTGTCCCTCTCTCTGTCCCTCTCTCTGTCCCTCTCTCTCTCTCTCTGTCCCTCTCTCTCTCTCTGTCTCTCTCTCGTCTCTCTCTGTCCCTCTCTCTCTGTCCCTCTCTCTCTCTCCCTCGTCCCTCTCTCTGTCCCTCTCTCTCTCTCTGTCCCTCTCTCTCTCTCTCTCTGTCCCTCTCTGCTCTCTGTCCCTCTCTCTCTCTCTCTCCCTGTCTCTCTCTCTGTGTCCCTCTCTCTCTCTCTCTGTCCCTCTCTCTCTGTCCTCTCTCTCTCTCTCTGTCCTCTCTCTCTCTCTCCTCTCTCTCTCTCTCTCTCTCTCTCTCTCTCTCTCTGTCCCTCTCTCTCTCTGTCCCTCTCTCTCTCTGTCCCTCTCTCTCTCTCTGTCTCTCTCTCTCTGTCCATCTCTCTGTCTCCTCTCTCTCTCTCTCTGTCTCTCTCTCTGTCCTCTCTCTCTGTCTCTCTCTCTGTCTCTCTCCTTCCCTCTCTCTCTCTCTGTCCCTCTCTCTCTGTCCCTCTCTCTCTCTCTCCCTCTCTCTCTCTGCCTCTCTCCTCTCTCTCTGGTCTCTCTCTCTCTGTCTCTCTCTCTCTTCTCTCTCTCTCTGTGTCTCTCTCTCTGCTCTCTCTCTGTGTCCCTCTGTGTCTCTCTGTCCGTGTCCCCCTCTCTCTGGGTCTCGGTGTCCCTCTCTCTGTGTCCCTCCCTCTCTCTCCCTCTGTCCCTCTCTCTCTCTCCCTCTCTCTCTCTCTCTCTCTCTCTGTCCCTCTCTCTGTGTCCCTCTGTCCCTCTCTCTGTGTCCCTCTGTCCCTCTCTCTCTCTCCCTCTGTCTCTCCCTCTGTCCCTCTCTCTGTCTCTCTCTCCCTGTCTCTCTCTCTCTGCTCTCTCTCTCTCTCTCTCTGTGTCTCTCTCTCTGTCTCTCTCTCTCTGTGTCCCTCTGTGTCTCTCTGTCCGTGTCCCCCTCTCTCTGGGTCTCGGTGTCCCTCTCTCGTGTCCCTCTCTCTCTGTCTCTGTCTCTCTCTCTCTGTCTGTCTCTCTCTCTCTGTCCCTCTCTCTCTCCCTGTCCCTCTCTCTCTGTATCTGTTATCTATCTGTCTGTCTCTCGGCTGTCCCCTCTCTCGCTCTCTCTGTCCCTCTCTCCCTCTCTCTGTCTCTCCCTCTCTCTGTCTCTCTCTCTCTCTGTCTCTCTGTCTGTCTCTGTCTCTGTCTCTCTCCAGAGTTATCAGTTCTCTCTCCTGTATCAGTGTATCTTCAGACTTACCCAGCATCGTTGTCTGTCCTCTTCAGTACTTTGGAGATGTGAGTAGAGACTGTGTTGAACTGAGAGAGAAACTAGAAGACTTCCTTAAGGAGAATGGACACAAGATCTCCACTACAGGTGTGTTGAAAACAATCAGAACATCAACTTTAGACCATTGAAAGTTCCCTACTAGTCATATACATGTGGAATATGGTATGATGATAACATTCCCTCTCTCTGTCAATGTGTTTGTGTGTCTGTAGTGAATATAGTGGAGGTTGTTCTGCCTCCAGAGACCAAGACCAGAGAACAGTTGTTACAATGTGAGTCTCTTTATTGTGAAGTAACTAACAGTCTCTTTTTACTGCCACTCCTAACAATCCCTCTAGAAATATATAGCAATAGTAGATCTAATCAAAGACTGGGTATCTATCTGACTCCTCATATTTCTCTGATTTGATCTCTGCTGTGCTCTAATCAAAGACAGGGTAGATACAGTATCTGACTTAACTTATTGTTCTGACTCCCCTCATTGGTCTCTGCTCTTCTCCCAGATTCCTGTCAGCTCACACTGGACCCAAACACAGCAGGCACACACCTCTCTCTGTCTGAAGGGAACAGAAAGGTGACCTATACAGACCAAGTCCAACCATATCCTGACCATCCAGACAGATTCACCAACCAGTACCAGGTTCTGTGTAGAGAGGGTCTGACTGGGCGCTGTTACTGGGAGGTGGAGTGGACTGGGGAGTGGGTTATTACAGCAGTCTCATATAAAGACATCAGCAGAACAGGGTCAGGTAATACATTTGGATTCAATAACAAGTCCTGGAGTTTACAGCGCTATAGAGGTGGTTATTATTTCATACACAATAATGTTGAGACTAAAGTATCAGGCCCTCAGTCCTCCAGAGTAGGAGTGTACCTGGATCACAAGGCAGGTACTCTGTCCTTCTACAGTGTCTCTGACACAATGACCCTCCTCCACAGAGTCCAGACCACATTCACTCAGCCCCTCTATCCTGGGTTTAGTATCTATAGTTATAATGGTACTGCTGAGCTGGTTAAACTGTAGTAGGGTCCACATAGATACTAGTCATGCTGGTGTAGTCTATAGCTGAGCTGGTTAAACTGTAGTAGGGTCCACATAGATACTAGTCATGCTGGTGTAGTCTATAGCTGAGCTGGTTAAACTGTAGTAGGGTCCACATAGATACTAGTCATGCTGGTGTAGTCTATAGCTGAGCTGGTTAAACTGTAGTAGGGTCCACATAGATACTAGTCATGCTGGTGTAGTCTATAGCTGAGCTGGTTAAACTGTAGTAGGGTCCACATAGATACTAGTCATGCTGGTGTAGTCTATAGCTGAGCTGGTTAAACTGTAGTAGGGTCCACATAGATACTAGTCATGCTGGTGTAGTCTATAGCTGAGCTGGTTAAACTGTAGTAGGGTCCACATAGATACTAGTCATGCTGGTGTAGTCTATAGCTGAGCTGGTTAAACTGTAGTAGGGTCCACATAGATACTAGTCATGCTGGTGTAGTCTATAGCTGAGCTGGTTAAACTGTAGTAGGGTCCACATAGATACTAGTCACGCTGGTGTAGTCTATAGCTGAGCTGGTTAAACTGTAGTAGGGTCCACATAGATACTAGTCATGCTGGTGTAGTCTATAGCTGAGCTGGTTAAACTGTAGTAGGGTCCACATAGATACTAGTCATGCTGGTGTAGTCTATAGCTGAGCTGGTTAAACTGTAGTAGGGTCCACATAGATACTAGTCATGCTGGTGTAGTCTATAGCTGAGGTGGTTAAACTGTAGTAGGGTCCACATAGATACTAGTCATGCTGGTGTAGTCTATAGCTGAGCTGGTTAAACTGTAGTAGGGTCCACATAGTTACTAGTCATGCTGGTGTAGTCTATAGCTGAGCTGGTTAAACTGTAGTAGGGTCCACATAGATACTAGTCATGCTGGTGTAGTCTATAGCTGAGCTGGTTAAACTGTAGTAGGGTCCACATAGATACTAGTCTTGCTGGTGTAGTCTATAGCCGAGCTGGTTAAACTGTAGTAGGGTCCACATAGATACTAGTCATGCTGGTGTAGTCTATAGCCGAGCTGGTTAAACTGTAGTAGGGTCCACATAGATACTAGTCATGCTGGTGTAGTCTATAGCTGAGCTGGTTAAACTGTAGTAGGGTCCACATAGATACTAGTCATGCTGGTGTAGTCTATAGCTGAGCTGGTTAAACTGTAGTAGGGTCCACATAGATACTAGTCATGCTGGTGTAGTCTATAGCCGAGCTGGTTAAACTGTAGTAGGGTCCACATAGATACTAGTCATGCTGGTGTAGTCTATAGCTGAGCTGGTTAAACTGTAGTAGGGTCCACATAGATACTAGTCGTGCTGGTGTAGTCTATAGCTGAGCTGGTTAAACTGTAGTAGGGTCCACATAGATACTAGTCGTGCTGGTGTAGTCTATAGCTGAGCTGGTTAAACTGTAGTAGGGTCCACATAGATACTAGTCGTGCTGGTGTAGTCTATAGCTGAGCTGGTTAAACTGTAGTAGGGTCCACATAGATACTAGTCGTGCTGGTGTAGTCTATAGCCGAGCTGGTTAAACTGTAGTAGGGTCCACATAGATACTAGTCATGCTGGTGTAGTCTATAGCCGAGCTGGTTAAACTGTAGTAGGGTCCACATAGATACTAGTCATGCTGGTGTAGTCTATAGCCGAGCTGGTTAAACTGTAGTAGGGTCCACATAGATACTAGTCATGCTGGTGTAGTCTATAGCCGAGCTGGTTAAACTGTAGTAGGGTCCACATAGATACTAGTCATGCTGGTGTAGTCTATAGCCGAGCTGGTTAAACTGTAGTAGGGTCCACATAGATACTAGTCATGCTGGTGTAGTCTATAGCCGAGCTGGTTAAACTGTAGTAGGGTCCACATAGATACTAGTCATGCTGGTGTAGTCTATAGCCGAGCTGGTTAAACTGTAGTAGGGTCCACATAGATACTAGTCATGCTGGTGTAGTCTATAGCTGAGCTGGTTAAACTGTAGTAGGGTCCACATAGATACTAGTCATGCTGGTGTAGTCTATAGCTGAGCTGGTTAAACTGTAGTAGGGTCCACATAGATACTAGTCATGCTGGTGTAGTCTATAGCTGAGCTGGTTAAACTGTAGTAGGGTCCACATAGATACTAGTCATGCTGGTGTAGTCTATAGCTGAGCTGGTTAAACTGTAGTAGGGTCCACATAGATACTAGTCATGCTGGTGTAGTCTATAGCTGAGCTGGTTAAACTGTAGTAGGGTCCACATAGATACTAGTCATGCTGGTGTAGTCTATAGCTGAGCTGGTTAAACTGTAGTAGGGTCCACATAGATACTAGTCATGCTGGTGTAGTCTATAGCTGAGCTGGTTAAACTGTAGTAGGGTCCACATAGATACTAGTCATGCTGGTGTAGTCTATAGCTGAGCTGGTTAAACTGTAGTAGGGTCCACATAGATACTAGTCATGCTGGTGTAGTCTATAGCTGAGCTGGTTAAACTGTAGTAGGGTCCACATAGATACTAGTCATGCTGGTGTAGTCTATAGCTGAGCTGGTTAAACTGTAGTAGGGTCCACATAGATACTAGTCATGCTGGTGTAGTCTATAGCCGAGCTGGTTAAACTGTAGTAGGGTCCACATAGATACTAGTCATGCTGGTGTAGTCTATAGCCGAGCTGGTTAAACTGTAGTAGGGTCCACATAGATACTAGTCATGCTGGTGTAGTCTATAGCTGAGCTGGTTAAACTGTAGTAGGGTCCACATAGATACTAGTCATGCTGGTGTAGTCTATAGCCGAGCTGGTTAAACTGTAGTAGGGTCCACATAGATACTAGTCATGCTGGTGTAGTCTATAGCCGAGCTGGTTAAACTGTAGTAGGGTCCACATAGATACTAGTCATGCTGGTGTAGTCTATAGCCGAGCTGGTTAAACTGTAGTAGGGTCCACATAGATACTAGTCATGCTGGTGTAGTCTATAGCCGAGCTGGTTAAACTGTAGTAGGGTCCACATAGATACTAGTCATGCTGGTGTAGTCTATAGCCGAGCTGGTTAAACTGTAGTAGGGTCCACATAGATACTAGTCATGCTGGTGTAGTCTATAGCCGAGCTGGTTAAACTGTAGTAGGGTCCACATAGATACTAGTCATGCTGGTGTAGTCTATAGCTGAGCTGGTTAAACTGTAGTAGGGTCCACATAGATACTAGTCGTGCTGGTGTAGTCTATAGCCGAGCTGGTTAAACTGTAGTAGGGTCCACATAGATACTAGTCATGCTGGTGTAGTCTATAGCCGAGCTGGTTAAACTGTAGTAGGGTCCACATAGATACTAGTCATGCTGGTGTAGTCTATAGCTGAGCTGGTTAAACTGTAGTAGGGTCCACATAGATACTAGTCATGCTGGTGTAGTCTATAGCCGAGCTGGTTAAACTGTAGTAGGGTCCACATAGATACTAGTCATGCTGGTGTAGTCTATAGCCGAGCTGGTTAAACTGTAGTAGGGTCCACATAGATACTAGTCATGCTGGTGTAGTCT
Organism: Salmo salar; assembly: GCF_965601325.2. Classification (NCBI taxonomy): domain Eukaryota; kingdom Metazoa; phylum Chordata; class Actinopteri; order Salmoniformes; family Salmonidae; genus Salmo; species Salmo salar. The sequence continues at coordinate 3,291,039 of NW_027675339.1, read as the reverse complement.
ATAGCCGAGCTGGTTAAACTGTAGTAGGGTCCACATAGATACTAGTCATGCTGGTGTAGTCTATAGCCGAGCTGGTTAAACTGTAGTAGGGTCCACATAGATACTAGTCATGCTGGTGTAGTCTATAGCCGAGCTGGTTAAACTGTAGTAGGGTCCACATAGATACTAGTCATGCTGGTGTAGTCTATAGCCGAGCTGGTTAAACTGTAGTAGGGTCCACATAGATACTAGTCATGCTGGTGTAGTCTATAGCCGAGCTGGTTAAACTGTAGTAGGGTCCACATAGATACTAGTCATGCTGGTGTAGTCTATAGCTGAGCTGGTTAAACTGTAGTAGGGTCCACATAGATACTAGTCATGCTGGTGTAGTCTATAGCTGAGCTGGTTAAACTGTAGTAGGGTCCACATAGATACTAGTCATGCTGGTGTAGTCTATAGCTGAGCTGGTTAAACTGTAGTAGGGTCCACATAGATACTAGTCATGCTGGTGTAGTCTATAGCTGAGCTGGTTAAACTGTAGTAGGGTCCACATAGATACTAGTCATGCTGGTGTAGTCTATAGCTGAGCTGGTTAAACTGTAGTAGGGTCCACATAGATACTAGTCATGCTGGTGTAGTCTATAGCTGAGCTGGTTAAACTGTAGTAGGGTCCACATAGATACTAGTCATGCTGGTGTAGTCTATAGCTGAGCTGGTTAAACTGTAGTAGGGTCCACATAGATACTAGTCATGCTGGTGTAGTCTATAGCCGAGCTGGTTAAACTGTAGTAGGGTCCACATAGATACTAGTCATGCTGGTGTAGTCTATAGCCGAGCTGGTTAAACTGTAGTAGGGTCCACATAGATACTAGTCATGCTGGTGTAGTCTATAGCTGAGCTGGTTAAACTGTAGTAGGGTCCACATAGATACTAGTCATGCTGGTGTAGTCTATAGCTGAGCTGGTTAAACTGTAGTAGGGTCCACATAGATACTAGTCATGCTGGTGTAGTCTATAGCTGAGCTGGTTAAACTGTAGTAGGGTCCACATAGATACTAGTCATGCTGGTGTAGTCTATAGCCGAGCTGGTTAAACTGTAGTAGGGTCCACATAGATACTAGTCATGCTGGTGTAGTCTATAGCCGAGCTGGTTAAACTGTAGTAGGGTCCACATAGATACTAGTCATGCTGGTGTAGTCTATAGCCGAGCTGGTTAAACTGTAGTAGGGTCCACATAGATACTAGTCATGCTGGTGTAGTCTATAGCCGAGCTGGTTAAACTGTAGTAGGGTCCACATAGATACTAGTCATGCTGGTGTAGTCTATAGCCGAGCTGGTTAAACTGTAGTAGGGTCCACATAGATACTAGTCATGCTGGTGTAGTCTATAGCCGAGCTGGTTAAACTGTAGTAGGGTCCACATAGATACTAGTCATGCTGGTGTAGTCTATAGCTGAGCTGGTTAAACTGTAGTAGGGTCCACATAGATACTAGTCATGCTGGTGTAGTCTATAGCTGAGCTGGTTAAACTGTAGTAGGGTCCACATAGATACTAGTCATGCTGGTGTAGTCTATAGCTGAGCTGGTTAAACTGTAGTAGGGTCCACATAGATACTAGTCATGCTGGTGTAGTCTATAGCTGAGCTGGTTAAACTGTAGTAGGGTCCACATAGATACTAGTCATGCTGGTGTAGTCTATAGCTGAGCTGGTTAAACTGTAGTAGGGTCCACATAGATACTAGTCATGCTGGTGTAGTCTATAGCTGAGCTGGTTAAACTGTAGTAGGGTCCACATAGATACTAGTCATGCTGGTGTAGTCTATAGCTGAGCTGGTTAAACTGTAGTAGGGTCCACATAGATACTAGTCATGCTGGTGTAGTCTATAGCTGAGCTGGTTAAACTGTAGTAGGGTCCACATAGATACTAGTCATGCTGGTGTAGTCTATAGCTGAGCTGGTTAAACTGTAGTAGGGTCCACATAGATACTAGTCATGCTGGTGTAGTCTATAGCTGAGCTGGTTAAACTGTAGTAGGGTCCACATAGATACTAGTCATGCTGGTGTAGTCTATAGCCGAGCTGGTTAAACTGTAGTAGGGTCCACATAGATACTAGTCATGCTGGTGTAGTCTATAGCCGAGCTGGTTAAACTGTAGTAGGGTCCACATAGATACTAGTCATGCTGGTGTAGTCTATAGCTGAGCTGGTTAAACTGTAGTAGGGTCCACATAGATACTAGTCATGCTGGTGTAGTCTATAGCCGAGCTGGTTAAACTGTAGTAGGGTCCACATAGATACTAGTCATGCTGGTGTAGTCTATAGCCGAGCTGGTTAAACTGTAGTAGGGTCCACATAGATACTAGTCATGCTGGTGTAGTCTATAGCCGAGCTGGTTAAACTGTAGTAGGGTCCACATAGATACTAGTCATGCTGGTGTAGTCTATAGCCGAGCTGGTTAAACTGTAGTAGGGTCCACATAGATACTAGTCATGCTGGTGTAGTCTATAGCCGAGCTGGTTAAACTGTAGTAGGGTCCACATAGATACTAGTCATGCTGGTGTAGTCTATAGCCGAGCTGGTTAAACTGTAGTAGGGTCCACATAGATACTAGTCATGCTGGTGTAGTCTATAGCCGAGCTGGTTAAACTGTAGTAGGGTCCACATAGATACTAGTCATGCTGGTGTAGTCTATAGCTGAGCTGGTTAAACTGTAGTAGGGTCCACATAGATACTAGTCATGCTGGTGTAGTCTATAGCCGAGCTGGTTAAACTGTAGTAGGGTCCACATAGATACTAGTCATGCTGGTGTAGTCTATAGCCGAGCTGGTTAAACTGTAGTAGGGTCCACATAGATACTAGTCATGCTGGTGTAGTCTATAGCCGAGCTGGTTAAACTGTAGTAGGGTCCACATAGATACTAGTCATGCTGGTGTAGTCTATAGCTGAGCTGGTTAAACTGTAGTAGGGTCCACATAGATACTAGTCATGCTGGTGTAGTCTATAGCCGAGCTGGTTAAACTGTAGTAGGGTCCACATAGATACTAGTCATGCTGGTGTAGTCTATAGCCGAGCTGGTTAAACTGTAGTAGGGTCCACATAGATACTAGTCATGCTGGTGTAGTCTATAGCCGAGCTGGTTAAACTGTAGTAGGGTCCACATAGATACTAGTCATGCTGGTGTAGTCTATAGCCGAGCTGGTTAAACTGTAGTAGGGTCCACATAGATACTAGTCATGCTGGTGTAGTCTATAGCCGAGCTGGTTAAACTGTAGTAGGGTCCACATAGATACTAGTCATGCTGGTGTAGTCTATAGCCGAGCTGGTTAAACTGTAGTAGGGTCCACATAGATACTAGTCATGCTGGTGTAGTCTATAGCCGAGCTGGTTAAACTGTAGTAGGGTCCACATAGATACTAGTCATGCTGGTGTAGTCTATAGCTGAGCTGGTTAAACTGTAGTAGGGTCCACATAGATACTAGTCATGCTGGTGTAGTCTATAGCTGAGCTGGTTAAACTGTAGTAGGGTCCACATAGATACTAGTCATGCTGGTGTAGTCTATAGCTGAGCTGGTTAAACTGTAGTAGGGTCCACATAGATACTAGTCATGCTGGTGTAGTCTATAGCTGAGCTGGTTAAACTGTAGTAGGGTCCACATAGATACTAGTCATGCTGGTGTAGTCTATAGCTGAGCTGGTTAAACTGTAGTAGGGTCCACATAGATACTAGTCATGCTGGTGTAGTCTATAGCTGAGCTGGTTAAACTGTAGTAGGGTCCACATAGATACTAGTCATGCTGGTGTAGTCTATAGCTGAGCTGGTTAAACTGTAGTAGGGTCCACATAGATACTAGTCATGCTGGTGTAGTCTATAGCTGAGCTGGTTAAACTGTAGTAGGGTCCACATAGATACTAGTCATGCTGGTGTAGTCTATAGCTGAGCTGGTTAAACTGTAGTAGGGTCCACATAGATACTAGTCATGCTGGTGTAGTCTATAGCTGAGCTGGTTAAACTGTAGTAGGGTCCACATAGATACTAGTCATGCTGGTGTAGTCTATAGCTGAGCTGGTTAAACTGTAGTAGGGTCCACATAGATACTAGTCATGCTGGTGTAGTCTATAGCTGAGCTGGTTAAACTGTAGTAGGGTCCACATAGATACTAGTCATGCTGGTGTAGTCTATAGCTGAGCTGGTTAAACTGTAGTAGGGTCCACATAGATACTAGTCATGCTGGTGTAGTCTATAGCTGAGCTGGTTAAACTGTAGTAGGGTCCACATAGATACTAGTCATGCTGGTGTAGTCTATAGCTGAGCTGGTTAAACTGTAGTAGGGTCCACATAGATACTAGTCATGCTGGTGTAGTCTATAGCTGAGCTGGTTAAACTGTAGTAGGGTCCACATAGATACTAGTCATGCTGGTGTAGTCTATAGCTGAGCTGGTTAAACTGTAGTAGGGTCCACATAGATACTAGTCATGCTGGTGTAGTCTATAGCTGAGCTGGTTAAACTGTAGTAGGGTCCACATAGATACTAGTCATGCTGGTGTAGTCTATAGCTGAGCTGGTTAAACTGTAGTAGGGTCCACATAGATACTAGTCATGCTGGTGTAGTCTATAGCCGAGCTGGTTAAACTGTAGTAGGGTCCACATAGATACTAGTCATGCTGGTGTAGTCTATAGCCGAGCTGGTTAAACTGTAGTAGGGTCCACATAGATACTAGTCATGCTGGTGTAGTCTATAGCCGAGCTGGTTAAACTGTAGTAGGGTCCACATAGATACTAGTCATGCTGGTGTAGTCTATAGCCGAGCTGGTTAAACTGTAGTAGGGTCCACATAGATACTAGTCATGCTGGTGTAGTCTATAGCCGAGCTGGTTAAACTGTAGTAGGGTCCACATAGATACTAGTCATGCTGGTGTAGTCTATAGCCGAGCTGGTTAAACTGTAGTAGGGTCCACATAGATACTAGTCATGCTGGTGTAGTCTATAGCCGAGCTGGTTAAACTGTAGTAGGGTCCACATAGATACTAGTCATGCTGGTGTAGTCTATAGCCGAGCTGGTTAAACTGTAGTAGGGTCCACATAGATACTAGTCATGCTGGTGTAGTCTATAGCCGAGCTGGTTAAACTGTAGTAGGGTCCACATAGATACTAGTCATGCTGGTGTAGTCTATAGCCGAGCTGGTTAAACTGTAGTAGGGTCCACATAGATACTAGTCATGCTGGTGTAGTCTATAGCTGAGCTGGTTAAACTGTAGTAGGGTCCACATAGATACTAGTCATGCTGGTGTAGTCTATAGCTGAGCTGGTTAAACTGTAGTAGGGTCCACATAGATACTAGTCATGCTGGTGTAGTCTATAGCTGAGCTGGTTAAACTGTAGTAGGGTCCACATAGATACTAGTCATGCTGGTGTAGTCTATAGCTGAGCTGGTTAAACTGTAGTAGGGTCCACATAGATACTAGTCATGCTGGTGTAGTCTATAGCTGAGCTGGTTAAACTGTAGTAGGGTCCACATAGATACTAGTCATGCTGGTGTAGTCTATAGCTGAGCTGGTTAAACTGTAGTAGGGTCCACATAGATACTAGTCATGCTGGTGTAGTCTATAGCTGAGCTGGTTAAACTGTAGTAGGGTCCACATAGATACTAGTCATGCTGGTGTAGTCTATAGCTGAGCTGGTTAAACTGTAGTAGGGTCCACATAGATACTAGTCATGCTGGTGTAGTCTATAGCTGAGCTGGTTAAACTGTAGTAGGGTCCACATAGATACTAGTCATGCTGGTGTAGTCTATAGCTGAGCTGGTTAAACTGTAGTAGGGTCCACATAGATACTAGTCATGCTGGTGTAGTCTATAGCTGAGCTGGTTAAACTGTAGTAGGGTCCACATAGATACTAGTCATGCTGGTGTAGTCTATAGCTGAGCTGGTTAAACTGTAGTAGGGTCCACATAGATACTAGTCATGCTGGTGTAGTCTATAGCTGAGCTGGTTAAACTGTAGTAGGGTCCACATAGATACTAGTCATGCTGGTGTAGTCTATAGCTGAGCTGGTTAAACTGTAGTAGGGTCCACATAGATACTAGTCATGCTGGTGTAGTCTATAGCTGAGCTGGTTAAACTGTAGTAGGGTCCACATAGATACTAGTCATGCTGGTGTAGTCTATAGCTGAGCTGGTTAAACTGTAGTAGGGTCCACATAGATACTAGTCATGCTGGTGTAGTCTATAGCTGAGCTGGTTAAACTGTAGTAGGGTCCACATAGATACTAGTCATGCTGGTGTAGTCTATAGCTGAGCTGGTTAAACTGTAGTAGGGTCCACATAGATACTAGTCATGCTGGTGTAGTCTATAGCCGAGCTGGTTAAACTGTAGTAGGGTCCACATAGATACTAGTCATGCTGGTGTAGTCTATAGCCGAGCTGGTTAAACTGTAGTAGGGTCCACATAGATACTAGTCATGCTGGTGTAGTCTATAGCCGAGCTGGTTAAACTGTAGTAGGGTCCACATAGATACTAGTCATGCTGGTGTAGTCTATAGCCGAGCTGGTTAAACTGTAGTAGGGTCCACATAGATACTAGTCATGCTGGTGTAGTCTATAGCCGAGCTGGTTAAACTGTAGTAGGGTCCACATAGATACTAGTCATGCTGGTGTAGTCTATAGCCGAGCTGGTTAAACTGTAGTAGGGTCCACATAGATACTATTCATGCTGGTGTAGTCTATAGCCGAGCTGGTTAAACTGTAGTAGGGTCCACATAGATACTAGTCATGCTGGTGTAGTCTATAGCCGAGCTGGTTAAACTGTAGTAGGGTCCACATAGATACTAGTCATGCTGGTGTAGTCTATAGCTGAGCTGGTTAAACTGTAGTAGGGTCCACATAGATACTAGTCATGCTGGTGTAGTCTATAGCTGAGCTGGTTAAACTGTAGTAGGGTCCACATAGATACTAGTCATGCTGGTGTAGTCTATAGCTGAGCTGGTTAAACTGTAGTAGGGTCCACATAGATACTAGTCATGCTGGTGTAGTCTATAGCTGAGCTGGTTAAACTGTAGTAGGGTCCACATAGATACTAGTCATGCTGGTGTAGTCTATAGCCGAGCTGGTTAAACTGTAGTAGGGTCCACATAGATACTAGTCTTGCTGGTGTAGTCTATAGCCGAGCTGGTTAAACTGTAGTAGGGTCCACATAGATACTAGTCATGCTGGTGTAGTCTATAGCCGAGCTGGTTAAACTGTAGTAGGGTCCACATAGATACTAGTCATGCTGGTGTAGTCTATAGCCGAGCTGGTTAAACTGTAGTAGGGTCCACATAGATACTAGTCTTGCTGGTGTAGTCTATAGCCGAGCTGGTTAAACTGTAGTAGGGTCCACATAGATACTAGTCATGCTGGTGTAGTCTATAGCCGAGCTGGTTAAACTGTAGTAGGGTCCACATAGATACTAGTCATGCTGGTGTAGTCTATAGCTGAGCTGGTTAAACTGTAGTAGGGTCCACATAGATACTAGTCATGCTGGTGTAGTCTATAGCTGAGCTGGTTAAACTGTAGTAGGGTCCACATAGATACTAGTCATGCTGGTGTAGTCTATAGCTGAGCTGGTTAAACTGTAATAGGGTCCACATAGATACTAGTCATGCTGGTGTAGTCTATATCTGAGCTGGTTAAACTGTAGTAGGGTCCACATAGATACTAGTCATGCTGGTGTAGTCTATAGCTGAGCTGGTTAAACTGTAGTAGGGTCCACATAGATACTAGTCATGCTGGTGTAGTCTATAGCTGAGCTGGTTAAACTGTAGTAGGGTCCACATAGATACTAGTCATGCTGGTGTAGTCTATAGCCGAGCTGGTTAAACTGTTGTAGGGTCCACATAGATACTAGTCATGCTGGTGTAGTCTATAGCCGAGCTGGTTAAACTGTAGTAGGGTTCACATAGATACTAGTCATGCTGGTGTAGTCTATAGCTGAGCTGGTTAAACTGTAGTAGGGTCCATTTCCATGAATCATGATGTCTGGTGTTGATGTATATGTATGATGTATATTGGTTGTCATTCAGAACCATTGATATGTTTTCTCAGTTGGTTCTCTGTCTCTATGTAATTCTCCTCAGTATCATTGATCAGCTCGGCCCTAATTGATGTTTTCAGTGATTAAATATGATTTATGGTGATGGGAAATAAAAAATCCAACACTAAACTTCATCTAGTAATAGTTTTCCTTTGTTATTTATTCCAAGGTGTGTCTTTAACTTGTAAATGGATTGTGTGGAGGTGAGCTAGTGGTGTGGCTGATAGAATAGAATGAAAAGGGAGGAAGAGGAAGAGGGGAGGAGTGAAGGGCTGTTAAAGAAACCAGATGAGGAAGAGAAAGATATTCAGGGGAATTACTGGTCTCTGTTCCAAATGGTTCCCTATTCCCTCCGTAGTGCACTACGGTGCTTCTGACCAGGTCTAAAGTAGTGTTCTACGTAGGGAATAGGGTGTAGATTTATTAGAATATCATGCTTTAGTGTTTGTCACAAAACAATATTAGATCTCCACCCACCCACACATTGTTATGTTGTCAAGTTGTTCCTCTGTGTTCCTGATTGAAAATCCATTAACAATGAATCACAAACTAATGATATTCCAGTTGTGTTTAGACATCTTCATGTCTGACGTCCCCCAGTTCTGTTCAGACCCATTGAACTGGGTCACATTGTAAATTGTACAATGTGTACAAGGGTACATATTAAGTTGTACTCTTGGCTGTAGTAGATGCCCTCTACTGTTTCCGTGTTGTCGATGTTGGTGCTTATGGGAAGTGATGGCGGGACCCTCCGGGACTCTGCCTTTGGCCAGGCACTTCAGGATGGCACCCTGGAGATTCCACCACCTGCATCACTCCCTGGGGCTGAAGACCTGGGACCTGTTCCTCACGTCGTCGTCGGCGACGAGGCCTTCCCTTTAAGACCCAACCTCATGAGGCCCTACGCTGGATGCCAGCTGCCATTGAGAGCAGGAGCACACCTTAACCCTTCCCTCTCTCATTAACGTCAGTATTATACACACCTGGCATGGTACATCAGGTGAGCAGGACCACACCTTAACCCTTCCCTCTCTCATTAACGTCAGTATTATACACACCTGGCATGGTACATCAGGTGAGCAGGACCACACCTTAACCCCTTCCCTCTCTCATTAACGTCAGTATTATACACACCTGGCATGGTACATCAGGTGAGCAGGACCACACCTTAAAACCCCTTCCCTCTCTCATTAACGTCAGTATTATACACACCTGGCATGGTACATCAGGTGAGCAGGACCACACCTTAAAACCCCTTCCCTCTCTCATTAACGTCAGTATTATACACACCTGGCATGGTACATCAGGTGAGCAGGACCACACCTTAACCCCTTCCCTCTCTCATTAACGTCAGTATTATACACACCTGGCATGGTACATCAGGTGAGCAGGAGCACTAATTAAGGTTATAGGACATACAGTTAGTATGATAACTAAGGGAAAGGGTAACCTAGGGTCCATACAAATAGTACAGTTTAACACCATGTTCACTGGCCTGACAAAATACAGGTGGGAAAAGAATGAATTAGGAAGAGAATGTGTTTTTACTTTCATCTTGTCTTAGATCTGCGAAGGTGTAGGGAAGAAATGAGCAGATTAAGTCTAAATGAGATATTAATAAACAACTGACTATGAAAACATCATTTAATAAGTATTCAAGTACAGGAACGAACATGACCGGTAAGTGTAAAAAATGTTTAAAAAAATACAACTATTGAAAGAGGTGTGTGTGCGTGTAAACATTTCAAAAAGAGCATCTGTGAATTCTTCAGTGTATGAGTTTCAATTCTGTCAATTCAGAAATCTATGTAACACTAATAATGAATGCTATCCCGAGACTTTATAAACTAATGACTATGAATTGACTGAATTTAAACGGAACAGACGTGTGTGAAAAGAAAGGTACAATGAGGGAGGTGAAGAACAACAACCAGACAACTCCTCTCCTCTTCCTGTCCTTCCTGTGAGCTGCTCGGCTAAATGGACTCCATCTCTGGAAGGGAACAACAAGCAGACAACTCCTCTCCTCTTCCTGTCCTTCCTGTGAGCTGCTCGGCTAAATGGACTCCATCTCTGGAAGGGAACAACAACCAGACAACTCCTCTCCTCTTCCTGTCCTTCCTGTGAGCTGCTCGGCTAAATGGACTCCATCTCTGGAAGGGAACAACAACCAGACAACTCCTCTCCTCTTCCTGTCCTTCCTGTGAGCTGCTCGGCTAAATGGACTCCATCTCTGGAAGGGAACAACAACCAGACAACTCCTCTCCTCTTCCTGTCCTTCCTGTGAGCTGCTCGGCTAAATGGACTCCATCTCTGGAAGGGAACAACAACCAGACAACTCCTCTCCTCTTCCTGTCCTTCCTGTGAGCTGCTCGGCTAAATGGACTCCATCTCTGGAAGGGAACAACAACCAGACAACTCCTCTCCTCTTCCTGTCCTTCCTGTGAGCTGCTCGGCTAAATGGACTCCATCTCTGGAAGGGAACAACAACCAGACAACTCCTCTCCTCTTCCTGTCCTTCCTGTGAGCTGCTCGGCTAAATGGACTCCATCTCTGGAAGGGAAGAACAACAACCAGACAACTCCTCTCCTCTTCCTGTCCTTCCTGTGAGCTGCTCGGCTAAATGGACTCCATCTCTGGAAGGGAAGAACAACAACCAGACAACTCCTCTCCTCTTCCTGTCCTTCCTGTGAGCTGCTCGGCTAAATGGACTCCATCTCTGGAAGGGAACAACATCCAGACAACTCCTCTCCTCTTCCTGTCCTTCCTGTGAGCTGCTTGGCTAAATGGACTCCATCTCTGGAAGGGAAGAACAACAACCAGACAACTCCTCTCCTCTTCCTGTCCTTCCTGTGAGCTGCTTGGCTAAATGGACTCCATCTCTGGAAGGGAAGAGAAAAACAACACATACAAGCTTAACATAATAGAAAAGAGATTGAGATTTATGTTAATTAAATACTGCTTGTATAGTGTAGTTAGAGGCATAAATATTGGAACAGTGCAGTAAAGTTGGTAATACTTGCTGTTTACTCATGGAATTTGTATTTCAGAGATAAAGATGAATATGACAGGAAAATATTTAGACAGTAAACTGTTGTTTAGGGATATTTTCTAACCTAGAAACAACAGCTGTACATTTGCCTCATATTAATACTTTGATCTGAAATACCAATTAGCCTACATGACTATACTGTAAAGAATGACCTACTTCACTGTGGCAACACTTATGACACTACCTGTGATGTGGAGAAGAAAAAAAACGTACCATTGAACTCGGCTTGGAAAAGCAGCTGATCCATTTTAACTTTGACTGCTGCTTTTCTTTGCTGAGGCAGCCTCTTCAGGGTTGTGGCACCAGGCTCATGGCAAAGAGGGTCTCTTCATCCTCCTTCCTGTGAGCATCAGGTTGGGCTGCATCCCTCTCGACGGCTTGGAGGAGCCTCTGCTGAAATGAGTTGAGTGGATCTGGAACCTTCGATGACGCCTGGTGTGACGTTGTTCCTCTTCGTTTCTCTCTCTGTTTGTCTCCACGGCCACATCCTGTTCAACGAGGTCCTCAGTGGTCACATCCGTGAGGTTCATAATAATCTCAGGTGGTCCTAGATCCAGAGGTGCTTCCTCCATTTCATCGTCTTCCATGGCTGCACCGATGGTGGTCATACTTGTGGATGATGTAGACATTGTAGAGGGTCTCGCTGCAGCGGTGGTGGTCATACTTGTGGATGATGTAGACATTGTAGAGGATCTCGCAGCACCGATGGTGGTCATACTTGTGGATGATGTAGACATTGTAGAGGGTCTCGCAGCACCGATGGTGGTCATACTTGTGGATGATGTAGACATTGTAGAGGGTCTCGCTGCAGCGGTGGAGGCGATGGTCGCAGTTGTAGGTGACATTGAGGGTCTTGATGCACCGGTGGGGACAACACTTGTGGATGATGTAGTAGAGGGTCTGGCTGTAAAATTGCCACTCGTTGCCCAAGGCACAATAAATGGATCCAGAAAAGAAAGAATGTGGCAGAAGCACCAAGGCTGCTGGCCTGAAGCTGCTGACCCAGACCTCTTCTTCTCTTTCTCTGTCCTTCTCTCTCTCTGATACCTGTCCCTGAGTCCTCTCCACTTCCTCCTCCAGTCTTCTTCTACATAGACATGATAAGCCAAACCATTACCTAGCATACCTATAGTTATTAGATAGCTATCATGGATATGTCACCTACTGTACACACACACACACACACACACGGTTATCTGACCAAATTATCAGGGGTACAGTAGTATCTACCATTTCTAGGACTATTTATGACATACACACTCACTCTTTCAAACATGATTATTTGGTAAAGTTATCAGGGGTAGTAACTAGCATAATTTATTTGACTATTTCTTTCACACACACACACCTCATTGGCTAGGTTAGCAAGCTAGGTTAGCTAGCTAGCTAACTAGCCACATCTAGCACGTGCTCACTACTAAACTGACCTTGCAATCCTACTATTGTGGACACTTGTCTCCAAGCAGCATGTTTTGTGTTTATGTCCCTGTAGCTGTCAGCAGTTGTGTCAAAAAGACACGGTTTTGAGGATACTGCGAAAATGATTCTCTCCTCCATGTGTACAACCGCATGCGACCATCTGCAAAAGGTACCTGCATCAGTATCGTTGCCTAGCTGCGCAAAATGTTACGTAGCAGTGATGCAATGACGCAGTCGGTGTGTTCGAAGCGTCAGTATAGTTGCCTAGCTACGCAAAATGTTACGTAGCAGTGATGCAATAACGCAGTCGGTGTGTTCGAAGCGTCAGTATAGTTGCCTAGCTGCGCAAAATGTTACGTAGCAGTGATGCAATGACGCAGTCGGTGTGTTCGAAGCGTTAGTATAGTTGCCTAGCTGCGCAAAATGTTACGTAGCAGTGATGCAATGACGCAGTCGTTGTGTTCGAAGCGTAAGTGACACGTTATACAAAATAAGAATTGTTCTTATCAGCCTGACTAGGGCTGGGCGATATATCGATATAAAAAATATATCGATATATATTTTAAATGTGATATGAAATTAGACAATTTCGCATATATCGATATAGTTCAAATGTACGCTTTGATCCTTGCTCCAAGCAAGCTGCAGACCCGGAGCTCTCTGCGCTGCTCCCCGCGCCTCCTCTTTCATGCACAGAGGGCGGAGGGGCAGGAACAGACACTTCAACAAACATGGAGGAAGCAACAGCGTCTGCGGAGCGTTTTGACGAGGAATTGGTTAGTAAAAGAAAAAGCATTGGCTCAGTCATTTGGAGATGGTTCGGATTCAAAGTATCAGATGAGCAACAAAATCACGTTATATGTAGGCAGTGCCATAAAAAAAGTTACAGCCAGGGGTGGAAGCACTACAAATCTTTTTCACCACCTAAAACAGTGGCACAAACTGCAATACGAAGAGTGTGTGAAACTGCGCGCTGCAGAAGCCCCAGCAGCAAGCCGTCGACAACCCGAAAAAGTACCAGCCCCGAAACAAAGCTCACTGCAAACTTCATTTTCCCGCAGTGTGCCTTTATGAAAAGAAAATTGGCAAGTGGTGTACTATAACTACAGCGGTGTCCTATCACATTGCTAAAGATATGGTCCCTGTTGCAACTGTGGAACAAGTCGGATTCAAAAAAGCTACTGAAAACTATGGACCCGAGATATGAGCTTCCCAACTACTTTACACGAGAAGCACTGCCACAAATGTCCACTGAAGTCAGGCAGAGCCTTGCTGACCGGCTCGCTAACGGGACCCATTTTGGCGTTGACCAGCGATATGTGGGTCGAGCAGGACAATGTGAGCCTTTACATGAAGCGTGACATGTTCACTTCATTCAACAACTGGGGGAGATGAAAACAGCGTCGTGTCTCCAAAACAAGTTATTTCCCCCCAGGATCACACCGGTGAGCATATAGCTGAGGCCTCGCAGGACGCAAGCTGGGAAACTCCAAGAAAAGCATCCGGTTGCTATAACAACCGCCAACGGGAGCGACGTGGTCAGAGCGGTGGAGCTGAACGATGAGGATGCAGTGCTTCGGTCAGACTACACTTGGCTATTGGGGAGTGCAGTGTTTTATTAAGGACTATTCACATATTTTACTTTAAAGAAAAAACATTATTTTCCTTTGTGTCTGTCTGCAACTTGTTTTGTTTTATGCTGCTGTCTTGGCCAAAAATGGATTAATAAAACACAAAACATAAAGTGCTAAAAGTAAAATCACTTACAATACAGGATGGTAGATTTCAGAACCATATTTATTAGGTTATTGGATAAGAATTAGTGATGCATTGATGTGTTTACCACTTTAATGTTACAGCTGGTAAAGGTGAGGTAATTATGACTTTAAAATGCTGGTTAGCCTGTTGATATCATCAAGGTAACATATTTAGTTATTATGATAGACTATAGTTTTTTTCTCTGGATTGAAGAGCCAACTGCAAAGTAACTAGAAACTAATGTTGACACGTAGGTAGGCCTAAACATTGTGGAGTTTTTAGTGGAGTAGAAATATGAAGTAGCATTAAATACTAAGCATAAATACTAAGAACAACAACAAGAACGAAACATCAGTAAATGTACATACAGTATAGTCATCATTTATAAATTATACACAAATAATAATACATAAAAATCACTTACAGGATTCAAATTCACAAAATAAATGAATATAATATTTGATATTTATGATTAGGACTGGCGTTGATTTAAAAAAAATAAACTATGAAACAAGAAAATATTAATGTAGAATATTTCTAAAGCTTGGTTTTGGAAAGCACTTAGTTGTATGAGTGTGTTAAAGTGAAAACAGAGTCAAATTTCTCGCATAAGCACATTTGTTGAATAGTTTTTTTTATGATTCTGACAGGACATGGCATGAATGACAAGCGCGTCACCCGGGCCATTTCTCTGTGCAAGAGAATTGTAAGCTGTTTTTGGTACAGCTGGAAGAAAAGGAGACATCTTGCTGAAGTCCAGATTCAGCTGGGTCTGCCAAGTCACCAACTCATAACCGAGTCTGCCACACGCTGGGGATCAAGGCAGCAGATGATAGAGAGAGTCCTGGAGCAGGAAGGAGCACTGGCCAAAGTCCTGTCTAATGACAAAAAGACCAGGCACCTTGTCCCTACCTGGCAGGACTTAGAGGTCCTAGAAGCAGTCCAAAAGGTCCTGAAACCTCTCCAGGACTTTACCGATGCTTTGTCAGGTGAGGAGTACGTCACTCTATCATATGTAAAACCTGTGCTGCACCTTTTTAACGAAAGTCTCCTGGCATGTGAAGAGGGTGATAGCGAGCTTTGCAAATCGATCAAGACCAGCATTGTTGAGTACCTCAACCGCAAGTATTCTGACCCAGCCACTACTGACCTATTGGAGATGGCTTCATTTGTGGATCCACGCTTCAGGGCCACCTATATCCCAAGTGAAAAAGTTGATGCATTGAAGCACAGAGCTGTCTTGGAGGTGGAGACGCTACTGGCTGATCAGAGCAACTGTCAACCGCCTTACCTACGTGTGCCAACTGTGCCTGAGCCTGCAGATGGAGAAGCAGCAGTGGCACCAAAAGCTAAGACACTGGCAAGCTTCTTCAAGCAGCGCACAGCCACCACCACTGCGCCACCAACCAAGAGGGAGGCTATTGAAAATGAACTGTCAAATTACTTGCAGTCAGCAAGTGTGGAGAGTGACACTGATCCCCTCAAGTGGTGGAAGGATCATGAAGTTGTCTTTCCAGCTCTGAGCCACCTGGCAAAAAAAGTATCTCTTGGTACCAGCTACCAGTTCACCCTCCGAAAGGGTTTTCAGCTGCAGTGGCAATATCGTGACCTGCCACAGAGCATCTCTGAAGCCGGATGCCGTTGACAGGCTGGTGTTTCTCGCACAAAATCTTTAAACGAAGGAGGACACGCTTGTCTTCTAATGTCTACCTCAAGACAGCATTACTGTTTATCAAAGTAAAAAAAGAGGGGGAAAATGTTTATTGAGTTGATAGTCTGTTTCTTGTGCAACTGGTTGAGGCTGTTCAGATAAGAAATGGAGTTAACAAAAAGCAAATGGTAATCTCAGGCTGATGTTTAAAAAACATTTTCTCAAACTGAGCACTTTATTTTGTTCTTTATTTATATATAATTGCTGCCCTTAATAGGGTTTGTCATATTTTATTATTTTGTAATGTTCGTTATTTGCATCTGTGGATTTGTTAGAAAGGAGAAGAAATCTGTAATTTGATTTTAATAAGCCATTTAAAGTTGTCAAACTAAAAAAAAAGTTGACTTTTCTCATAAATATATATAATATTTATTTCAGAAAAAGATAGGCCTATTTTATTTTATAGGCTATTTTTGTTTAAGATATTTGTATTTATTTAAATGTGCACCTTATGGAGCTTTGATTTCAAAAAGGTCGTCCTGTTGTTCTACAGTGTTTATGTTTACATGTTGTTGTTATTTGAACAGCTGAGCATTTAATCTGAACCAGGTGAAGAGCCCTGTTTATTATTTATTCATTTGATTTTTCAACTGTTCACTGAAATAGCCGCTTTCAATAAAACTACTTGAGACATGTTATATCTGGCTTTGACTTTGACTGAACATTTGCTCTCACTTTGCAGAAAAAATATCAGGATATAATCTTATATCGATATTCAGCCTAAATATATCACACACAGGAATACACACTCTGAGCCTGCACTTGCATGTTTTGCTCACCTCATTCTTTAAAAAAAAACTAGGTTTGAGTTGTGGTATCCACTCAGATTAAAGGTGGGTTCATCTGCTCTGTTCCCCAAGTGTGGTCTCCCTCAGATCCCAAGTTAGAGGGATCCCTCGTGCACCATTTACCCAGGTCACCAGGAGCCAGGCCATTTACCCAGGTCATCAGGAGCCAGGTCATTTACCCAGGTCACCAGGAGCCAGGTCATTTACCCAGGTCATCAGGAGCCAGGTCATTTACCCAGGTCATCAGGAGCCAGGTCATTTACCCAGGTCGTCAGGTCATTTACCCAGGTCGTCAGGAGCCAGGTCATTTACCCAGGTCGTCAGGTCATTTACCCAGGTCATCAGGAGCCAGGTCATTTACCCAGGTTGTCAGGAGCCAGGTCATTTACCCAGGTCATCAGGAGCCAGGTCATTTACCCAGGTCGCCAGGAGCCAGGTCATTTACCCAGGTCATCAGGAGCCAGGTTTTACCCAGGTCGTCAGGAGCCAGGTCATTTACCCAGGTCATCAGGAGCCAGGTCATTTACCCAGGTCATCAGGAGCCAGGTCATTTACCCAGGTCATCAGGAGCCAGGTCATTTACCCAGGTCGTCAGGTCATTTACCCAGGTCATCAGGAGCCAGGTCATTTATCCAGGTCATCAGGAGCCAGGTCATTTACCCAGGTCGTCAGGTCATTTACCCAGGTCGTCAGGAGCCAGGTCATTTACCCAGGTTGTCAGGAGCCAGGTCATTTACCCAGGTCATCAGGAGCCAGGTCATTTACCCAGGTCGTCAGGAGCCAGGTCATTTACCCAGGTCATCAGGAGCCAGGTCATTTACCCAGGTCATCAGGAGCCAGGTCATTTCCCCAGGTCATCAGGAGCCAGGTCATTTACCCAGGTCGTCAGGAGCCAGGTCATTTACCCAGGTTGTCAGGTCATTTACCCAGGTCATCAGGAGCCAGGTCATTTACCCAGGTCGTCAGGTCATTTACCCAGGTCGTCAGGAGCCAGGTCATTTACCCAGGTCGTCAGGTCATTTACCCAGGTTGTCAGGAGCCAGGTCATTTACCCAGGTCATCAGGAGCCAGGTCATTTACCCAAGTCGTCAGGAGCCAGGTCATTTACCCAGGTCATCAGGAGCCAGGTCATTTACCCAGGTCATCAGGAGCCAGGTCATTTACCCAGGTCATCAGGAGCCAGGTCATTTACCCAGGTCATCAGGAGCCAGGTCATTTACCCAGGTCATCAGGAGTCAGGTCATTTACCCAGGTCATCAGGAGTCAGGTCATTTACCCAGGTCATCAGGAGCCAGGTCATTTACCCAGGTCATCAGGAGCCAGGTCATTAGGTCATTTACCCAGGTCGTCAGGAGCCAGGTCATTTACCCAGGTCGTCAGGAGCCAGGTCATTTACCCAGGTCGTCAGGAGCCAGGTCATTTACCCAGGTCGTCAGGAGCCAGGTCATTTACCCAGGTCATCAGGAGCCAGGTCATTTACCCAGGTCATCAGGAGTCAGGTCATTTACCCAGGTCATCAGGTCATTTACCCAGGTCATCAGGAGCCAGGTCATTTACCCAGGTCGTCAGGAGCCAGGTCATTTACCCAGGTCGTCAGGAGCCAGGTCATTTACCCAGGTCGTCAGGAGCCAGGTCATTTACCCAGGTCATCAGGTCATTTACCCAGGTCGTCAGGAGCCAGGTCATTTACCCAGGTCATCAGGAGTCAGGTCATTTACCCAGGTCATCAGGAGCCAGGTCATGTACCCAGGTCATCAGGTCATTTACCCAGGTCATCAGGAGCCAGGTCATTTACCCAGGTCATCAGGAGCCAGGTCATTTACCCAGGTCGTCAGGTCATTTACCCAGGTCATCAGGAGCCAGGTCATTTACCCAGGTCATCAGGAGCCAGGTCATTTACCCAGGTCATCAGGTCATTTACCCAGGTCATTTACCCAGGTCATCAGGAGCCAGGTCATTTACCCAGGTCATCAGGTCATTTACCCAGGTCGTCAGGTCATTTACCCAGGTCATCAGGAGCCAGGTCATTTACCCAGGTCATCAGGTCATTTACCCAGGTCATCAGGTCATTTACCCAGGTCACCAGGAGCCAGGTCATTTACCCAGGTCGTCAGGAGTCAGGTCATTTACCCAGGTCATCAGGAGTCAGGTCATTTACCCAGGTCATCAGGAGCCAGGTCATTTACCCAGGTCGTCAGGAGTCAGGTCATTGACCCAGGTCATCAGGAGCCAGGTCATTTACCCAGGTCATCAGGAGCCAGGTCATTGACCCAGGTTGTCAGGAGTCAGGTCATTTACCAGGTCGTCAGGAGTCAGGTCCTTTACCCAGGTCATCAGGAGCCAGGTCATTTACCCAGGTCATCAGGAGCCAGGTCATTGACCCAGGTCGTCAGGAGTCAGGTCATTGACCCAGGTCGTCAGGAGCCAAGTGAAGATTCACATCCCCATTGCCAAATGTGGTGGTTCATTTCTTTAATATCAATTGAGGAGACAAACTTATCACACAAGTCAGAGTTATTCTTAAACTAAATATTTATTCACTTATAAGGGAGCAGGTCAATATAACGTACACATATAAAGTGAATCAATTGAGTGCCCTACAATAATGATGGCTGGTGGACCCATGGGACAAAAGTACAAAGGTCTTTTATAGCCCTTTCAACCTACATGATGAACAACAGATGTATAGAACGGGTCACAAGGTTAAGATTTGTATGAAAGATACTTATAATTCTCAGCAGACAGTATCTGCTGTAAAAACAGTACTCTTTGTGTAGAGACCAGGGTCTGGCCCTGAGGTCATCTCTCCCTGGTACCATATAGAACAGAAACATTAACTCATGTTCTGGAATGTGGTCTCTTTAGGTTTTATCACCCAAAAGACATTGTAAATCTCCTGTCAGTGTTTTCTCCCAGAGGCCCATCCTCAGTAGAACACACAGACACAATAGTTCTAAGAACCCTCTATTCTGTTGCATAAAACAACCATTTGATGCAATAAAAGTATTATAACAATGTTGCAGTTTTGCTCTCAGTGTCCACTGAAAGTTGACTAGTAACAACAACTGGGACCTAAAAGACACCCATCATGAGAACCACTAAATCTGCCCAAGAAGAGGCAAACAAAAGAAAAACCCACACCAAACTTAAAGACAGGAAGCAAACCAAAAAGGTGGAGCAACTAAAGGTGTTGACTCTCCACATGTATCAAGACAACTGGAGCACTGGGCCAGACACTCTTAAATAGAACCTGGACCAGCTCAGGTGAAACACCTTCCCACTAACGAGATGGACAAGCCAGCACAGGTGTAACACATACTGACTAACGAGGTGACACCAATCAGTGCGTCCTACGTGCTAACGAGCTAGACGTGCTAACGAGCTAGACGGGCTAACGAGCTAGACGGGCTAACGAGCTAGACGTGCTAACGAGCTAGACGGGCTAACGAGCTAGACGTGCTAACGAGCTAGACGTGCTAACGAGCTAGACGTGCTAACGAGCTAGACGTGCTAAAGTCCAACCTCAAAACAAAATGGAAAAACCAAAGACTAACACCTTAATAGAATGCTCACCACCAACAGAAAACAACTTCCATTTCACATTATAATCAACTACAATGCTTCACCTTCTACAATATAAACATGGTGTCTACTGGCTGTCAACAATTAAAAACAACAAGAAAAAAACCTTGTCTTCCTAAAACGCTTCTGGAACACATTTTTTATATTTTTTTCCCCACTAGCTTCTAGAACTCTGGTCCCCTTGGAACGAAAAATACGGAAAAGAATAAGAGATAAAACTCATCGCCAAAAAACCAGTCAAAATAAATTGTAATCAATGGCACTGGCTAACGCAAAACTTATTAACTGCCCACAATCAGCAACCAAGTTGTCCTTACCAGGGACATGTCTCATTTCGAGCTTCTCTCTCTTCTCAGGGTTCACTAAATAGGCATGTTGTTGGATCGGGGCCCAGTCCCCAATGTCATGCTCTAGTACATTTGGGTTGGCACATCTGAGAATGAACCCTGATATTCTAATAGCAGGGCAACAATGTCAATATAATTGTACCAAAAATTGTCAGTTGGTTGCATAAATAAATATTTGGTTGCATAGTCCTTTTTTCAAAGTATTTTCAATGACATTTTTCTAGGTGGGATATCCCCAATGTCAAAACACAGTTTTAACATGTACAAATCAATAACCAATATGCAGAAACAGTTTGTGATAAATTGAAAACCTAAACATAACATGTGCTACATACACAAACATCTGCCACAATAATCATATTACTTTTTAAAAACAAGCTCCTTATAAACTGCACAAGCACCAGAAACACTGTTGTTTTGACAAGTAGCAATAAATCACTGATATCGATTAAGGGTGAAATCAGGTTGTACGTGCTGTTGAAACTAACACAACTAAAAAAACACATGGAAATGGGAGATATCTTTTACCTCACTGATTAGAGGACAACCAGCAGAAGACAGTCAGCTACATTTTGGAGTGAAACATTTAAATGTAGGGGTCGCTAAACAAAGGAACACAACATTTATGTCATCACTCATCGATATCATGTTGAAATCAATTGTGTGAGAGGAGGGAGATGAGGTTGCACGTCCTGTTAAACTAACAGCTCAAAATCCACATGGAATATGGGAGTAATGTGTACATCCCTGGTTAGAGGACAATTTGTAGAAAACAGCTAGCTACATTTTGAAGTGTTGCATTTTGATTCCAGTGGGTCACCAACATGGTAAGTATAACACAACTCTTTTTTTGTTAGTCACTTTTTGTTAAATCACATAAATAGTAACTCTTCCATTTCAGAGCCTGGATTTTCCCCCTGAGGCTAATATCCATATCATGTTGAAATCAATAGAACAGGGGACAAACGTTTAGGGTTCTACATTGTGACATCATTAAAATACTCCTACTAAAATGTTAAAACATTCTACATTGTGACATTATATCATTGATATCATGAAACAACTCCTTCATGTATTTTCTGATGTTTGATCAGATGTCTTTTATCAGAGTATCTCTTGTTACATTGATCACAGCTATAAGGTTTCTCTCCTGTGTGTGTTCTCTGGTGTGATGTCAGCTGGCCAGATTGACCAAAACGCTTCCCACATTGACCACAGCTATAAGGTTTTTCTCCTGTGTGTGTTCTTTGGTGTATCTTCAGTTTGCCAGATTGAACAAAACTCTTGCCACATCGAGTACAGCTATAGGGTTTCTCTCCTGTGTGTCTTCTCTGGTGCATCTTCAGTTCTCCAGATTGAACAAAACTCTTCCCACATTGAGTACAGCTATAGGGTTTCTCTCCTGTGTGTCTTCTTTGGTGTATCGTCAGATGGTTAGATTTTAAAAAAAACTTCCCACATCGAGTACAGCTATAGGGTTTCTCTCCTGTGTGTGTTCTCTGGTGAAGAGTCAGATTGCGCAAGCAAGTAAAACTCTTCCCACACTCATCACAGATATACGATTTCTCTCCTGTGTGTATTCTCTGGTGTGATATCAGGCTGCTTCGATGAGTAAAACACTTCCCACATTGATCACAGCTAAAAGGTTTCTCTCCTGTGCGTGTTCTCTGGTGTAATTTCAGGCTGGTTGAATGAGTAAAACTCTTCCCACATTCATCACAGCTGTATGGTTTCTCTCCTGTGTGTGTTCTCTGGTGTGTTATCAGGTTGATTAGCTGAGTAAAACTCTTCCCACATTGATCACAGCTAAAAGGTTTCTCTCCTGTGTGTGTTCTCTGGTGTAATTTCAGGCTGGTTGAACGAGTAAAACTCTTCCCACATTCATCACAGCTAGAAAGTTTCTCTCCTGTGTGTATTCTCTGGTGTGATATCAGGCTGCTTCGATGAGTAAAACTCTTCCCACATTGATCACAGCTAAAAGGTTTCTCTCCTGTGTGTTTTCTCTGGTGGAATTTCAGGCTGGTTGATTGAGTAAAACTCTTCCCACATTCATCACAGCTATATGGTTTCTCTCCTGTGTGTGTTCTCTGGTGTGTTATCAGGTTGCCTAGTTGAGTAAAACTCTTCCCACATTGATCACAGCTAAAAGATTTCTCTCCTGTGTGTGTTCTCTGGTGTAATTTCAGGCTGGTTGAACGAGTAAAACTCTTCCCACATTCATCACAGCTAGAAAGTTTCTCTCCTGTGTGTATTCTCTGGTGTGATATCAGGCTGCTTCGATGAGTAAAACTCTTCCCACATTCATCACAGCTATAAGATTTCTCTCCTGTGCGTGTTCTTTGGTGTACAATAAGATGGCTAGATGTATCAAAACTCTTCCCACATTGAGTACAGCAATAAGCTTTCTCTACTGTGTGGCTTCTCCGATGAATTTTAATGCCTGATGAGGTGAATCTCTTCCCACAGTCAGAGAGGTTAATTATCTTCCCTGTGGGTCTCTGCTGGTGTTTCTTGAGGAGTTCTGATCTGGAGAGACTCTTCTCTGCCTCATCAGCATCATGAGGTTGTTGAGGCTCCCCAGAGGATCCACGATAGTCCCGTCTCTCTCCTGTGTGAATGACAAAGTCATACAGATGGTTAAAGGCCCACAACAGCAGAAATCCACTGTAAAAGGTGATGCCAACAGCGTAGCCATGATGTTGAACAACAATTGACATCTGTAATGAATGTAATGATTACTTGACATTTGTCTTAAAATGAGCAACAATAGTCATATTTTGTCTTGTTTTCACATTAGTAGTAACATCTAAGATTGGAGGCCCTTTTCTATGTTTGCTGGTGAGAAAAGATTTTTGCTCAGGGGAGTAACCTCCATTACCAGGTTGCTTATGAGTTCATTTCACATTACTTTGGATTATAATTGTAAGGCTCGTTTTAATGTTCTATTTAATATAATGTTTGTGTCGTCATCGCAAATCAACCGCTTTGTACTTAAAAAACACTTCAACCAGTAAAATGCTCTTTGGCTTTTCCATCAGCCTGACAATGAGGGTTTGTACACTGTTTGCCAAATTGGCCCATAACTTCACCTAACAACAACATAGACCTACTGTAGGACCCATAACTTCACCTAACAATAACATAGACCTACTGTAGGACCCATAACTTCACCTAACAATAACATAGACCTACTGTAGGATCCATAACTTCACCTAACAACAACATAGACCTACTGTAGGATCCATAACTTCACCTAACAACAACATAGACCTACTGTAGGATCCATAACTTCACCTAACAACAACATAGACCTACTGTAGGACCCATAACTTCACCTAACAATAACATCGACCTACTGTAGGACCCATAACTTCACCTAACAATAACATAGACCTACTGTAGGACCCATAACTACACCTAACAACAAATATAGGAAAATAGCTCTGTGTGTTGTACAATAGCCTATCCATCAAGGAACAGTTCTCTACACATGATGAGCTAAGTATCTCCGTTTCCAAACGGACTAACAAGACCCTACAGTAAATCAAGCAGACAATAACACTTTATAAACATCAATTTGTTAGGGATGTTGGATCCAACGTGGAGCACGGCATAACTGTCTTTACCAGAGTAATGAATGAAGAAGCACTTTGGTTGTTGTTGCATGTCGTGATGTTTGTAATTTGACTGGCATTCAGAAAAGTATTTCCTGGATCTTCTGATAGTTGATCATGTGACTGTAACTAAACATCTACAGTATTAAGTATTATGTGTAATTATTGAAGAACTGCGTTAATGACAGTATCCATTTGAGTGTTGTCAATAAAGCTAAGATAAATAAAAAAAAAATGTATTTCACCTTTATTTAACCAGGTAGGCTAGTTGAGAACAAGTTCTCATTTACAACTGCAACCTGGCCAAGATAAAGCAAAGCAGTGCGACAAAAAAAAACAGAGTTACACGTTGGATAAACAAACGAACAGTCAATAACACAATACAAAAATCTATATACAGTGTGTGCAAATGAAGTACGGAGGCAAGGCAATAAATAGACCATAGTAGTTAAGTAATTACAATTTAACACTGGAGTGATAGATGTTCAAGTAGAAATACTGGTGTGCAAAAGAGCAAAAAAACTTAAATAAAAACATGGGGATGAGGTAGGCAGTTGGATGGGCTATTTACAGATGGGCTGTGTACAGCTGCAGCGATCGGTAAGCTGATCAGATAGCTGATGCTTGAAGTTAGTGAGGGAGATATAAGTCTCCAACTTCAGCGATTTTTGCAATTCGTTCCAGTCATTGGCAGCAGAGAACTGGAAGGAAAGGCGGCCAAAGGAGGTGTTGGCTTTGGGGATGACCAGTGAGATATACCTCCTGGAGCGCGTGCTATGGGTGGGTGTTGCTATGGTGACCAGTGAGCTGAGTGAAGTCGGCCTAGCAAAGACTTATAGATGACCTGGAGCCACTGGGTTTGGCGACGAATATGTATACCAGGTCGATTAGAAAGGCCTGCTCGCAGAAGTGTTCTAGGGAGCATTTGACAGTGATGAGGGGTGGCCGTTTGACCGCAAACCCATAACGGATGCAGGCGATGAGGCAGTAATCGCTGAGATCCTGATTGAAAACAGCAGAGGTGTATTTGGAGGGCAAGTTGGTCAGGATAATATCTATGAGGGTACCCATGTTTACAGATTTAGGGGTTGTACCTGGTGGGTTCCTTGATAATTTGTGTGAGATTGAGGGCATCTAGCTTGAATTGTAGGACGGCCGGGGTGTTAACCTCACTAGGGTAGGGGGCACTGTTTTCACCTCCGGATGAAAAGCGTGCCAAAGTAAACTTGGTAGATTTGGATAGAAAACACTCTAAAGTTTCCAAAACTGTTAAAATAATGTCTGTGAGTATAACAGAACTGATATGACAGGCGAAAACCTGAGAAAAATACATCCAGGAAGTGGGATTTGTTGTTGTTGTAGTTTTCCATTGACTGCCTATACAGATTCCATTGACTTAGGTCTCAAATTGCACTTCCTAGGGCTTCCACTAGATGTCAACAGTCTTTAGAAATAGTTTCAGGCTTGCATCCTGAAAAATGAGAGTGTAAGACCACTCTGAATGAGTGGACCATTCAGTATCTCAGAGATTTTTCATGCGCGAGACCGAGAGCGCACCTTTCTTGTTTACCTTTTATATTGACGACGTTATTGTCCGGTTGAAATGTTATATATTATTTCAGCTAAAAACAACCTGAGGATTGATTATAAACATCGTTTGACATGTTTCTACGAACTTTACTGATACTTTTCGGATTTTTCGTCTGGCTGTTGTGATTGCCTTTGAGCCTGTGGATTACTGAACAAAACGCATGAACAAAACGGAGGTTTTTGGATATAAAGAGAGACTTTATCGAACAAAACAAACATTTATTGAGTAAATGGGAGTCTTGTGAGTTGCAACGATATGAAGATCATCAAAAGTAAGTGATTCATTTTATCGCTATTTCTGACTTGTGTAACTCCTCTACTTGGCTGGTAACTGTTTGTAATGATTTGTCTGCTGGGCGCTGTTCTCAGATAATCGCATGGTATGCTTTCACGGTAAAGCCTTTTTGAAATCTGACACCGTGGTTTGATTAACAAGAAGTTAATCTTTAAACCGATGTATAACACTTGAATGTTTTATGAATTCTTATAATGAGTATTTCTGTTTTTGAATTTGGTGCTCTGCAATTTCACTGGATGTTGGCCATGTGGGACGGTAGCGTCCCACACCCCCTAGAGAGGTTAAGCATATCCCAGTTTAGGTCACCTAACAGAACAAACTCTGAAGATAGATGGGAGCCAATCAATTCACATATGGTGTCCAGGGCACAGCTGGGAGCTGAGGGGGGTCTGTAACAGGCGGCAACAGTGAGAGACTTATTTCTGGAGAGATTCATTTTTTTAATTAGAAGCTTGAACTGTTTGGGCTTAGACCTGGAAAGTATGATAGAACATTGCAGGCCATCTCTGCAGTAGATTGCAACTCCTCTCATTTTGATGGAAAATGTTGTAGTTGGGGATGGAAATTTCAGAATTTTTGGTGACCTTCCAAAGCCAGGATTCAGACACGGCAAGGACATCAAGGTTGGCGGAGTGTGCTAAAGCAGTGAGTAAAACAAACTTAGGGAGGAGGCTTCTGATGTTAACATGCATGAAACCAAGGCTTTTACGGTTACAGAAGTCAACAAATGAGAGCGCCTGGGGACACACAGGGCCTGGGATAACGTCTACATCACCAGAGGAGTAGGATGAGGGTACGGCAAAAGGCTTTCAGAACTGGTCGGCTCCCTCTAGTCAGGTTATAGTGATGACTGGCTCCCTCCCTCTAGTCAGGTTATAGTGATGACTGGCTCCCTCCCTCTAGTCAGATTATAGTGATGACTGGCTCCCTCTAGTCAGGTTATAGTGATGACTGGCTCCCTCTAGTCAGGTTATAGTGATGACTGGCTCCCTCCCTCTAGTCAGGTTATAGTGATGACTGGCTCCCTCTAGTCAGGTTATAGTGACGACTGGCTCCCTCCCTCTAGTCAGGTTATAGTGACGACTGGCTCCCTCCCTCTAGTCAGGTTATAGTGATGACTGGCTCCCTCCCTCTAGTCAGGTTATAGTGATGACTGGCTCCCTCCCTCTAGTCAGGTTATAGTGATGACTGGCTCCCTCCCTCTAGTCAGGTTATAGTGATGACTGGCTCCCTCCCTCTAGTCAGGTTATAGTGATGACTGGCTCCCTCCCTCTAGTCAGGTTATAGTGATGACTGGCTCCCTCCCTCTAGTCAGGTTATAGTGATGACTGGCTCCCTCTAGTCAGGTTATAGTGATGACTGGCTCCCTCCCTCTAGTCAGGTTATAGTGATGACTGGCTCCCTCCCTCTAGTCAGGTTATAGTGATGACTGGCTCCCTCCCTCTAGTCAGGTTATAGTGATGACTGGCTCCCTCTAGTCAGGTTATAGTGACGACTGGCTCCCTCCCTCTAGTCAGGTTATAGTGATGACTGGCTCCCTCCCTCTAGTCAGGTTATAGTGATGACTGGCTCCCTCCCTCTAGTCAGGTTATAGTGATGACTGGCTCCCTCCCTCTAGTCAGGTTATAGTGATGACTGGCTCCCTCCCTCTAGTCAGGTTATAGTGATGACTGGCTCCCTCTAGTCAGGTTATAGTGATGACTGGCTCCCTCCCTCTAGTCAGGTTATAGTGATGACTGGCTCCCTCCCTCTAGTCAGGTTATAGTGACGACTGGCTCCCTCCCTCTAGTCAGGTTATAGTGATGACTGGCTCCCTCTAGTCAGGTTATAGTGATGACTGGCTCCCTCTAGTCAGGTTATAGTGATGACTGGCTCCCTCTAGTCAGGTTATAGTGATGACTGGCTCCCTCTAGTCAGGTTATAGTGATGACTGGCTCCCTCCCTCTAGTCAGGTTATAGTGATGACTGGCTCCCTCCCTCTAGTCAGGTTATAGTGACGACTGGCTCCCTCTAGTCAGGTTATAGTGATGACTGGCTCCCTCCCTCTAGTCAGGTTATAGTGATGACTGGCTCCCTCCCTCTAGTCAGGTTATAGTGATGACTGGCTCCCTCCCTCTAGTCAGGTTATAGTGATGACTGGCTCCCTCCCTCTAGTCAGGTTATAGTGATGACTGGCTCCCTCCCTCTAGTCAGGTTATAGTGATGACTGGCTCCCTCCCTCTAGTCAGGTTATAGTGATGACTGGCTCCCTCCCTCTAGTCAGGTTATAGTGATGACTGGCTCCCTCCCTCTAGTCAGGTTATAGTGATGACTGGCTCCCTCCCTCTAGTCAGGTTATAGTGGTGACTGGCTCCCTCCCTCTAGTCAGGTTATAGTGATGACTGGCTCCCTCCCTCTAGTCAGGTTATAGTGATGACTGGCTCCTTCTAGTCAGGTTATAGTGATGACTGGCTCCCTCCCTCTAGTCAGGTTATAGTGATGACTGGCTCCCTCCCTCTAGTCAGGTTATAGTGATGACAGGCTCCCTCCCTCTAGTCAGGTTATAGTGATGACTGGCTCCCTCCCTCTAGTCAGGTTATAGTGATGACTGGCTCCCTCCCTCTAGTCAGGTTATAGTGATGACTGGCTCCCTCCCTCTAGTCAGGTTATAGTGATGACTGGCTCCCTCTAGTCAGGTTATAGTGACGACTGGCTCCCTCCCTCTAGTCAGGTTATAGTGATGACTGGCTCCCTCTAGTCAGGTTATAGTGATGACTGGCTCCCTCCCTCTAGTCAGGTTATAGTGATGACTGGCTCCCTCCCTCTAGTCAGGTTATAGTGATGACTGGCTCCCTCTAGTCAGGTTATAGTGATGACTGGCTCCCTCTAGTCAGGTTATAGTGATGACTGGCTCCCTCCCTCTAGTCAGGTTATAGTGATGACTGGCTCCCTCCCTCTAGTCAGGTTATAGTGATGACTGGCTCCCTCCCTCTAGTCAGGTTATAGTGATGACTGGCTCCCTCCCTCTAGTCAGGTTATAGTGACGACTGGCTCCCTCCCTCTAGTCAGGTTATAGTGATGACTGGCTCCCTCTAGTCAGGTTATAGTGATGACTGGCTCCCTCTAGTCAGGTTATGTTGACGACTGGCTCCCTCCCTCTAGTCAGGTTATAGTGATGACTGGCTCCCTCTAGTCAGGTTATAGTGATGACTGGCTCGCTCCCTCTAGTCAGGTTATAGTGATGACTGGCTCCCTCCCTCTAGTCAGGTTATAGTGATGACTGGCTCCCTCCCTCTAGTCAGGTTATAGTGATGACTGGCTCCCTCCCTCTAGTCAGGTTATAGTGATGACTGGCTCCCTCTGGTCAGGTTATAGTGATGACTGGCTCCCTCCCTCTAGTCAGGTTATAGTGATGACTGGCTCCCTCTAGTCAGGTTATAGTGATGACTGGCTCCCTCCCTCTAGTCAGGTTATAGTGATGACTGGCTCCCTCCCTCTAGTCAGGTTATAGTGATGACTGGCTCCCTCCCTCTAGTCAGGTTATAGTGATGACTGGCTCCTTCCCTCTAGTCAGGTTATAGTGATGACTGGCTCCCTCCCTCTAGTCAGGTTATAGTGATGACTGGCTCCCTCTAGTCAGGTTATAGTGATGACTGGCTCCCTCTAGTCAGGTTATAGTGATGACTGGCTCCCTCCCTCCAGTCAGGTTATAGTGATGACTGGCTCCCTCCCTCTAGTCAGGTTATAGTGATGACTGGCTCCCTCCCTCTAGTCAGGTTATAGTGATGACTGGCTCCCTCCCTCTAGTCAGGTTATAGTGATGACTGGCTCCCTCCCTCTAGTCAGGTTATAGTGATGACTGGCTCCCTCCCTCTAGTCAGGTTATAGTGATGACTGGCTCCCTCCCTCTAGTCAGGTTATAGTGATGACTGGCTCCCTCCCTCTAGTCAGGTTATAGTGATGACTGGCTCCCTCCCTCTAGTCAGGTTATAGTGATGACTGGCTCCCTCCAGTCATTTGTGTTTAAATTATTTAATCAAACAGCGTGCTTAAAGCATCAGACAAGTTCAGTACATACAGTTGATTTTATAAAAACACATGGGGCGATTTGTAGAAAGAACAGATGACTCTTGGATGACCAAGATGTATTTTAGTTGGGGACAGCACTAGAACATGATTTTGGGGCTCCCGAGTGGCGCAGCGGACACTGCATCTCAGTGCTTGAGGCTTCACTACAGACACCCTGGTTCAAATCCAGGCTGTATCACTACCGGCCGTGATTTGGAGTCCCATAGGGCGGCGCACAATTGGCCCAGCGGTGTCCGGGGTAGGCAGTCATTGTAAATAAGAATTTGTTCTTAACTGACTTGCCTAGTTAAATAAAGGTTACATTTAAATACATTTAAAAAATAGAGTTTCATGACAATCCATTTTTTACAAATCCGGCAAGGCACCAATTTTGAGAAGGGTTTAAAACAAAGGTTTCAAACCAATTCATGAATGTAATTGAATCTAGGTATGTCTTGCCTTTAATGTGATGGCATGAAAAACAATTGGCTGAATATTATACAATGACTTAACAGCTCTAATAATTTGCCTCCACAGGAAATCTACACTGGCAGTTATAGAATATACTATATATCCTAGAAACCTGGTTAAACTATCATTATGACATCATGGATGAATTCTAGAATATACTATATATCCTAGAAACCTGGTTAAACTATCATTATGACATCATGGATGAATTCTAGAATATACTATATATCCTAGAAACCTGGTTAAACTATCATTATGACATCATGGATGAATTCTAGAATATACTATATAGCCTAGAAACCTGGTTAAACTATCATTATGACATCATGGATGAATTCTAGAATATACTATATATCCTAGAAACCTGGTTAAACTATCATTATGACATCCTGGATGAATTCTAGAATATACTATATATCCTAGAAACCTGGTTAAACTATCATTATGACATCATGGATGAATTCTAGAATATACTATATAGCCTAGAAACCTGGTTAAACTATCATTATGACATCATGGATGAATTCTAGAATATACTATATATCCTAGAAACCTGGTTAAACTATCATTATGACATCATGGATGAATTCTAGAATATACTATATAGCCTAGAAACCTGGTTAAACTATCATTATGACATCATGGATGAATTCTAGAATATACTATATAGCCTAGAAACCTGGTTAAACTATCATTATGACATAATGGATGAATTCTAGAATATACTATATAGCCTAGAAACCTGGTTAAACTATAATTATGACATCCTGGATGAATAAATTTGAGTGGTTACACTCCTCCTTCCCCCATCCCTCAGCTGTTTACCAAACCAAGCCTCTGGGCAGCCATTTTGTTACTGTTGAAAAAACCCACACAACCCAGCAATCTGCAGTTCATACAATAACAAAGCTGTCATTCCACCAGTTTTGGTAATAAGATGATTAGGGGGTTGGAGAAATGTAACTACTTTCAAATTCATAGACAGACCTATGGATGCAAGGACTGACCATCCATGATATCAACATGATAGTTTTAACCATGTTGAGGCTATACAGTGTTGATTTACATTGTTTCTAGACATTGGAGTAAAAAAAGCTTATTTGGGGATCTGATTGGGTAAACTGGTGAACTAAGCTCATGAGGCATGTGTTATATTCTTCAACAATCAATGGCTATAAATTAATAATTTAAAAGTCACAATATGGATGTAGCTATTGCATATTTCCGCTTTAACACCACACATCAGTTCAACAACTGCAGAGTTTGTGCCTCTGTTTTTAAGACAGTACTTACTAGTGTTAATCAGGGAACGGTTTCTCAAAACCATCTTATGGCTAAGTTCACCGTTAGAACCATTGGACGCCTTAAGATGCGTTTGGGAAACCGGGCCCAGATGTCCAGTTTCCTCCTTTATCGATGTAACAGTCATCTCCTCCTCATCTTTCACTCCATAAACTGCATCCTCCTCTTCTTTTACTGTAACATCCTCCTCCTCTTTCACTCTGAACGCGTCTTTTTCTTCTTTCACAGTAACGGCCTCACCCTCTACTTCTTGTTTTACTGTGATATTCTCTTCTTTAGCAGGAGAGTAGATCAGTGACCGCATGGTTGGGAATGTTAGCTAGCTAGGCTAATGCTAACTTAACCAGCCTGCTAGCTGAATAATAACAACAACACCGTAAATATGAAATTAAATCGGATAACTAACTAGACGACAGAAGAGGGTTTAAAACACAGTGGCTAATATACACTAACGCGTCTAAAGAGCTTTATTGTTCGGCTATTTTGTCTAGCAAGCTACCGTGGTGTCCGACTAACTGTTGCTGCTGTTGAAAGAAGAGTTCCGTCCACTACATTATACGTCACACCAACAGCATCGCGTTAAATTCCCAGACCGCCATCTGCTGACTGGAGTGGGTAACGCAGTTGAGTAAAATGTATATTTTGTCAGACAAAAAGTTAAAGGGTAGGAATAAGGGACATCGCTGGTCATAAAATATTCATTACTTTCTTCAGCAATACTAGGAGAGAGGGGTACCCCTACACAGAACTGAACTGGATCAAAGATGGCGGACAGAAATACTAGGAGAGAGGCGTAACCCTACACAGAACTGAACTGGATCAAAGATGGCGGACAGAAATACTAGGAGAGAGGGATACCCCTACACAGAACTGAACTGGATCAAAGATGGAGGACAGAAATACTAGGAGAGAGGGGTACCCCTACACAGAACTGAACTGGATCAAAGATGGAGGACAGAAATACTAGGAGAGAGGGATACCCCTACACAGAACTGAACTGGATCAAAGATGGAGGACAGAAATACTAGGAGAGAGGCGTAACCCTACACAGAACTGAACTGGATCAAAGATGGCGGACAGAAATACTAGGAGAGAGGGGAACCCCTACACAGAACTGAACTGGATCAAAGATGGCGGACAGAAATACTAGGATGGAAGCAAATGTAAGGGATTATAACGTCATAACGAATCATGCAGAAACATGTACAGTTGACAGAAATGTTAGTTAATGTAGAGACAAACGATTATGCTTTTTCTTATCATAAAGTTTATTTACGAAAATCGCGATTTAGCCAGCTAGCTGAATAGCTAACATTAGCCAGCTAACGGACTAGCTAACATTAAACAGCTAGCTGACTAGCTAACATTAACCAGCTAGCTGACTAGCTAACATTAACCAGCTAGCTGACTAGCTAACATTAGCCAGCTAGCTGACTAGCTAACATTAACCAGCTAGCTGACTAGCTAACAATAACCAGCTAGCTGACTAGCTAACATTAACCAACTAGCTGACTAGCTAACATTAGCCAGCTAGCTGACTAGCATTATGGGTGTTGTGACATGAGTATGTAATTGTCATTCTGGTTGTTTTAGGGACTCCTGAAACAACCAGCAAACCAGGCTGTCGTTTTGTGAAACAGTGAATGTATAGAATCTAGCCAGCTGAAGAATTTACTGAAAATTGAATGTACAATTGTGTTAGCTTGCCTTGCTGATATTTGCCATGCAGATAGATGAAATAACGTAGCTAGCTATGTTCTTGCTTATTGTGCAGTGGATGATTAAAATACCTGTATGCCTATGGATGTGTAGCTAGCTATCTAGCCGATCTGTGTATGGACCCAAACGTTTGGTATACATATTAGTTCAGAACCTATGAACCTCAGCTATCATAGCCAGTTGTATCAACTTCAAAACAGCCTGAATGACATTAATGAAGCCTATGGATTGAGTAGAATATAATATCATGTTGTGCCAAGGATGCAAGTCGTATATACTTGTAGTTATTACCATGCATGAGATCCCCACATTGTAGCCTGTACATTTAATATATTCACTGATCATGTACTCTACCTTGGCAAATAAAGGTGCAGTTTAGGTATGAATGTCTTTGAGATTATTTTTCAGTCATATCCAATACCAGGAGTATCAAATTCCAGTCTTTGAATGTGTCTGCATGTATGTATTACAATTATACACTTCAACAGTGTTTACCAATCTTGGTCCTGGGACATCAATGGTTACACATTGTAACTAATAGACTAGAAACAGGATTTAACTAGTTAATTCATATATACAGAAATATAATGTTAAAAAACAGAACACTACACTTCCTATGCATCATGTAAATACTCTAACACTGGTTCATCTCAACATCTAATGCCCTTCATCTGCATTGATCTGATAAACACAGGATAGGTGGAGTATTTCATCAAATTAGACTACATTTTCAACCAGTAGAGAATGTGAAACGCTTTATTGAAAAGCTCATTATCCAAGGGTTATAAATACAAGTTTAATCTGTACTTCAATGCACATCTGTTGTGCATTATAAAAACAGAGGAAGAAAGAGGAGGTGGTGAGAGAGGTGTAAAAGACAGAAAGGGAAAGAGGTAAGCACATAGGAGCAGGGAAGGCAGCACATGATTAATGAATCACAGTGCTACATAAATATTCTCTCAGTTCATCACAATTACATAATAGTGTCTCTCGTCGGCCCAAAGGTTCTTAAAAGCAGGTGAGGTGGTGATGATGGGACTGGGGGTTGGCATCCTCTCACATCAAAACATATCTGCAGACGAGAGACAGATGGAGAGAGAGAGCATGTTTAAACCTTGTGTTTTTATATTTTATTCTAACATTGTTAGTCATCAATCAGGAGGTGAAATAAAAAACTGACCTTGGATCATTAACTCTGGGACTACTGCATCTCCATCTGTATTTCAATGTAAAGCATCTCTTTAATAATACTTCCTGTATAATATAAACTGACCTGGGATCATTAACTCTGGGACTACTGCATCTCTATCTGTATTTCAATGTAAAGCATCTCTTTAATAATACTTCCTGTTGACCTGACCAAGTGACCTCTCACCTCTGTTCATGCTGTGCCCTCTATGTAGCCAGTTCAGATGCAGGAGGGGTTCACCGACACAGCTGATATAACCTAGATGATTTAGGGAGAAGAGGAGAGAGGGATGAAGTGAAGGAGAGAGACTGTTATTGAGAAAATAAGGTAGTTAAAGCGACAGTGTTCACAGGAATCTGTGTGTGGCCTCACCTGGTGTCCACACCACACTAAGTGGCTGCAGAGTACTTTATGCTGAAAAACATGAACGGACACACGAGGACAAACAATACAGCGTAGTTATAGAAATAATGAAGTGTCTTACTATTCTCCATGGTTGGCCCTCTTGCCTATTCTTTGAAGGTGGAAGGAGCCACAGTTATACACCTGAGCCTGTTTACTGCACAACACAATCCATCAGATTGATACATGAGTGTGTAGGTGTGGGTTATAGGGTGTCTAATTGTTCTACATTTTTTCAATATGGGTGATTTAAAATAGTCTGTTTTGTTTTTGCACAGACATCACACCCTTACCTAAACAGCACCCTCACCTGAGAAGTAGAAATCAAAGGGAGAGAAACTGTGAATTGAATAACTGCAGTTGACATAGCTCAGTAAATGGAAGAATACTCTTATTGCAATGTGAATGGCTCTTAAAAGAGCTTTTGGTTGTGCATAGTGACGTCTATGGTGTTGTCAGGGAACAGCACCCTCTTTGAAGAAGTAGGAGGTGAAGATCTCCTGCACACGGATTGGCTCTCTTGCTGCGTTGTTGGACCCCATCCTTGAAACATCCTGCAGAGCAGCAGACTCCTCCTCTGGCACACGGCGGCGAGCTGCAGATCCCCTCCTGGTCCTCGTGTCCATCCTCATGAAGTTACGCAGGACACAGGTAGCCTTCACACACCTGAATTCCTCCAGGAGGCAGTCCCAGATGACCCTGGTCACCCAACCTTGCAGTACACGGTAACTGTAGGCAATCGTTATGAAGGAATCTCCAGTTACAAGGTATCTGTAGGAATATGGAAGACAATGTAATTATTAGACTGTTACATCACCAGGTCATTGTGGATTACTAAAGTATAATATCCCTGATAACAAATCATGATAACATTGGATTGATAGATGCATGGGCACACATATGTACATGTGTAGCATGTGACAATAACAGGATCATATCAAGGATGGCATCACAAATGAATACATAAATACCACTTGAAGCTTGATGATGAGTTTGAATCATTTGAATCAGCTGTGCAGTGTGAAGGCAAAAACAAAAATGTGCCCCTCTGAGTCCCCAGGACTGAGAACCACTGCTCTTCATTGGGACCTCTTCATATGTAGACTGGCTTTCATAGAGCTCTTTATCTGAGGACAGAAAACCTCACAAGAAACAGACTTCATTATAGTCAAATTACACCACACTGAATATTATGTTACTATTATCTCCATCCTCACTTCTAGGGACAGGAACTACACAAAAGTACCTGCCCTATCCAGAATAGCCTCCTCTCTCACTGACAGTTGGGGCTGCTATCCTTTCACCCTCCTCCATGGCTGTTAGCTAGCTACCTACAAATGCATGTGGAGTTTGCTTTTTACAGTGATAAATAGATAGCTGGTCAGATGTGAAGGAGGAGGTTGATCATCAGGAGTCAGATGTGAAGGAGGAGGTTGATCATCAGGAGTCAGATGTGAAGGAGGAGGTTGATCATCAGGAGTCAGATGTGAAGGAGGAGGTTGATCATCAGGAGTCAGATGTGAAGGAGGAGGTTGATCATCAGGAGTCAGATGTGAAGGAGGAGGTTGATCATCAGGAGTCAGATGTGAAGGAGGAGGTTGATCATCAGGAGTCAGATGTGAAGGAGGAGGTTGATCATCAGGAGTCAGATGTGAAGGAGGAGGTTGATCATCAGGAGTCAGATGTGAAGGAGGAGGTTGATCATCAGGAGTCAGATGTGAAGGAGGAGGTTAATCATCAGGACTCAGATGTGAAGGAGGAGGTTGATCATCAGGAGTCAGATGTGAAGGAGGAGGTTGATCATCAGTGAACCTCTAGGATTGTGGCTGGGCTGGTGTTTACACTTCCAGCTTGGTCATATATTTTGATACATTGAATGTTGATATTGTGAACCTGTTATATATTTGCACCTCCTGTTTCAGGAAGTGATGTCACTAAGTACTGCCCCAATTTATACAGTGCTGTCGGAAAGTATTCAGACCCCTTCACTTTTTACACATTTTGTTACATTATTCTAAAATTTATGAGGAAAACATTGATTTAATCCATCTACACACAATACCCCATAATGACTTCACAATACCCCATAACGACATCACAATAGCCCATAATAACATCACAATACCCCATAATGACATCACAATACCCCATAATGACATCACAATACCCCATAATGACAAAGCAAAAACCGTTTTTTAGAAATGTTTGCAAATGTAACAAAAGCAACAACTGAAATATCACATTTACATACAGTACCAGTCAAAAGTTTATACACATCTACTCATTGAATGGTTTTTCTTTATTTTGACTATTTTCTACATTGTAGAATAACATTGAAGACATCAAAACTATGAAATAACACATGGAATCATGTAGTAACCAAAAAAGGTGCCACGTCCTGACCAGCAGGTGGAGTAGGTGTATAGTTTTGGTCAGGGCGTGGCAGTAGAAGTTCTGTTTTCTATGTTCTGTCTAGGTTGGGTGTTTCTATGTAGAGTTAATTGGGGTGGACTTCCAATTGAAGGCAGCTGTGTGGTGTTGCCTTTGATTGGAAGTCCTATATTAGTTGGGTGTGTTTGTGGGGAATTGTTTTTGCACTGCGTTAGTATAGCCTGCAAAACTGTTGGTGTCGTGAGCATCGTTTATTGTTTTGTTTTTTTCTGTGTTTTACTCTTGTTTTTGTGAATTAAAAGATCCACTCTGCTGCATTTTGGTCTTCCCTGCAACACCATGACATTTTTTGTGACAAAAGGGTTAAACAAATCAAAATATATTTTATATTTGAGATATTTCAAAGCAGTCACTCCTTGCCTTGATGACAGTTTTGCACACTCTTGGCATTCTCTCAACCAGTTTCATGAGGTAGTCACCTGGAATTAATTTGTTAACAGGTGTGCCTAGTGAAATGTTAATTTGAGGAATTTCTTTCCTTCTTAATGCATTTGAGCCAATCAGTTGTGTTGTGACAAGGTATGGGAAGCTCTCATGAGGATTGCCACAGGAAATGAAGACCCAGAGTTACCTCTGCTGCGGAAGATATGTTCCTTAGAGTTAACTGCACCTCAGATTGCAGCCCAAATATATGCTTCAGAGTTCAAGTAACAGACACATATCAACATCAACTGTTCAGAGGAGACTGTGTGAATCAGGCCTTCATGGTCGAATTGCTGCAAAGAAACCACTACTAAAGGACACCAATAATAAGAAGAGACTTTCTTGGGCCAAGAAATAGACATTAGACCAGGGAAATCTGTCCTTTGGTCTGATGAGTCCAAATTTGAGATCTTTGATTCTAACCGCCGTGTCTTTGTGAGACGCAGAGTATGTGAACGGATGATCTCCGCGTGTGCGATTCCCACCGTGAAAAATGGAGATGTGATGGTGGGGGGTGCTTTGCTGGTGACACTGTCTGTGATTTAGTCAGAGACTGCGTGAATCAGGCCTTCATGGTTGAATTGCTGCATGCAAAAACACTGTTTACAAATAATGTGCTTTTCTTAAAAAAAATGATATTTAAGTGACCCCAAACATTTGAACGGTAGTGGCGTATTGTTACACAATGTAGGAGCAGTATAGACCTAGTCTGTTCATTATATACATCTACATGATGTATTGTTACACCATGTAGGAGCAGTATAGACCTAGTCTGTTCATTATATACATCTACATGATGTATTGTTACACCATGTAGGAGCAGTATAGACCTAGTCTGTTCATTATATACATCTACATGATGTATTGTTACACCATGTAGGAGCAGTATAGACCTAGTCTGTTCATTATATACATCTACATGATGTATTGTTACACCATGTAGGAGCAGTATAGACCTAGTCTGTTCATTATATACATCTACATGATGTATTGTTAGTCCATGTAGGAGCAGTATAGACCTAATCTGTTCATTATATACATCTACATGATGTATTGTTACACCATGTAGGAGCAGTATAGACCTAGTCTGTTCATT
The DNA here is from genome assembly GCF_965601325.2 of Salmo salar. Taxonomy (NCBI): domain Eukaryota; kingdom Metazoa; phylum Chordata; class Actinopteri; order Salmoniformes; family Salmonidae; genus Salmo; species Salmo salar. Next base: position 3,251,737 of record NW_027675339.1, on the reverse strand, counting down.
GTATACATCTACATGATGTATTGTTACACCATGTAGGAGCAGTATAGACCTAGTCTGTTCATTATATACATCTACATGATGTATTGTTACACCATGTAGGAGCAGTATAGACCTAGTCTGTTCATTATATACATCTACATGATGTATTGTTAGTCCATGTAGGAGCAGTATAGACCTAGTCTGTTCATTATATACATCTACATGATGTATTGTTACACCATGTAGGAGCAGTATAGACCTACAGTAGCTGGCTACTTATTTATATGTTGTTTGACTGAATGAAACTGCCTTAAATGTGCTGTAGTAAACATTTTTTATTCTCACTAATCAATCACCACATTCCTGTCTTTGTATGTCTCAATAGTATTATTTAATTAAATCCATGTAAAATAATCTTTGACTGAATATAAAATGTGATCCTCAACTGCGTTTCCCTCCAGTCAGCAGACGGCGATGTGCGTCTTTCAGGCGATGCTGCAGCGTGACGTATAATCTAGTGGACGGTTCTTCATAAACAGCTCGTCAACCACCTCGGTAGCTTGCTAGCCAACATAGCCGAAAGATTCAAGCTATTTATACGCTTTCGGTCTATATTAGCTACTGTGTTTTAGACACACTTCTGTCGTATCTACTTGTTAACCTATTTAATTTAATATTACGTTATTTTTTATTAGTCAGCTATAGTAGCTGGCTGGTTAAGTTAGCATTAGCCTAGTCGCTCATGATAGCTAGCTAGCTAACATCCCCGAACATGAGCTCCCTAAACTACTCCCCTCCTGTTAAAGAAGAGGAGGTCTGCTGGACGGAGAAAGAAGCTCTGGGGCTGAACATTGTCGTGAAAGAGGAGGATGTTACAGTAAAACAAGAAGTAGAGGGTGAGGCTGTTACTGTGAAAGAATAAGAGAAAGAAGTTTCAGTGAAAGAAGAGAAAGACGCGTTCAGAGTGAAAGAAGAGGAGGATGTGAAAGAAGATGAGGAAGGGAAAGAGGAGGATGTTACTGTGAAAGAGGAGGAGGTTGCAGTGTTTGGAGTGAAGAAGGAAGGAGAGATTACTGTCACATTGAAAGATGAAGAGGAGGAGATAGGAGATCTGAGTAACACCAGTAAGTACCGCCTTCAATTAGTTTTTAACTTTGGATATTCGGAGTTGGCTCGTCAATACCTCTTCAACGGAGGGCCCTGGGATGATGACTGATATGTCTAGAATCGGACGACGTTCCGTTTCCAAAAAGTGACTTAACATATATATTTGAGGAGGGTCTATCTGCTGACCGCAGACTGGGGGCCACGGCATGTAGTGATTTTAATGTAGTGATGTTTTACTACACACCGTGACCCCCAATAGAGCCATGTGAGAGTTGGGTTGGCTACACCAAAGATTATGGATATACTGACAAGATGTCTCTCCGTCCTGACAAGGGGAGTCGTTGTCCACAAAGCTGCACTGTGGGTTGTCTCGCTCCCACCTATCCTGTCTTTGGATTGGTGGATACATCTTATTATTGTAATCTATTGTTTATATTCTATGAGGGTTGTTGTCGTCAACCGCCTGTATTCAATGGAGAGAGATGCTAAGCTACTAGCATGAATATGCATAGCGATCTGGAGACAACTCCTATAGTGTTTTATCAAAGTTGTCGGTATGTCACGTGTCCACGTAACAACTTAATCATTACGAAACTTCTGTTAGATCAAGTAAACCTCACGTAGCAAATAAGCCATTAATTTTGTTGTTGACCAAATTCAACACTTTCCACATTGGGTTGATAATTGTTTCCACTTGGATACAACCAACTGTAACCTACTGGCATGACCTAGAGAGATACAACCTACTGTAACCTACTGGCATGACCTAGAGAGATACAACCTACTGTAACCTACTGGCATGACCTAGAGAGATACAACCTACTGTAATCTACTGGCATGACCTAGAGAGATACAACCTACTGTAACCTACTGGCATGACCTAGAGAGATACAACCTACTGTAACCTACTGGCATGACCTAGAGAGATACAACCTACTGTAACCTACTGGCATGACCTAGAGAGATACAACCTACTGTAACCTACTGGCATGACCTAGAGAGATACAACCTACTGTAACCTACTGGCATGACCTAGAGAGATACAACCTACTGTAACCTACTGGCATGACCTAGAGAGATACAACCTACTGTAACCTACTGGCATGACCTAGAGAGATACAACCTACTGTAACCTACTGGCATGACCTAGAGAGATACAACCTACTGTAACCTACTGGCATGACCTAGAGAGATACAACCTACTGTAATCTACTGGCATGACCTACAGAGATACAACCTACTGGCATGACCTAGAGAGATACAACCTACTGTAGCCTACTGGCATGACCTAGAGAGTTACAACCTACTGTAACATACTGGCATGTCCTAGAGAGTTACAACCTACTGTTACCTACTGGCATGACCTACAGAGATACAACCTACTGTAACCTACTGGCATGACCTAGAGAGATACAACCTACTGTAGCCTACTGGCATGACCTAGAGAGATACAATCTACTGTAACGTACTGGCATGACCTAGAGATACAACCTACTGTAACCTACTGGCATGACCTAGAGAGATACAACCTACTGTAACCTACTGGCATGACCTAGAGAGTTACAACCTACTGGCATGACCTAGAGAGATACAACCTACTGTAACCTACTGGCATGACCTAGAGAGATACAACCTACTGTAACCTACTGGCATGACCTAGAGAGATACAACCTACTGTAACCTACTGGCATGACCTAGAGAGATACAACCTACTGTAGCCTACTGGCATGACCTAGAGAGATACAACCTACTGTAACCTACTGGCATGACCTAGAGAGGTTCAACCTACTGTAACCTACTGGCATGACCTAGAGAGATACAACCTACTGTAACCTACTGGCATGACCTAGAGATACAACCTACTGTAACCTACTGGCATGACCTAGAGTTACAACCTACTGTAACCTACTGGCATGACCTAGAGTTACAACCTACTGTAACCTACTGGCATGACCTAGAGAGATACAACCTACTGTAACCTACTGGCATGACCTAGAGAATTACAACCTGCTGTAACCTACTGGCATGACCTAGAGAGATACAACCTACTGTAGCCTACTGGCATGACCTAGAGAGGTACAACCTACTGTAGCCTACTGGCATGACCTAGAGAGATACAACCTACTGTAACCTACTGGCATGACCTAGAGAGATACAACCTACTGTAGCCTACTGGCATGACCTAGAGAGATACAACCTACTGTAGCCTACTGGCATGACCTAGACGAGTACAACCTACTGTAGCCTACTGGCATGACCTAGAGAGATACAACATACTGTTGCCTACTGGCATGACCTAGAGAGATACAACCTACTGTAGCCTACTGGCATGACCTAGAGAGCTACAACCTACTGTAGCCTACTGGCATGACCTAGAGAGATACAACCTACTGTAACCTACTGGCATGACCTAGAGAGATACAACCTACTGTAGCCTACTGGCATGACCTAGAGAGATACAACCTACTGTAGCCTACTGGCATGACCTAGACGAGTACAACCTACTGTAGCCTACTGGCATGACCTAGAGAGATACAACATACTGTTGCCTACTGGCATGACCTAGAGAGATACAACCTACTGTAGCCTACTGGCATGACCTAGAGAGCTACAACCTACTGTAGCCTACTGGCATGACCTAGAGAGATACAATCTACTGTAACCTACTGGCATGACCTAGAGAGATACAACCTACTGTAACCTACTGGCATGACCTAGAGAGATACAACCTACTGTAACCTACTGGCATGACCTAGAGAGTTACAACCTACTGTAGGTTACTGGCATGACCTAGAGAGATACAACCTACTGTAACCTACTGGCATGACCTAGAGAGATACAACCTACTGTAACCTACTGGCATGACCTAGAGAGATACAACCTACTGTAGCCTACTGGCATGACCTAGAGAGATACAACCTACTGTAACCTACTGGCATGACCTAGAGAGATACAACCTACTGTAACCTACTGGCATGACCTAGAGAGTTACAACCTACTGTAACCTACTGGCATGACCTAGAGAGATACAACCTACTGTAACCTACTGGCATGACCTAGAGAGATACAACCTACTGTAGCCTACTGGCATGACCTAGAGAGATACAACCTACTGTAACCTACTGGCATGACCTAGAGAGATACAACCTACTGTAACCTACTGGCATGACCTAGAGAGATACAACCTACTGTAGCCTACTGGCATGACCTAGAGAGATACAACCTACTGTAACCTACTGGCATGACCTAGAGAGATACAACCTACTGTAACCTACTGGCATGACCTAGAGAGTTACAACCTACTGTAGCTTTCTGGCATGACCTAGAGAGATACAACCTACTGTAACCTACTGGCATGACCTAGAGAGATACAACCTACTGTAGCCTACTGGCATGACCTAGAGAGATACAACCTACTGTAACCTACTGGCATGACCTAGAGAGATACAACCTACTGTAACCTACTGGCATGACCTAGAGAGACACAACCTACTGTAACCTACTGGCATGACCTAGAGAGATACAACCTACTGTAGCCTACTGGCATGACCTAGATATATATATACAAGCATTTATAAACTTTTTTTCTCACTATTCTGGGGTATTGTGATGTCTTTATGAGGTATTGTCTGAAAATTGATAATTGAAAAAAGAAAACATTTTTATAATAACCAAATGTGTAAAAAGGGAAGGGGTCTGATTGCATGTATGTTGTATGTTCTAGGGCAGATTTTTTTTTTTTTTTATTTTCTTTCTACCAATTGATTGGTTGAAATGTTATGACGTGTATTTTTCCATATGGACACACCCCATGTGTTTAATAAAATCAACTGTATGTGCAGAACTTGAACTGAACTGATGCTTCAAGCGTTTGATTAAATAATTAAGACACACAAATGACTTGAGGAAGCCAGAGGTCAATATAACCAGAAGAAAATAACCAATTCCCCACCTGCTGCTGGCCTTCGTTAATTCTGACGTTATGCTCCTGAAGTTTTTGGTAAAATAGGCAAACTTTTTCCATTTCCGTTTGAAGTGCCAATTTATCTTACCATTTCTACCGATCTGCGTGCCAGTTATGAACGAGTTACAACACCTGTTTGGCTCCGCCACTTCCTGGGTCGGTGAAGTGAGGTATTAAATTTAAGGATTAAATCATTTAAGGAATATATCCGAGTCTCACGCTCATCACCTGTGGAAGGCGGGGCTCCCAGCGAGGCATGGATTTAATAGTATGTTGTACCTAGTTTCCCTCCTTCAGGGAACAGTAGTTATAGTCATAACGTGTGGATTTAATAGTATGTTGTACCTAGTTTCCCTCCTTCAGGGAACAGTAGTTATAGTCATAACGTTAAGCTTGTCATATGATGAACTTTAACTTAAATACTGGATCTTGCTGTGGGACAGTTTTTTGTATTCAGATCTCTGAAATGCTCTCTAACTACGTAACATTTATTGTCTCCTTATATTACGCTGGGAAAACAGTTTTCATGGGCACAGAAATCCTAAATCATTTCAGTTTACTAAATCCAATGCTTCTAACAGAGAGTCACCTTAACTTTATTGACAACACCCAAATGGATACTGTCATTAATGCGGTTCTTAAATAATTACGCATAATACTTAATACTGTAGCTGTTTAGTTACAGTCACATGTTCAACTATCATCAGCTGATCCAGGAAATAATTTTCTGCATGCCAGTCAAATGTAGTTCTTCATTCATTACACCGGTAAAGACAGTTATGCCGTGCTCCACGTTGGATCCAACATCCCAAACAAATCGATATTTATAATGTGTTATTGTCTACTTGATTTACAGTAGGGTCTCGTTTGGAAACGGAGATACTTAGCTCATAATGTGTAGAGAAATGTTCCTTGATGGATAGGCTATTGTACAACACAGAGAGCTATTTTCCTTTATTCAGGACATTTAGAATGACAACACATTACAGAATAGCCTAGTGGGATTATTCACAAAATTATCTGGTGATCAGGTTATGAATTGTCATGACAAAGACATTTTAGTCTCCTTGTTTCACCTAAAATATTAAATGATTTATAGTCCTAGGTCTATGTTGTTGTTAGGTGAAGTTATGGGTCCTACAGTAGGTCTATGTTATTGTTAGGTGAGATTATAGACCATTTTGGCATACACTTAGTGGACAAAATCTCATTGTCAGGCTGATGGAAAACTGGCCGATGGAAAACTGGCCAATGATCATTTTACTGGTTGAAGTCGTTTTTAAATATAAAGTAGTACATTTTCGACAATAACACAAACATTATATTAAATCAGGACATTCAAACGAGCCTTTCAATTATAATCCAAAGTAGTGTCAAATGATGATAATAATCATAATCAACCTGGAAATGGAGGCTATTTTTGCTGTCAGCCTATGAGAACTCCCCTGAGTTTTCCCCCACGGTGGTGAATTAGTGAATAGACACAGAGCTTAATGTGAGTTTCCTTGAGTAGCACTCCTGATCTAGTGCTGTAATATTCAGAATACATTGTGAAAAATAATCTTTGCTCACCATTTTTTAAATATATATATTTTTTTCACCCCTTTTTTCTCCCCAATTGGTACTTACAGTCTTGTCTCATCGCTGCAACTCCCATACGGACTCTGGAGAGGCGAAGGTCGAGATCCATGCGTCCTCCGAAACACAACACAACCCAACCTAGACGCGCTGCTTCTTGACACAATGCCCATCCAACCCGGAAGCCAGCAGCACCAATGTGTCGGAGGAAACACCGTACACCTGGCGACCTGGTCAGTGTGCACTGCGCCCGGACCGCCACATGAGTCGCTAGTGTGCGATGAGACAAGGATATCCCTGCCGGCCAAACCCTCCCCTAACCCGGACGACGGTGGGCCAATTGTGCGTCGCCCCATGGGCCTCCCGGTCGCGGCCGGCTGCAACAGAGCTTGGACTCGAACCCAGAATCTCTAATGGCACAGCTTAGGCCACTTGCTCACCATTTTTGCTCCAGGCAGATATACTACATCCATAACTAGCGGTTTCTGCATTAGATGGGAGGTGTTTCTGCAATCAAATTGTGTGCGCATCACCCTTGTCGCAATTTTAGCAAACACAGAAAGGTGCCTATATTTGAGAACAAAAGTCGCCTGGCACACTGCTTAGGAGTTCAACACCTTTTACTTATTTCTAGTTACTACTAATGTGAAAACAAGACTAAATATGACTATTGTTGCTCACTTGACTGTCTTAAGACAATTGTCAAGTCATTTTAACATTCATTACAGACGTCAATTGTTGTACAGTATCATGGCTACGCTGTTGGCATCACCTTTTTCAGTGGAGTTCTGCTGTTGTGAGCCTTTAACTATCTGTCTGACTTGTTCACACAGGAGAGAGGTGACTATCATGGATCCTCTGGGGAGCCTCAACATCATGATGCTAACGAGTCAGAGAAGAGTCTGTCCAGATTCTATCACCTCAAGAAACACCAGAAGAGACCCACAGGGAAGAAATATATCTGCTGCTCTGACTGTGGAAAACATTGCAAATCTTCATCAGAACTTAAAATACACCAGCGAACACACACAGGAGAGAAATCTCACCACTGTTTTGATTGTGGGAAGAGTTACTTAAGATTAAAAGCACTAAAAGTACATCTGAGAATTCACACTGGAGAGAAACCTTACAGCTGTGATCAATGTGGGAGGAGTTTTACTACATCTTTCTCTCTGACTCTACACCAGAGAATACACACAGGAGAGAAACCATACAGCTGTACTCAATGTGGGAAGAGTTTTACTCAGTCAAGCAACCTGTTATCACACCAGAGGATACACACAGGAGAGAAATCTTTTAGTTGTAATCAATGTGTGAAAAGTTTTATTTCATCTAGTGACCTGACTGTACACCAGAGAACACACACAGGAGAGAAATCTTATAGCTGTGATCAATGTGGGAAGACTTATATTTCATCTTGCCATCTGACTAGACACCAGCGAGTACACACAGGAGAGAAACCTTATAGCTGTAATCAATGTGGGAAGAGTTTTACTCGGCCAGACAGCCTGATATCACACCAGAGAACACACACAGGAGAGAAACAATATAGCTGTGATCAATGTGGGAAGAGTTTTGCTGCATCTGGCTCTCTGACTCTACACCAGAGAATACACACAGGAGAGAAACCTTATAGTTGTGGTCAATGTGGGAAGAGTTTTACTACATCTGGCTATCTTACTCTACACCAAAGAACACACACAGGAGAGAAATCTTATAGTTGTGGTCAATGTGGGAAGAGTTTTACTACATCTAGCTCTCTGACTCGACACCAGAGAAGACACACAGGAGAGAAATCTTCTAGCTGTGGTAAATGTGGGAAGAGTTTTACAACATCTGGCTGTCTCTCCAGATCAAAACACCTCAAGAAACACCTGCAGAGATCCACAGGGAAGAGAACTCACTGGTCCTCTGACTGTGGAAAGAAATTCACCTCTTCATCAGGCATTAAAATTCATCAGAGAATCCACACAGGAGAGAAATATTTTAGCTGTGGTCAATGTGGCAAGAGTTTTACTAGTTCAACCAGCCTCATATCACACCAGAGAATCCACACAGGAGAGAAACCTTATAGCTGTGATCAATGTGGGAAGAGTTTTACTTCATCTAGCCATCTGACTCTACACCAGAGAACACACACAGGAGAGAAACCTTTTAGCTGTGATCAGTGTGACAAGAGATTCTCCGGTAAAAGACATCTGATCAAACATCAGAAAATACATGAATGAGTTGTTTCATGATATCAATGATATAATGTCACAATGTAGAATGTTTTAACATTGTAGAAGGAGTATTTTAATGATGTCACAATGTAGAACCCTAAAAGTTTGTCCCCTGTTCTATTGATTTCAACATGATATGGATATTAACCTCAGGGGGAAAATCCAGGCTCTGAAATGGAAGAGTTACTATTTATGTGATTTAACAAAAAGTGACTAACACAAAAAGAGTTGTGTTACACTTACCATGTTGGTGACCCACTTGAATCAAAATGCAACACTTCAAAATGTATCTGGCTGTTTTCTACAAATTGTCCTCTAACCAGGGATGTACACATTATTCCCAGATTCCGTGTGGTTTTTGAGCTGTTAGTTTTAACAGGACGTGCAACCTCATCTCCCTCCTCTCGGCACAATTGATTTCAACATGATATCGATGAGTTATGACAAATAAGTGTTGTGTTCCTTTGTTCAGCGACCCCTACATTTAAATGCATCACTCCAAAATGTAGCTGACTGTCTTCTGCAGGTTGTCCTCTAACCAGTGAGGTAAAATATATCTCCATTTCCATGTGTTTTTTTAGTTGTGTTAGTTTCAACATCACGTATAACCTGATTTCCCCCCTAATCGATATCAGTGATTTATTGCTACTTGTCAAAACAACAGTGTTTTTGGTTGTTGTGTCCATGATGAGGACAATTTGGTTTTGTAACTGTCTCAAGGGTGGGCAGTCAAAAAGTTTTGTGTTTAGCGTTTAGCCAGTGAGTTGCCATGGATCTTTTTTTGACTGCACGTTTTTCCGTATTGGAGATGAGTTTTGTTCGGGCTCGTTCCAAGGGGACGAGAGTTCTAGAAGCTAGTGGGGAAGAAATACGTTTTTTTCTTGTTTATAATTGTTGACTGCCAGTAGACACCATGTTTATATTGGTGAAGGTGAAGCATTGTAGTTGATTATAATGTGAAATGGAAGTTGTTTTCTGTTGGTGGTAAGCATTCTCTTAAGGTGTTACAGTCTTTGGTTTTTCCATTTATATTTTGAGGTTTGGATTTTTGCACGTCTAGCTCGTTAGCACGTCTAGCCTCTTACATCTAGACGTTCCGCTAGCGGAACACCTGCTCCAATATCCAATGATGGGCGTGGCGCGAAATACAAAGTCCTCGAAAATCCGAAAACTTCAATTTTTCAAACATATGACTATTTTACAGCATTTTAAAGACAAGACTCTCCTTTATCTAACTACACTGTACAAATTTCTGGCGTCTTCTGAGAGCCTATGGGAGTGTTAGAAAATGTCACGTCATGCCAGAGATCCCCTGTTTTGGATAGAGATGATCAAGAAGGCCAAGAAATAGTCAGAGAGGGCGCTTCCTGGTTGGAATCTTCTCAGGTTTTGGCCTGCCAAATGAGTTCTGTTATACTCACAGACACCATTTAAACAGTTTTAGAAACTTTGGAGTGTTTTCTATCCAAAGCTTATAATTATATGCATATTCTAGTTTCTGGGCAGGAGTAATAATCAGATTAAATCGGGTACGTTTTTTATCCGGCCGTGAAAATACTGCTCCCTATCCATAACAAGCTAGCTCGTTAGCACGTAGGACGCACTGATTGGTGTCACCTCGTTAGTCAGTATGTGTTACACCTGTGCTGGCTTGTCCATCTCGTTAGTGGGAAGGTGTTTCACCTGAGCTGGTCCAGGTTCTATTTAAGAGTGTCTGGCCCAGTGCTCCAGTTGTCTTGATACATGTGGAGAGTCAACACCTTTAGTTGCTCCACCTTTTTGGTTTGCTTCCTGTCTTTAAGTTTGGTGTGGGTTTTTCTTTTGTTTTCCTCTTCTTGGGCAGATTTAGTGGGTCTCATGGTGGGTGTCTTTTAGGTCCCAGTTGTTGTTACTAGTCAACTTTCAGTGGACACTGTGAGAGCAAAATTGCAAGATTATGTTATAATACTTTTTTTTGCAACAAATGGTTGTTTTATGCAACAGAATAGAGGGTTCTTAGAACTATTGTGTCTGTGTTCTACTGAGGATGGGCCTCTGGGAGAAAACACTGACAGGAGATTTACAATGTCTTTTGGGTGATAAAACCTAAAGAGACTGCATTCCAGAACATGAGTTAATGTTTCTGTTCTATATGGTACCAGGGAGAGATGACCCCAGGGCCAGACCCTGGTCTCTACACAAAGAGTACTGTTTTTACAGCAGATACTGTCTGCTGAGAATTATAAATATCTTTCATACAAATCTTGTGACCCGTTCTATACATCTGTTCGTCATGTAGGTTAAAAGGGGTGTATCTTGGCTGTAAAAGACCTTTGTACTTTTGTCTCGGGGCTCTCAACGAATCATCTGGGGGTGATTGTTCGACCAGCCATCATTATCATAGGGCACCCAATTGATTGACTTTATATGTGTGTTGTATTGACCTGCTCCCTTATAAGTGAATAAAGATTTAGTTTAAGATAAGTTTGTCTCAATTAATATTAAAGAAATTCACCACATTTGGCGATGGGGATGTGAATCTTCACTTGGTGACCGCTCCTGACGACCTGGGTAAATGGTGCACCAGGGATCCCTCTAACTTGGGATCTCAGGGAGACCACACTGCGGGAACAGAGCAAATGGACCCACCTTTGATCTGAGAGGCAGCGAGCCGAGTGGATACCATCAGTACAGTATATATAGTGGATACCATCAGTATAGTATATATAGTGGATACCATCAGTATAGTATATATAGTGGATACCATCAGTATAGTATATATAGTGGATACCATCAGTATAGTATATATAGTGGATACCATCAGTATAGTATATATAGTGGATACCATCAGTATAGTATATATAGTGGATACCATCAGTATAGTGTATATAGTGGATACCATCAGTATAGTATATATAGTGGATACCATCAGTATAGTATATATAGTGGATACCATCAGTATAGTATATATAGTGGATACCATCAGTATAGTGTATATATAGTGGATACCATCAGTATAGTATATATAGTGGATACCATCAGTATAGTATATATAGTGGATACCATCAGTATAGTATATATAGTGGATACCATCAGTATAGTATATATAGCGGATACCATCAGTATAGTATATATAGTGGATACCATCAGTATAGTATATATAGTGGATACCATCAGTATAGTATATATAGTGGATACCATCAGTATAGTGTATATAGTGGATACCATCAGTATAGTATATATAGTGGATACCATCAGTATAGTGTATATAGTGGATACCATCAGTATAGTATATATAGTGGATACCATCAGTATAGTATATATAGTGGATACCATCAGTATAGTATACATAGTGGATACCATCAGTATAGTATATATAGTGGATACCATCAGTATAGTATATATAGTGGATACCATCAGTATAGTGTATATAGTGGATACCATCAGTATAGTATATATAGTGGATACCATCAGTATAGTATATATAGTGGATACCATCAGTATAGTATATATAGTGGATACCATCAGTATAGTGTATATATAGTGGATACCATCAGTATAGTGTATATAGTGGATACCATCAGTATAGTATATATAGTGGATACCATCAGTATAGTGTATATAGTGTATATAGTGGATACCATCAGTATAGTATATATAGTGGATACCATCAGTATAGTATATATAGTGGATACCATCAGTATAGTGTATATAGTGGATACCATCAGTATAGAATATATAGTGGATACCATCAGTATAGTATATATAGTGGATACCATCAGTATAGTATATATAGTGGATACCATCAGTATAGTATATATAGTGGATACCATCAGTATAGTATATATAGTGGATACCATCAGTATAGTATATATAGTGGATACCATCAGTATAGTATATATAGTGGATACCATCAGTATAGTGTATATATAGTGGATACCATCAGTATAGTGTATATAGTGGATACCATCAGTATAGTATATATAGTGGATACCATCAGTATAGTATATATAGTGGATACCATCAGTATAGTATATATAGTGGATACCATCAGTATAGTGTATATAGTGGATACCATCAGTATAGTATATATAGTGGATACCATCAGTATAGTATATATAGTGGATACCATCAGTATAGTATATATAGTGGATACCATCAGTATAGTATATATAGTGGATACCATCAGTATAGTATATATAGTGGATACCATCAGTATAGTATATATAGTGGATACCATCAGTATAGTATATATAGTGGATACCATCAGTATAGTATATATAGTGGATACCATCAGTATAGTATATATAGTGGATACCATCAGTATAGTGTATATAGTGGATACCATCAGTATAGTATATATAGTGGATACCATCAGTATAGTATATATAGTGGATACCATCAGTATAGTATATATAGTGGATACCATCAGTATAGTATATTTAGTGGATACCATCAGTATAGTGTATATAGTGGATACCATCAGTATAGTATATATAGTGGATACCATCAGTATAGTATATATAGCGGATACCATCAGTATAGTATATATAGCGGATACCATCAGTATAGTATATATAGTGGATACCATCAGTATAGTATATATAGTTGATACCATCTGTATAGTGTATATAGTGGATACCATCAGTATAGTATATATAGTGGATACCATCAGTATAGTATATATAGTGGATACCATCAGTATAGTATATATAGTGGATACCATCAGTATAGTATATATAGTGGATACCATCAGTATAGTATATATAGTGGATACCATCAGTATAGTATATATAGTGGATACCATCAGTATAGTATATATAGTGGATACCATCAGTATAGTATATATAGTGGATACCATCAGTATAGTATATATAGTGGATACCATCAGTATAGTATATTTAGTGGATACCATCAGTATAGTGTATATAGTGGATACCATCAGTATAGTATATATAGTGGATACCATCAGTATAGTATATATAGTGGATACCATCAGTATAGTATATATAGTGGATACCATCAGTATAGTATATTTAGTGGATACCATCAGTATAGTGTATATAGTGGATACCATCAGTATAGTATATATAGTGGATACCATCAGTATAGTATATATAGCGGATACCATCAGTATAGTATATATAGCGGATACCATCAGTATAGTATATATAGTGGATACCATCAGTATAGTATATATAGTTGATACCATCTGTATAGTGTATATAGTGGATACCATCAGTATAGTATATATAGTGGATACCATCAGTATAGTATATATAGTGGATACCATCAGTATAGTATATATAGTGGATACCATCAGTATAGTATATTTAGTGGATACCATCAGTATAGTGTATATAGTGGATACCATCAGTATAGTATATATAGTGGATACCATCAGTATAGTATATATAGTGGATACCATCAGTATAGTATATTTAGTGGATACCATCAGTATAGTATATATAGTGGATACCATCAGTATAGTATATATAGTGGATACCATCAGTATAGTATATATAGTGGATACCATCAGTATAGTATATATAGTGGATACCATCAGTATAGTATATATAGTGGATACCATCAGTATAGTATATATAGTGGATACCATCAGTATAGTATATATAGTGGATACCATCAGTATAGTGTATATAGTGGATACCATCAGTATAGTATATATAGTGGATACCATCAGTATAGTATATATAGTGGATACCATCAGTATAGTATATATAGTGGATACCATCAGTATAGTGTATATAGTGGATACCATCAGTATAGTGTATATAGTGGATACCATCAGTATAGTATATATAGTGGATACCATCAGTATAGTATATATAGTGGATACCATCAGTATAGTGTATATAGTGGATACCATCAGTATAGTATATATAGTGGATACCATCAGTATAGTATATATAGTGGATACCATCAGTATAGTATATATAGTGGATACCATCAGTATAGTATATATAGTGGATACCATCAGTATAGTATATATAGTGGATACCATCAGTATAGTATATATAGTGGATACCATCAGTATAGTATATATAGTGGATACCATCAGTATAGTATATATAGTGGATACCATCAGTATAGTATATATAGTGGATACCATCAGTATAGTATATATAGTGGATACCATCAGTATAGTGTATATAGTGGATACCATCAGTATAGTATATATAGTGGATACCATCAGTATAGTGTATATAGTGGATACCATCAGTATAGTATATATAGTGGATACCATCAGTATAGTATATATAGTGGATACCATCAGTATAGTATACATAGTGGATACCATCAGTATAGTATATATAGTGGATACCATCAGTATAGTATATATAGTGGATACCATCAGTATAGTGTATATAGTGGATACCATCAGTATAGTATATATAGTGGATACCATCAGTATAGTATATATAGTGGATACCATCAGTATAGTATATATAGTGGATACCATCAGTATAGTGTATATATAGTGGATACCATCAGTATAGTGTATATAGTGGATACCATCAGTATAGTATATATAGTGGATACCATCAGTATAGTGTATATAGTGTATATAGTGGATACCATCAGTATAGTATATATAGTGGATACCATCAGTATAGTATATATAGTGGATACCATCAGTATAGTGTATATAGTGGATACCATCAGTATAGTATATATAGTGGATACCATCAGTATAGTATATATAGTGGATACCATCAGTATAGTATATATAGTGGATACCATCAGTATAGTATATATAGTGGATACCATCAGTATAGTATATATAGTGGATACCATCAGTATAGTATATATAGTGGATACCATCAGTATAGTATATATAGTGGATACCATCAGTATAGTGTATATATAGTGGATACCATCAGTATAGTGTATATAGTGGATACCATCAGTATAGTATATATAGTGGATACCATCAGTATAGTATATATAGTGGATACCATCAGTATAGTATATATAGTGGATACCATCAGTATAGTGTATATAGTGGATACCATCAGTATAGTATATATAGTGGATACCATCAGTATAGTATATATAGTGGATACCATCAGTATAGTATATATAGTGGATACCATCAGTATAGTATATATAGTGGATACCATCAGTATAGTATATATAGTGGATACCATCAGTATAGTATATATAGTGGATACCATCAGTATAGTATATATAGTGGATACCATCAGTATAGTATATATAGTGGATACCATCAGTATAGTATATATAGTGGATACCATCAGTATAGTGTATATAGTGGATACCATCAGTATAGTATATATAGTGGATACCATCAGTATAGTATATATAGTGGATACCATCAGTATAGTATATATAGTGGATACCATCAGTATAGTATATTTAGTGGATACCATCAGTATAGTGTATATAGTGGATACCATCAGTATAGTATATATAGTGGATACCATCAGTATAGTATATATAGCGGATACCATCAGTATAGTATATATAGCGGATACCATCAGTATAGTATATATAGTGGATACCATCAGTATAGTATATATAGTTGATACCATCTGTATAGTGTATATAGTGGATACCATCAGTATAGTATATATAGTGGATACCATCAGTATAGTATATATAGTGGATACCATCAGTATAGTATATATAGTGGATACCATCAGTATAGTATATATAGTGGATACCATCAGTATAGTATATATAGTGGATACCATCAGTATAGTATATATAGTGGATACCATCAGTATAGTATATATAGTGGATACCATCAGTATAGTATATATAGTGGATACCATCAGTATAGTATATATAGTGGATACCATCAGTATAGTATATTTAGTGGATACCATCAGTATAGTGTATATAGTGGATACCATCAGTATAGTATATATAGTGGATACCATCAGTATAGTATATATAGTGGATACCATCAGTATAGTATATATAGTGGATACCATCAGTATAGTATATTTAGTGGATACCATCAGTATAGTGTATATAGTGGATACCATCAGTATAGTATATATAGTGGATACCATCAGTATAGTATATATAGCGGATACCATCAGTATAGTATATATAGTGGATACCATCAGTATAGTATATATAGTGGATACCATCAGTATAGTATATATAGTGGATACCATCTGTATAGTGTATATAGTGGATACCATCAGTATAGTATATATAGTGGATACCATCAGTATAGTATATATAGTGGATACCATCAGTATAGTATATATAGTGGATACCATCAGTATAGTATATATAGTGGATACCATCAGTATAGTATATATAGTGGATACCATCAGTATAGTATATATAGTGGATACCATCAGTATAGTGTATATAGTGGATACCATCAGTATAGTATATATAGTGGATACCATCAGTATAGTGTATATAGTGGATACCATCAGTATAGTATATATAGTGGATACCATCAGTATAGTATATATAGTGGATACCATCAGTATAGTATACATAGTGGATACCATCAGTATAGTATATATAGTGGATACCATCAGTATAGTATATATAGTGGATACCATCAGTATAGTGTATATAGTGGATACCATCAGTATAGTATATATAGTGGATACCATCAGTATAGTATATATAGTGGATACCATCAGTATAGTATATATAGTGGATACCATCAGTATAGTGATATATAGTGGATACCATCAGTATAGTGTATATAGTGGATACCATCAGTATAGTATATATAGTGGATACCATCAGTATAGTGTATATAGTGTATATAGTGGATACCATCAGTATAGTATATATAGTGGATACCATCAGTATAGTATATATAGTGGATACCATCAGTATAGTGTATATAGTGGATACCATCAGTATAGAATATATAGTGGATACCATCAGTATAGTATATATAGTGGATACCATCAGTATAGTATATATAGTGGATACCATCAGTATAGTATATATAGTGGATACCATCAGTATAGTATATATAGTGGATACCATCAGTATAGTATATATAGTGGATACCATCAGTATAGTATATATAGTGGATACCATCAGTATAGTGTATATATAGTGGATACCATCAGTATAGTGTATATAGTGGATACCATCAGTATAGTATATATAGTGGATACCATCAGTATAGTATATATAGTGGATACCATCAGTATAGTATATATAGTGGATACCATCAGTATAGTGTATATAGTGGATACCATCAGTATAGTATATATAGTGGATACCATCAGTATAGTATATATAGTGGATACCATCAGTATAGTATATATAGTGGATACCATCAGTATAGTATATATAGTGGATACCATCAGTATAGTATATATAGTGGATACCATCAGTATAGTATATATAGTGGATACCATCAGTATAGTATATATAGTGGATACCATCAGTATAGTATATATAGTGGATACCATCAGTATAGTATATATAGTGGATACCATCAGTATAGTGTATATAGTGGATACCATCAGTATAGTATATATAGTGGATACCATCAGTATAGTATATATAGTGGATACCATCAGTATAGTATATATAGTGGATACCATCAGTATAGTATATTTAGTGGATACCATCAGTATAGTGTATATAGTGGATACCATCAGTATAGTATATATAGTGGATACCATCAGTATAGTATATATAGCGGATACCATCAGTATAGTATATATAGTGGATACCATCAGTATAGTATATATAGTGGATACCATCAGTATAGTATATATAGTTGATACCATCTGTATAGTGTATATAGTGGATACCATCAGTATAGTATATATAGTGGATACCATCAGTATAGTATATATAGTGGATACCATCAGTATAGTATATATAGTGGATACCATCAGTATAGTATATATAGTGGATACCATCAGTATAGTATATATAGTGGATACCATCAGTATAGTATATATAGTGGATACCATCAGTATAGTATATATAGTGGATACCATCAGTATAGTATATATAGTGGATACCATCAGTATAGTATATATAGTGGATACCATCAGTATAGTATATTTAGTGGATACCATCAGTATAGTGTATATAGTGGATACCATCAGTATAGTATATATAGTGGATACCATCAGTATAGTATATATAGTGGATACCATCAGTATAGTATATATAGTGGATACCATCAGTATAGTATATTTAGTGGATACCATCAGTATAGTGTATATAGTGGATACCATCAGTATAGTATATATAGTGGATACCATCAGTATAGTATATATAGCGGATACCATCAGTATAGTATATATAGCGGATACCATCAGTATAGTATATATAGTGGATACCATCAGTATAGTATATATAGTGGATACCATCAGTATAGTGTATATAGTGGATACCATCAGTATAGTATATATAGTGGATACCATCAGTATAGTATATATAGTGGATACCATCAGTATAGTATATATAGTGGATACCATCAGTATAGTATATTTAGTGGATACCATCAGTATAGTGTATATAGTGGATACCATCAGTATAGTATATATAGTGGATACCATCAGTATAGTATATATAGTGGATACCATCAGTATAGTATATATAGTGGATACCATCAGTATAGTATATATAGTGGATACCATCAGTATAGTATATATAGTGGATACCATCAGTATAGTATATATAGTGGATACCATCAGTATAGTATATATAGTGGATACCATCAGTATAGTATATATAGTGGATACCATCAGTATAGTATATATAGTGGATACCATCAGTATAGTATATATAGTGGATACCATCAGTATAGTGTATATAGTGGATACCATCAGTATAGTATATATAGTGGATACCATCAGTATAGTATATATAGTGGATACCATCAGTATAGTATATATAGTGGATACCATCAGTATAGTGTATATAGTGGATACCATCAGTATAGTGTATATAGTGGATACCATCAGTATAGTATATATAGTGGATACCATCAGTATAGTATATATAGTGGATACCATCAGTATAGTGTATATAGTGGATACCATCAGTATAGTATATATAGTGGATACCATCAGTATAGTATATATAGTGGATACCATCAGTATAGTATATATAGTGGATACCATCAGTATAGTATATATAGTGGATACCATCACTATAGTATATATAGTGGATACCATCAGTATAGTATATATAGTGGATACCATCAGTATAGTATATATAGTGGATACCATCAGTATAGTATATATAGTGGATACCATCAGTATAGTATATATAGTGGATACCATCAGTATAGTATATATAGTGGATACCATCAGTATAGTGTATATAGTGGATACCATCAGTATAGTATATATAGTGGATACCATCAGTATAGTGTATATAGTGGATACCATCAGTATAGTATATATAGTGGATACCATCAGTATAGTATATATAGTGGATACCATCAGTATAGTATACATAGTGGATACCATCAGTATAGTATATATAGTGGATACCATCAGTATAGTATATATAGTGGATACCATCAGTATAGTGTATATAGTGGATACCATCAGTATAGTATATATAGTGGATACCATCAGTATAGTATATATAGTGGATACCATCAGTATAGTATATATAGTGGATACCATCAGTATAGTGTATATATAGTGGATACCATCAGTATAGTGTATATAGTGGATACCATCAGTATAGTATATATAGTGGATACCATCAGTATAGTGTATATAGTGTATATAGTGGATACCATCAGTATAGTATATATAGTGGATACCATCAGTATAGTATATATAGTGGATACCATCAGTATAGTGTATATAGTGGATACCATCAGTATAGAATATATAGTGGATACCATCAGTATAGTATATATAGTGGATACCATCAGTATAGTATATATAGTGGATACCATCAGTATAGTATATATAGTGGATACCATCAGTATAGTATATATAGTGGATACCATCAGTATAGTATATATAGTGGATACCATCAGTATAGTATATATAGTGGATACCATCAGTATAGTGTATATATAGTGGATACCATCAGTATAGTGTATATAGTGGATACCATCAGTATAGTATATATAGTGGATACCATCAGTATAGTATATATAGTGGATACCATCAGTATAGTATATATAGTGGATACCATCAGTATAGTGTATATAGTGGATACCATCAGTATAGTATATATAGTGGATACCATCAGTATAGTATATATAGTGGATACCATCAGTATAGTATATATAGTGGATACCATCAGTATAGTATATATAGTGGATACCATCAGTATAGTATATATAGTGGATACCATCAGTATAGTATATATAGTGGATACCATCAGTATAGTATATATAGTGGATACCATCAGTATAGTATATATAGTGGATACCATCAGTATAGTATATATAGTGGATACCATCAGTATAGTGTATATAGTGGATACCATCAGTATAGTATATATAGTGGATACCATCAGTATAGTATATATAGTGGATACCATCAGTATAGTATATATAGTGGATACCATCAGTATAGTATATTTAGTGGATACCATCAGTATAGTGTATATAGTGGATACCATCAGTATAGTATATATAGTGGATACCATCAGTATAGTATATATAGCGGATACCATCAGTATAGTATATATAGCGGATACCATCAGTATAGTATATATAGTGGATACCATCAGTATAGTATATATAGTTGATACCATCTGTATAGTGTATATAGTGGATACCATCAGTATAGTATATATAGTGGATACCATCAGTATAGTATATATAGTGGATACCATCAGTATAGTATATATAGTGGATACCATCAGTATAGTATATATAGTGGATACCATCAGTATAGTATATATAGTGGATACCATCAGTATAGTATATATAGTGGATACCATCAGTATAGTATATATAGTGGATACCATCAGTATAGTATATATAGTGGATACCATCAGTATAGTATATATAGTGGATACCATCAGTATAGTATATTTAGTGGATACCATCAGTATAGTGTATATAGTGGATACCATCAGTATAGTATATATAGTGGATACCATCAGTATAGTATATATAGTGGATACCATCAGTATAGTATATATAGTGGATACCATCAGTATAGTATATTTAGTGGATACCATCAGTATAGTGTATATAGTGGATACCATCAGTATAGTATATATAGTGGATACCATCAGTATAGTATATATAGCGGATACCATCAGTATAGTATATATAGCGGATACCATCAGTATAGTATATATAGTGGATACCATCAGTATAGTATATATAGTTGATACCATCTGTATAGTGTATATAGTGGATACCATCAGTATAGTATATATAGTGGATACCATCAGTATAGTATATATAGTGGATACCATCAGTATAGTATATATAGTGGATACCATCAGTATAGTATATTTAGTGGATACCATCAGTATAGTGTATATAGTGGATACCATCAGTATAGTATATATAGTGGATACCATCAGTATAGTATATATAGTGGATACCATCAGTATAGTATATTTAGTGGATACCATCAGTATAGTATATATAGTGGATACCATCAGTATAGTATATATAGTGGATACCATCAGTATAGTATATATAGTGGATACCATCAGTATAGTATATATAGTGGATACCATCAGTATAGTATATATAGTGGATACCATCAGTATAGTATATATAGTGGATACCATCAGTATAGTATATATAGTGGATACCATCAGTATAGTGTATATAGTGGATACCATCAGTATAGTATATATAGTGGATACCATCAGTATAGTATATATAGTGGATACCATCAGTATAGTATATATAGTGGATACCATCAGTATAGTGTATATAGTGGATACCATCAGTATAGTATATATAGTGGATACCATCAGTATAGTGTATATAGTGGATACCATCAGTATAGTATATATAGTGGATACCATCAGTATAGTATATATAGTGGATACCATCAGTATAGTGTATGTAGTGGATACCATCAGTATAGTGTATATATAGTGGATACCATCAGTATAGTATATATAGTGGATACCATCAGTATAGTATATATAGTGGATACCATCAGTATAGTATATATAGTGGATACCATCAGTATAGTATATATAGTGGATACCATCAGTATAGTGTATATAGTGGATACCATCAGTATAGTATATATAGTGGATACCATCAGTATAGTATATATAGTGGATACCATCAGTATAGTATATATAGTGGATACCATCAGTATAGTATATATAGTGGATACCATCAGTATAGTATATATAGCGGATACCATCAGTATAGTATATATAGCGGATACCATCAGTATAGTATATATAGTGGATACCATCAGTATAGTATATATAGTTGATACCATCTGTATAGTGTATATAGTGGATACCATCAGTATAGTATATATAGTGGATACCATCAGTATAGTATATATAGTGGATACCATCAGTATAGTATATATAGTGGATACCATCAGTATAGTATATATAGTGGATACCATCAGTATAGTATATATAGTGGATACCATCAGTATAGTATATATAGTGGATACCATCAGTATAGTGTATATATAGTGGATACCATCAGTATAGTGTATATATAGTGGATACCATCAGTATAGTGTATATATAGTGGATACCATCAGTATAGTGTATATATAGTGGATACCATCAGTATAGTATATATAGTGGATACCATCAGTATAGTATATATAGTGGATACCATCAGTATAGTATATATAGTGGATACCATCAGTATAGTATATATAGTGGATACCATCAGTATAGTATATATAGTGGATACCATCAGTATAGTATATATAGTGGATACCATCAGTATAGTATATATAGTGGATACCATCAGTATAGTATATATAGTGGATACCATCAGTATAGTATATATAGTGGATACCATCAGTATAGTATATATAGTGGATACCATCAGTATAGTATATTTAGTGGATACCATCAGTATAGTATATATAGTGGATACCATCAGTATAGTATATATAGTGGATACCATCAGTATAGTATATATAGTGGATACCATCAGTATAGTATATATAGTGGATACCATCAGTATAGTATATATAGTGGATACCATCAGTATAGTATATATAGTGGATACCATCAGTATAGTATATATAGTGGATACCATCAGTATAGTATATATAGTGGATACCATCAGTATAGTATATATAGTGGATACCATCAGTATAGTATATATAGTGGATACCATCAGTATAGTATACATAGTGGATACCATCAGTATAGTATATATAGTGGATACCATCAGTATAGTATATATAGCGGATACCATCAGTATAGTATATATAGTGGATACCATCAGTATAGTATATATAGCGGATACCATCAGTATAGTATATATAGTGGATACCATCAGTATAGTATATATAGTGGATACCACATCTTGAACGTTGTTAAAAAGAAAAGAATGTGAGCGAAGCAAAGTGGAGTTTTTAGAAAAGCCTCGTAGGCTCTGAGTGTGTACTCCTGGGTGGGGGGGGGGGGGGGGGGTGGGGGGGGGGCGCCGCCTTGGAGGTGTAAACAGGGCCCAGCCAGCCATCTGTGAACTGAATGAAAACTGGAATCTGTGTTTACTAGGTAAGACCATTTATGATATAGTATAAGCTAGTAAGGTGCACCTGTAATTATTTTAAACATATACTTGATTTAAACCTGTAATAGTTAGTTAACGAAGCTAACGTTAGCTAGTTTATTATCACAAAAGTGAGAACTGCTCTAGATTGGAAACTTACGTTAATGAGTGTAAAGCCATGTTGTCTTTATGGAAACGATATACAATATATGGGAATGAATATAGTTTAGGAAATAATCCAAACCTAGTTGTGCCTAGTTAGGACATAACGTTAGCTAGCTAGCTAACGGTACTGTACTGTAGCTCATACAACGCCGACGGTCAAACCCGGCTTTCTAATATTTACGTTCATTAACTATTGTAACGTTATGGAAGATATTCACAGAAAACCATCATTGTCTTCGTTATTCATTATTAGTATGTTATATTATTATAATACATTATTTCGAGACATATTCAGAGCCAAACATCAACACAACTTTACCTTTTTAACTGTTGTCGCATCCAAACTTGTCACCATCGTTTTCAGTTGTAATTGCGAAGTTCCCGGAAGAAGTCCAGCAACAACGGAGGTTCCTCGATGAACCCACCTTCTAACAAGTTCTTTGAAGACACCTACCACACCCACCACCACCACAACTACAAAACCAACCATCACCACACCTACCTACCACAACTACCACCCCTATCTACCACAACTACCACCCCTATCTACCACAACTACCACCCCTATCTACCACAACTACCACCCCTATCTACCACACCTACCTACCACAACTACCACCCCTATCTACCACACCTACCACACCCACAACTACAAAACCAACCATCACCAAACCTACCTACCACAACTACCACACCTACCTACCACAACTACCACCCCTATCTACCACAACTACCACACCTACCTACCACAACTACCACACCTACCACACCGACCTACCACAACTACCATCAACACATCGACCAAACCTACCATCACCAAACCTACAAACCACAACTACCACACCTACCATCACCATGTTCCTACTGTATATTTCATTACCACACCTACCAAACTTACCTACCACAACTACCATCACACCTACCACATCTATCACACCTACAATCACCAAACCTACCATACCTACCTACCTTCACCACACCAACCATCACCACACCTATCACACCTACCATCACCACACCCACCAAACCTACCTACCTACCAAAACTACCACAACTGTCACACCTAACATAACCACACCTACCATCACTATACCTACAAATACACCTACCATCTTACCTACCATCACCATACCTACCATCCACACACCTACCATCACCACACTTATCACACCTACAATCACCACACCTATCCCACCTACCATCACCACAAATACAATACCATAATTACTTCACCACATCTACCATCAGACCTACCATAACCACAACTACCATGTTTTTCATGGTGATTAATTTTTACATATAGCCTGCAGTAACGTCAAGTAATGAAATGCTATTGTGTTATTTGAAATCGTAAACAAAACCAAATGATTATTTTTGCGATAGCATATATGAAATGTTTTACACTGTTAGAATGTTGCAGTCAAAATGACTGCTCATCAGCTTGATGGGGGGGTCTTGAGGCCCAGCGGTTCCAGTGTTAACAGAGATCCTGAATCTGAATCAGGAAGCTTGACTCTGAATCATGTGCAGTGTGACCACTGAGACTGAAGCCAACTCAATATGACTCCTGAGATCGACAGTTAATCAATTATAGTGTCTGTGAAAACAAACAAAATCAATCAGTCAGTCAGTCAGTCTGGTGAGAGAGAGAGAGAGAGAGAGAGAGAGAGACAGAGACAGAGAGAGAGAGAGAGAGAGAGAGAGAGAGAGAGAGACTCTTGGTTTGACCACAAGAGAAGAGAAAGAAAACCTTTATGAGCTGAACAGTATGCCAGTGGAAGGGAGGACAGTACCAGGTGACCCAATTGTGGTTTGTGACTATTATGATTTCCATTGTAGCCAATTCAGTTGCAGTAATTCTATTACAGATTTTTTGGGTAATTCCGTTACCAATTTGGAATTACGAATTTGAACCACTTAACAAAGTTGATCTCAGAAAAATCACTATAAGTCATTTTTATCTCTACCATTTCTTTCATTATAATCCCTCCTCACTGAGGGAGAGAAATGTGAAAATACCTGAAAGTTATGTGGGTTTTTGGTAACGGAATTAAAAGGCACAAGGGAATTTTTCTGAAACTTAAAGAAGGTTAACTCTTTCTCTAAAACCAAATGTAAGTGTTGATATTAGTAGTCAGGGGTCTTTACGTCAACATGATTCTGTTTTTATGTAGTTTTGATATTGGACCTTTTAAGACTTTTTCTGGAAGATGTTTTCTAATATCCCTTTTCCCATGTTTACCCAGAAATCAAAGCCTTCACTGGTTGAAAAATGAATCTAGAGTTACATTTACCAAAAATATAGACTCTTAGATTTCATTTGACACCAAATTACACATGCTCCTATGAACATCACGTTGGTGCTCCTGGGTCCTTTTACATGGAAATGCCCTACTGTAACTCTAGAGATACAATCTATCCCCAACTAGTAATAAAGTGGTCGGGCTGGTTTGCCACTGGCCTCTCCAGCTTCAGGCTGAATCACACCCATGATGAGAGGAGGTTTACTGGAGACACAGGGAGAAACTACAGTCTGAATCACACCCATGATGAGAGGAGGTTTACTGGACACAGGGAGAAACTACAGTCTGAATTACACCCATGATGAGAGGAGGTTTACTGGACACAGGGAGAAACTACAGTCTGAATCACACCCATGATGAGAGGAGGTTTACTGGACACAGGGAGAAACTACAGTCTGAATCACACCCATGATGAGAGGAGGTTTACTGGACACAGGGAGAAACTACAGTCTGAATCACACCCATGATGAGAGGAGGTTTACTGGACACAGGGAGAAACTACAGGCTGAATCACACCCATGATGAGAGGAGGTTTACTGGACACAGGGAGAAACTACAGTCTGAATTACACCCATGATGAGAAGAGGTTTACTGGACACACATGGAGAAACTACAGTCTGAATCACACCCATGATGAGAGGAGGTTTACTAGACACACAGGGAGAAACTACAGTCTGAATCACACCCATGATGAGACTACCTTTAAGGCTTAAAGGTTTGGTTAATGTTAGGGTTAAGGTTAAGGTTAGGGTCAGTTTTAGGTTTAGGTTTTGGCCAGACGGGCTGTCAATGGGATGTTGGTCCGAAAAGTCCATTTAGTATCTCCCTTCTCAAACCTGTCCTCCCCCTAACCAGTTCATATCATGTATTCCACCACCAGCACACCTGATTCACTAATCAGAGGTTTTGATGATTAGTTGACCAGTGGTACAAAGTGGACTGGATCTAGGTGAACTATGTGGAGGGTCTTCCAGGGACAGTACAGTACAGACTGAGAAGATAACAACAGTGTAGTTTACTCAACTCATTCACACTATCATGATTATTGTTTAGAGAGAAGATCAGCACAAGGGCATAAAGTGTAAGATATAGCAAGAGAGGACAATATGGTGCAAGGTAGCCAAAGTGGAATCAAAAGTCATAGGCCTAATCATCAATCAAATATGAAATATAAAACCAAAATATAATCTACATATAAAGACAACATGTCATCTACATGTGTTATAGAATAGCTCCCTGCTCACATCCCAGGTCATGTTTGGACTGGAACGTGACAACTCAACAGGCTATGCGCATCTCCCCAATAGCCTACAGACAACTTTCCTGAGTGCAATGTGATTAATGTGACAGATATGTACAGTATAATAAGCATAGTGAAGAAGGTAAAGATCCCACCTCGGACGCACAGCAGAGACATCGCTGCTGAGATTTCCCCTGGAGCAAGAGTCCCTCAACAATTTAAAAACACTCATTGCGTTTCAATGAATGTACTCCCCAAACGCTTGTTGCATCGTAAACTATCCTCCCTCCCTTGGGACATTCAGCGGATGGATGATGCGCCGCTGCAATTTACTTGGATGAGAGGTTGGACGAACGCTCCTCCAGCTCACGATACGCAATGGTGGAGAACTACAGTGTGGTGATGTGTCGTTCACGAACGAACGGCTCTTTTTGAACGGATCGTTTTGTTGAACGTCGGGAACCGAAATGCATCGGTGAAAGATCCATTCATCTGGCTCTCTGATTTGCATACTGCTACTACTGCTTGTTGAGCTCAGATCAACGTTTTTCTGCAGATAAATTACAACATCATTGTCTAAAGGGGGTGAATCCTCACTGCAGAAACAATACATAGTGGGGAGAGCGGGTCAATCTGGTCCACGAGGATTTATTTCATGCTTAAAAACGAGTTCTTCAATTGTTGACGCGCATTTCAGAATCGGACTTCATGTTAGCCTACCTTTTGGCTTTTACATTGAATATTTGGTGCCCAAGAGTTGTGATTGTATGTTTGTTTGTACAGTTATGGCTGTCCTGTTATTATTTTGTGTACTCACTAAACACCCACATTTGTATTTGTGTGGGAAATGTTTGAAGGCTATGGTTGCTGTTTGTATTTCTTTGAACTTTAGGTCCATACAAAGAGAAATCACACAACATAGACTACCAAATAACCTTAGGCAAAAATACACGAAATAAAAGTCAAGTGAAAATGGTTATAAATGTCTTTATCAATTATGAGCAGCTCAACAATATCGACTTTTGGACACTGATGCGCAGGAGAACCTCTAGCTGTCAATCAAGCAGGCGCGGTGAACCGATTATGACGCTCAAGCGTTTCAAATGACGCAACAATACAGCTCCAGACCAGAGAAAGTTAATGCCAAAGATATTATTCGGTTCCACACTAAAACTGCGCTTTGACAAGTGTGATTTGAGGTGAGTCAAATATTTACACAAGTTTACAATACATGAACCAACCGCTAGCCTACTTAGCCTATAATTCTGTCATGGTAAGATAACACATGTGAAGGTGAACGTTAATGTATTTGAAATATTTTTTCTTTCTGACATTATAAAATACAATTATATCTTTGTTTTTTTCTGTTGCTATCAATCAGTCCATCTATATCTACTCTTCTGTCTGTCTGTCTTGCTGACTTATCTGTCTGTCTGTCGGACTATCTGTCTGTCTGTGTACTGTCTAGCCAGCATATGCCAGAAATGTTCTTTCACACAGGCTCATATTCACAAAGTCTCATAGAAGGAGTGCTGATCAATAATCACTTTTGTATTTTAAATCAAACTGAATACGTTTTGATGAACAGGGGGGGATCTGATCCAAGATCAGCACTCCTACCCTGAAACACTTTGTGAACACAATCCAGGTGTACTGTGATTATGAAGTTGTGATGAGGTATTATTATATTAGTTGTGCTGATGCATGATGGGTTGTAGGCTAGAGCTTGAGTACTGTAGTGTGTAGACTATTTTTGAATTAACTGACCTGGTGAGTAAATGTTGTGTACAATGGCCCCATCTAGTGACAGAAACATAGAAACACACATTGTTGCTGAACGAAGGCATCTCTTTATTTTCCAGAAATAAAACTTGTAGACCTTTACTACAGTCTCTGAGGAGATGGACACCTCTTCTTCTTCTGGACGATCTCCGTCTCCTACTGGGACTGTCTTCTTACCCCCTCCTATCATGTGGAACAGTCTGTAAGTCATTCATCACATAACCTAGCTCTGGTCCAGGGCATTATGTGCGGCTTGCTGAAGGAAGGCTCAGTGTCTGCAAGCTGTACGTAACGCCCTGGACCAGAGCTACACATTACCCACCTCTGGCCATCATGGACAGTCAACTCATTACATTCACGTACTGTAAGTCACAGTTGTGTTAGTTGTGTTATTAAAGACAGTTTAATTGAGCAGAGGTTTAATTATTATTTTAAGGCTGTAATAAATTGTCTGAGTTCACTTCCTAAATAATGTGTTGACATTCATTTGCTCCCAGCTACAAGCAGGCAGAGATGGAGGTTCAGTTCCTGAGAGAAGAGAAGAAGACCTGTACAAAGAAGGAAGCCCACATGCTTGAGTTGAGAGGGAAGGATCGAACGATCCGAAATCAGAAGAAGGAGATGGACAGACTTCAAGTCTGCCTCTGGGAGGAGGAAAAGAAGAAGAGGAATGGTGGAATGGAGAAGGACAAGATCATTGAACATCTACAGTCTGAGACAGACCATCTCAGATCCCTTTTAAAAGAGGAAAGGAGGAGAAGAAGAGTAGAAAGGGATCTAATGAATGAGTGGAAGGTTGAAATCCTGAGACTGAGGGAGTCAGAGAGCCAGAGAGAGGCAGAGAGACAGAGGGAGTCAGAGAGACAGAGGGAGGCAGAGAGCCAGAGAGAAGCAGAGAGACAGAGGGAGGCAGAGAGACAGAGGGAGGCAGAGAGACAGAGGGAGGCAGAGAGACAGAGAGAAGCAGAGAGACAGAGGGAGGCAGAGAGACAGAGGGAGGCAGAGAGCCAGAGGGAGGCAGAGAGCCAGAGAGAAGCAGAGAGACAGAGGGAGGCAGAGAGACAAAGAGAAGCAGAGAGACAGAGAGAGGCAGAGAGACAGAGAGAAGCAGAGAGACAGAGGGAGGCAGAGAGACAGAGAGAAGCAGAGAGACAGAGAGAAGCAGAGAGACAGAGAGAAGCAGAGAGACAGAGGGAGGCAGAGAGACAAAGAGAAGCAGAGAGACAGAGAGAAGCAGAGAGACAGAGAGAAGCAGAGAGACAGAGGGAGGCAGAGAGACAAAGAGAAGCAGAGAGACAGAGAGAGGCAGAGAGACAGAGAGAAGCAGAGAGACAGAGAGAAGCAGAGAGACAGAGAGAAGCAGAGAGGCAGAGAGAAGCAGAGAGACAGAGGGAGGCAGAGAGACAGAGAGAAGCAGAGAGACAGAGAGAAGCAGAGAGACAGAGGGAGGCAGAGAGACAGAGAGAAGCAGAGAGACAGATGGAGGCAGAGAGACAGAGAGAAGCAGAGAGACAGAGAGAAGCAGAGAGACAGAGAGAAGCAGAGAGACAGAGGGAGGCAGAGAGACAGAGAGAAGCAGAGAGACAGAGAGAAGCAGAGAGACAGAGAGAGGCAGAGAGACAGAGAGAAGCAGAGAGACAGATGGAGGCAGAGAGACAGAGAGAAGCAGAGAGACAGAGAGAAGCAGAGAGACAGATGGAGGCAGAGAGACAGAGAGAAGCAGAGAGACAGAGAGAAGCAGAGAGACAGAGAGAAGCAGAGAGACAGAGGGAGGCAGAGAGACAGAGGGAAGCAGAGAGACAGAGAGAAGCAGAGAGACAGAGAGAAGCAGAGAGACAGGGGGAGGCAGAGAGACAGAGGGAAGCAGAGAGACAGAGAGAAGCAGAGAGACAGAGAGAAGCAGAGAGAAGCAGAGAGACAGAGAGAAGCAGAGAGACAGGGGGAGGCAGAGAGACAGAGGGAAGCAGAGAGACAGAGAGAAGCAGAGAGACAGAGGGAGGCAGAGAGACAGAGAGAAGCAGAGAGACAGAGAGAAGCAGAGAGACAGAGGGAGGCAGAGAGACAGAGAGAAGCAGAGAGACAGAGAGAAGCAGAGAGACAGAGAGAAGCAGAGAGACAGAGAGAAGCAGAGAGACAGAGAGAAGCAGAGAGACAGAGAGAAGCAGAGAGACAGAGAGAAGCAGAGAGACAGGGGGAGGCAGAGAGACAGAGGGAAGCAGAGAGACAGAGAGAAGCAGAGAGACAGAGAGAAGCAGAGAGACAGAGAGAAGCAGAGAGAAGCAGAGAGAAGCAGAGAGACAGAGAGAAGCAGAGAGGCAGAGAGAAGCAGAGAGACAGAGGGAGGCAGAGAGACAGAGAGAAGCAGAGAGACAGAGAGAAGCAGAGAGACAGAGGGAGGCAGAGAGACAGAGAGAAGCAGAGAGACAGATGGAGGCAGAGAGACAGAGAGAAGCAGAGAGACAGAGAGAAGCAGAGAGACAGAGAGAAGCAGAGAGACAGAGGGAGGCAGAGAGACAGAGAGAAGCAGAGAGACAGAGAGAAGCAGAGAGACAGAGAGAGGCAGAGAGACAGAGAGAAGCAGAGAGACAGATGGAGGCAGAGAGACAGAGAGAAGCAGAGAGACAGAGAGAAGCAGAGAGACAGATGGAGGCAGAGAGACAGAGAGAAGCAGAGAGACAGAGAGAAGCAGAGAGACAGAGAGAAGCAGAGAGACAGAGGGAGGCAGAGAGACAGAGGGAAGCAGAGAGACAGAGAGAAGCAGAGAGACAGAGAGAAGCAGAGAGACAGGGGGAGGCAGAGAGACAGAGGGAAGCAGAGAGACAGAGAGAAGCAGAGAGACAGAGAGAAGCAGAGAGAAGCAGAGAGACAGAGAGAAGCAGAGAGACAGAGAGAAGCAGAGAGACAGAGGGAGGCAGAGAGACAGAGAGAAGCAGAGAGACAGAGAGAAGCAGAGAGACAGAGAGAAGCAGAGAGACAGAGAGAGGCAGAGAGACAGAGAGAAGCAGAGAGACAGATGGAGGCAGAGAGACAGAGAGAAGCAGAGAGACAGAGAGAAGCAGAGAGACAGATGGAGGCAGAGAGACAGAGAGAAGCAGAGAGACAGAGAGAAGCAGAGAGACAGAGAGAAGCAGAGAGACAGAGGGAGGCAGAGAGACAGAGGGAAGCAGAGAGACAGAGAGAAGCAGAGAGACAGAGAGAAGCAGAGAGACAGGGGGAGGCAGAGAGACAGAGGGAAGCAGAGAGACAGAGAGAAGCAGAGAGACAGAGAGAAGCAGAGAGAAGCAGAGAGACAGAGAGAAGCAGAGAGACAGGGGGAGGCAGAGAGACAGAGGGAAGCAGAGAGACAGAGAGAAGCAGAGAGACAGAGGGAGGCAGAGAGACAGAGAGAAGCAGAGAGACAGAGAGAAGCAGAGAGACAGAGGGAGGCAGAGAGACAGAGAGAAGCAGAGAGACAGAGAGAAGCAGAGAGACAGAGAGAAGCAGAGAGACAGAGAGAAGCAGAGAGACAGAGAGAAGCAGAGAGACAGAGAGAAGCAGAGAGACAGAGAGAAGCAGAGAGACAGGGGGAGGCAGAGAGACAGAGGGAAGCAGAGAGACAGAGAGAAGCAGAGAGACAGAGAGAAGCAGAGAGACAGAGAGAAGCAGAGAGAAGCAGAGAGAAGCAGAGAGACAGAGAGAAGCAGAGAGGCAGAGAGAAGCAGAGAGACAGAGGGAGGCAGAGAGACAGAGAGAAGCAGAGAGACAGAGAGAAGCAGAGAGACAGAGGGAGGCAGAGAGACAGAGAGAAGCAGAGAGACAGATGGAGGCAGAGAGACAGAGAGAAGCAGAGAGACAGAGAGAAGCAGAGAGACAGAGAGAAGCAGAGAGACAGAGGGAGGCAGAGAGACAGAGAGAAGCAGAGAGACAGAGAGAAGCAGAGAGACAGAGAGAGGCAGAGAGACAGAGAGAAGCAGAGAGACAGATGGAGGCAGAGAGACAGAGAGAAGCAGAGAGACAGAGAGAAGCAGAGAGACAGATGGAGGCAGAGAGACAGAGAGAAGCAGAGAGACAGAGAGAAGCAGAGAGACAGAGAGAAGCAGAGAGACAGAGGGAGGCAGAGAGACAGAGGGAAGCAGAGAGACAGAGAGAAGCAGAGAGACAGAGAGAAGCAGAGAGACAGGGGGAGGCAGAGAGACAGAGGGAAGCAGAGAGACAGAGAGAAGCAGAGAGACAGAGAGAAGCAGAGAGAAGCAGAGAGACAGAGAGAAGCAGAGAGACAGGGGGAGGCAGAGAGACAGAGGGAAGCAGAGAGACAGAGAGAAGCAGAGAGACAGAGGGAGGCAGAGAGACAGAGAGAAGCAGAGAGACAGAGAGAAGCAGAGAGACAGAGGGAGGCAGAGAGACAGAGAGAAGCAGAGAGACAGAGAGAAGCAGAGAGACAGAGAGAAGCAGAGAGACAGAGAGAAGCAGAGAGACAGAGAGAAGCAGAGAGACAGAGAGAAGCAGAGAGACAGAGAGAAGCAGAGAGACAGGGGGAGGCAGAGAGACAGAGGGAAGCAGAGAGACAGAGAGAAGCAGAGAGACAGAGAGAAGCAGAGAGACAGAGAGAAGCAGAGAGAAGCAGAGAGACAGAGAGAAGCAGAGAGACGGGGGGAGGCAGAGAGACAGAGGGAAGCAGAGAGACAGAGAGAAGCAGAGAGACAGAGAGAAGCAGAGAGACAGAGGGAGGCAGAGAGACAGAGAGAAGCAGAGAGACAGAGAGAAGCAGAGAGACAGAGAGAAGCAGAGAGACAGAGAGAAGCAGAGAGACAGAGAGAAGCAGAGAGACAGAGAGAAGCAGAGAGACAGAGAGAAGCAGAGAGACAGAGAGAAGCAGAGAGAGAGAGAGAAGCAGAGAGACAGGGGGAGGCAGAGAGACAGAGAGAAGCAGAGAGACAGAGAGAAGCAGAGAGACAGAGAGAGGCAGAGAGAGTCACAGAAGCGATGGAGAACCAGAGAAAAATGCAGGAGATCAAGAGAGTCAAACATCTGCTGGAGCTACTGATGGTGGATCTACAACTGGCCCACGTAAGACATGTCATTGTTATTATTAAATGGCCGTGTATATTCACCCAGCTGAAAATGAATGATGGTGGACAGCGGTACACTAACCCAATGTTAACTTTTATGCCTTTCCTTAACGTTAACCCTTACCTTGACCTCACTGAAACTATACCTAACCTTTACCTTAACCCAACCCTAGGTCCTGAACCTAACCTTCATTTATCTCAACCCCTATGCCTTTCTTCTGCCGGTTGAATATCCACTTCCTTATTAACATCATTACTGTTGTTGTTGTTGATAACTGTATGTGTGCAGGTTGTAAATAATTGCATTAGTGAAACATAATTTGTAGGAGTAATTTCTACAAGCATAAACATCAGAGGCAACATTGTTATAACATCACACAAATTGCAACAGGAATTTCTCAAACCCCTAACTGAATGGGCAAGCTAGTTGTGTGTTTGTATTTGTCCATAAAATGTCTCATAATTCTTTCAAACATGTCAATACATTAATTGACAATGAATTGTCCAGATGAATTGATCAAAATAACCCTGCTATTGATGTTGTCCAGTGTTTGATTCAATTACCTAGGTCTAGGTTGTATTTCTATGTATCATTCTCTGCAAATCCTTTGAAAGTATGTCTTGGTCATAGATTATCACTAATTTCACCTTTTAAAATGAAGCAAGAGATAGAGAGATTGAGGCTATGGCAGAAAGTCATGGAGGATCAGCGACCAAGACTGGCCTGGAACAACAAACCTATTGAGACAGAAAGAGAGAGGGAAAGAGAGAGAGAAAGGGAGAGAGAAAGGGAGATGGAAAGGGAGAGAAAAGCAGAATTGGAAAGACAAGAAATGAAGAAGAAAGTGAAACAGGCAGAAGAAACGATAAAAGCGTTAGAACGAGAGATTGAGACATTGAAAGAGATTGAAAAGGAGATAATATTTGAAAGAGAAAGAGACATGCGTATTGCAGAGAATGAGAAAGTCAAACTGGTTAACGGAAAGGTAAAAGAGTTAGAGAGAGAGGTTGAGAGACTGAAAGAAGATATGACAACAAATGAGATTCAATACAAAATCAAATTTGAAAGAGCGAAAGAAGCATATAGAAGACAGAAGAGTGAGAGAGTGAAACAGTTTAACCAAAATGTACTAGTGTTAGACAGAGAGGTTGTGAGAATGAAAGAAGAGATTAGATTGAAAGACGAGACTGAACCAGAGAGAACATTTGATAGAGACAGAGAGAGAGAAAATGATTGGAGACGAAGAGAAGAGGAGATGAAAAATAGAGTGGAGAGAGAGATGGAGATGGAGACAGCCCTCATCAATGACAAAAAGACGTCTGAATTGGAGGAAGTCTTCAAGAAAATCAAGGTACAGCTGATAGAATTAGAAAATATGGAAACAGACGAATATAAATGGAAACAGAACCAAATGGACATGGAGGAGAAGATGGAGGGTGAGAACAACAAACAGAAAGAGGTAGAAAGAAAGAGAATGGAGACAATACCAAAACAGAGACAACAAGTAGATAAGAAGAAGAAGGAGATGGAGAGCGAAGGAGAAGAAGAAAGATGTAAACAGAAGCAAATAGAGATAGAAGAGGAAGAAAGAGAGAGGGAGAAAGTGAGACAGAGAGAGATCAAAAGAAAGAGAATGGAGAAGAAAGATGTAAACAGAAGCAAATAGAGATGGAAGAGGAAGAAAGTGAAGAA
This sequence comes from Salmo salar, assembly GCF_965601325.2. NCBI lineage: Eukaryota > Metazoa > Chordata > Actinopteri > Salmoniformes > Salmonidae > Salmo > Salmo salar. The sequence continues at coordinate 3,215,019 of NW_027675339.1, read as the reverse complement.
GAGAGACAGAGAGAGATGGGAGAGAAAGAGAGACGACAACAACAAGAGGAGAGAAAGAGAAAGTTTGAGAGAGATCAAGAAGAAGAAGATATATGGAAACAGAAGCAAATTGACATGGAGAAGGAGGGAAGAGAGAGGGAGAACAAGATACAGAGAAAGATAGAAGAGATACACAGACGACAACAACAAGAGGAGAGACAGAAACAAATGGAGAAAGAGAAAGAAAGGGAGAAAGACAATGAGAATCAGGGAGAGATGGAATTAAAAGATCAGCAACAGAAAGAGATGGAGAAAGAAAATATGATTATGAGAGAGAGGGAGGAAGCAGGAAGAAGAAATGAGGGGCAGAATGAACTGGAGATAGAACAGGAGAGAGAGATGGAAGAAAAGCAGGAAGTGATTATTAAGAAAGCAGAGGAAGACTACATGGAAAGAGAAGATAGAGGAAAGGAAGTAAGCATGAAGAAAGATGTAGTAGTTCATGTTAAAGCTAAAGCACGGGAAGTCTTCAATAGACGTAAAGAGAGGAGGTTAGAAGTGTTGAAGGGGGAACGAGAACACATAGAAAGAGGACAACAAATCAGGAGGGAGAAGGAGGAAAGACGGCTGGAGATGGAAAGAAAACAGGAGAGGGCAAGACAACAAGAGGAGCAGGATAAAAAACGAGAGATTGGAATTGCCAGACAGAAAGAAATGTTCAGACTAAGAGAGGAGGAGAGGCAGAGAGAGGAAAAGAGAGAGGAGGAGAGGCAGAGAGAGGAAAAGAGAGAGGAGGAGAGGCAGAGAGAGGAAAAGAGAGAGGAGGAGAGGCAGAGAGAGGAAAAGAGAGAGGAGGAGAGGCAGAGAGAGGAAAAGAGAGAGGAGGAGAGGCAGAGAGAGGAAAAGAGAGAGGAGGAGAGGCAGAGAGAGGAAAAGAGAGAGGAGGAGAGGCAGAGAGAGGAAAAGAGAGAGGAGGAGAGGCAGAGAGAGGAAAAGAGAGAGGAGGAGAGGCAGAGAGAGGAAAAGAGAGAGGAGGAGAGAAAGAGAGAGGAAAAGAGAGAGGAGGAGAGGCAGAGAGCCATTGAAGAGCCATTTAGCTTTAATCAGAGAGAGAGAGAGAGAACATCATAAAGGCAAACATAAGAGAGGAGATGTCAGAAGAGGAAAGAAGAGAGATCCCTGGGAATTACAAGATGGGTGAGACAGAGAACAGTGAAGAGGAGGAGGAGAAGGAAGATGACAAGGAGGACATTCTCCCACCTGATAAAAGTATCCGAAGGAGAGCTGTGGACTGGGTGAATAAGAAGTGGGAGAAGAGGAACCTCAAAAAGATCGAGAGAACGTAGCAGAGAGAGGCCGAGGAGGGCTATAAGATCGTCCACATAGGTAAGACCTGTTTTACCTCTGCTTATGACATCATCGTCTTTAGTCTCCTCTACACACATAAGTTCCAAGCCAGTCATCATGTTGCATCATTGTTTCAATATAAAACTACTGTCCAAAGAATATGTTAGCTGACATGGCTAATTGAGTGACTGACTGACATAACAAGAAAAATACTGCTGATGTAACAACCACGTTTTTAAATGATACCTTATGTCATCTACTAGTCTAACTCTCAAGACTAAGTAGAGACCCAGAAAGAGTTCCTAAAAAACACACACAAAAAAGGGTTATGGGGGGGTCGGGGGTCCCCTAGTTGCCATGGAGCCCTAAGCTATCACATAGGCCCTGGCACTATACAAGGAATAGGTGCCATTTGGGGCTCATGTTCAACTTAGGGTCAGGTCAATTCGGGATGGGAATTATTGCACTTCATTGACAAATTCCATGCCTTGCTCAATTGAAAAGATTAAAGAATCATTGAGCTCCAACTGTGTTTTCTATTCTTAATTCCCTGTGTCCATTACATTTTAGTTGATACCAGATCCACTAAGTTGAATGTGAACTCTACTTCTTCTCCCCTCCCAGCCTTCCCTGGACACCCAAGGGTAATATCCACCATGACCCGGGCAGAGAGAGAGAGGGAGAAGAGGAAGGAGCTGCTGAAGGATAAGGAGAGAAGGAAGAAGTTGGAGGATTTCAATAAGCAGTGGAGAGAGCAGTCCCTGCTTAAAAAAAGGACTCATCAGAATCTGAAGGAGGAGAGGGAGAGGATGATGGAAAAGTACCTGGAGCAGATGAATCTGGAGGCTGATGCTCAAATCAACACCCGGTGTCCAACCACCCAACACAGCCACGATTCCAACCACGGTCAGGCATTGCCGGGATGGGCCACAGGCCAACAAGTAAGCCAAGAGCCTGTTGGATCTGGAGATGGCCAGCAGGAGGGGCCAAGGAGGCAGCAGGCATGGGCAGAGAACCAGGAGGGGAGTTCAGAGAACCAGCAGGAGTGGCCAGAGAACCAACAGGGGGAGCCAGAGAGCCAGGAGGGGAGTTCAGAGAACCAGCAGGAGTGGCCAGAGAACCAACAGGGGGAGCCAGAGAGCCAGGAGGGGAGTTCAGAGAACCAGCAGGAGTGGCCAGAGAACCAGCAGGAGTGGCCAGAGAACCAACAGGGGGTGCCAGAGAGCCAGGAGGGGAGTTCAGAGAACCAACAGGGGGTGCCAGAGAACCAGCAGGGGGTGCCAGAGAACCAGGAGGGGAGTTCGGAGAACCAGCAGGAGTGGCCAGAGAACCAACAGGGGGTGCCAGAGAGCCAGGAGGGGAGTTCAGAGAACCAACAGGGGGTGCCAGAGAGCCAGGAGGGGAGTTCAGAGAACCAACAGGGGGTGCCAGAGAGCCAGGAGGGGAGTTCAGAGAACCAGCAGGGGGTGCCAGAGAGCCAGGAGGGGAGTTCAGAGAACCAACAGGGGGTGCCAGAGAACCAACAGGGGGTGCCAGAGAACCAACAGGGGGAGCCAGAGAGCCAGGAGGGGAGTTCAGAGAACCAACAGGGGGTGCCAGACAACCAGCAGGAGTGGCCAGAGAACCAACAGGGGGTGCCAGAGAACCAGGAGGGGGAGCCAGAGAACCAACAGGGGGAGCCAGAGAGCCAGCAGGGGGTGCCAGAGAGCCAGCAGGGGGAGCCAGAGAACCAGCAGGGGGTGCCAGAGAGCCAGCAGGGGGAGCCAGAGAACCAACAGGGGGAGCCAGAGAGCCAGCAGGGGGAGCCAGAGAACCAACAGGGGGAGCCAGAGAACCAACAGGGGGAGCCAGAGAACCAGCAGGGGGAGCCAGAGAACCAGCAGCTAGAAGCTCCAGAAGAGGCTGAAACATCAGAGCCATCCTCCAAGAACAAGAAAAGGCCAGGCATCTGGAAGAGAATTAAGATGAGGTAAATAATGTTTAAACATGTATTCATGTTACACTGTTTATATATATGTTGTCACTTTAAAAGTGACATTATCCAAATGTGAGGGTTTAGTGTACATGCAACACACATGTAAATATATAGATACTTACCTGTCTCTGTGATGTCTTACAGCATTCCTGACGTGCTGTCTGCCTAGAGCTGGAACTCGATGAAGCCACAGTTCCACTGAGGTTACATTGGTAATTAAAAGTGTCACCCAATAATTCCTCCTCCTCTTTAAGTCATCAAGCCACATTTCCTCCACAAAACATGATATTCTCCTCAAGCCAGAAAGTATCCTCTTTATCAAGGCAATAAACCATCTAAGGTCAGTGACTCTCCTCCCCAGAGCAGAGATTCTCATCTTTATCCAAGTTGAATTCATCTCTGCTCACCACCTCTACTGTCCTAGAAAATATCGCCAAATGGACATGGTTTAAACAGAAGTCCTCCCCTTAGACCAGTGGCTCCACAGACCAGAGTTTCTCATCTTTATTCAAGTTGAATGCAACTCTGATCATTTCCACCACCTCACCTGTTAAGGGGAGGTGCTGAAAAGGAGGTCTGGGAGGAGGTCTGCAGGTAGCCTGGACCGGACCGGTTGCAGCTAAGTTGCTGGCTCCATCCCCGGGCAGAGCTGCTCAAGTCAGGCCAGTGATGTTTGTTGATGTCATTTTCATTAGCAAAGTTGTACGCTTTAATAAAAGCAGTTATTAAAAAAGCAATATTGTTGTTACGGTGTGGATTGTTGTTATTTATTAGAATTGAAACATCCAGTAGTCATGGTAGATGTTAGACTTTCAATGAGACACCTAACATTCCATCAGTCTGACACAATGTGTGACATGTTATATTAGAGAGGAGTCCTCTATACACATAAATTGCACTATAACGGTGACAAACGGTGCCCACAAATAGTTGGGACAGCTTTATGTAGAACCTATTTACTTTTTGGAGGTGAAATGTAGCTAAAAATGTGCTATCCTCTGCTCAGAGGGTTAAGGAACCGTCTTAAAACTGCAACGCAAATAATTGCCTGTAAATGAAAAAGATAAATTCCTTCTCAACTACATGGCATAGAGATCTCAAATAAATTTGACACTGTAAAGAGACCTCTTCTCTCCAATACAATTAGTTACATTTTTTTTTACTTCTATAAAATCTATAAAATGTAAAATAAATAACTTTACATAAAAAATACTTTATAAAAGGGATAATCAACTCAGGGCTTTATGGTTCTCTGGAAAATAATGCAAATCCATGGAAGGTCAGTTCCACAGTGTTCATTATTTACCATAGAACACATAGTCCCTCGTTGATTATCCCTGACATAACTTTATGAGCTGGATTTGCCTTTCTTTGCAACAGTGGAAGCTGCTGAGGAGACGACAGCTCATAATAATGGTTGGAATGGAGTCAATGGAGTGGTATCAACCCATCAAAGATGTGGTTTCCATGTGTTTGATACCACTCAATTGACTTCATTCCAGAAATTATTATGAGCTGTCCTCCCCTCAGAAGCCTCCTCTGCTTTGCAATTAGTTTGTTCGTTTTCAGTTGTTAGCATTTAGCTAACAGCGTCTATGTGAATTTGCTAACAGTTTGTGCTAATTTGTTAGGATTCTGGAAATAGATGCCCATAGGCTTTTCTTGTGTTTTTAGCATCCCCTCATGTGCTATGCTGGTAGTACTTCAAATCCTGGTATGAGAGAAGGACGTTATGACAATATGAAAATCTGGATACAGCCCAAGCCTAATCACCACACCTACCACAACTACCACACCTATGTACCACAACTACCACCCCTATCTACCACAACTACCACACCTACATACCACAACTACCACCCCTATCTACCACAACTACCACACCTACCTATCACAACTACCACAACTACCACACCTACCTATCACAACTACTACACCAACCTACCTACCACAACTACCACATCTACTACACCGACCTACCACAACTACCACACCTACCATCACCACACCTACCACACCCACCACAACTACAAAACCAACCATCACCAAACCTACCTACCACAACTACCACACCTACATACCACAACTACCACCCCTATCTACCACAACTACCACACCTACCTACCACAAGTACCACACCTACCACACCGACCTACCACAACTACCATCAACACATCGACCAAACCTACCATCACCAAACCTACAAACCACAACTACCACACCTACCATCACCATGTTCCTACTGTATATTTCATTACCACACCTACCAAACTTACCTACCACAACTACCATCAACACATCGACCAAACCTACCATCATTAAGTCAAACAACATCTAAATTAGCAATTAGCTACTGTAGGTCTATACTGCTCCTACATGGTGTAACAATACATCATGTAGATGTATATAATGAACAGACTAGGTCTATACTGCTCCTACATGGTGTAACAATACATCATGTAGCTGTATATAATGAACAGACTAGGTCTATACTGCTCCTACATGGTGTAACAATACATCATGTAGATGTATATAATGAACAGACTAGGTCTATACTGCTCCTACATGGACTAACAATACATCATGTAGATGTATATAATGAACAGACTAGGTCTATACTGCTCCTACATGGTGTAACAATACATCATGTAGATGTATATAATGAACAGACTAGGTCTATACTGCTCCTACATGGTGTAACAATACATCATGTAGATGTATATAATGAACAGACTAGGTATATACTGCTCCTACATGGTGTAACAATACATCATGTAGATGTATATAATGAACAGACTAGGTCTATACTGCTCCTACATGGTGTAACAATACATCATGTAGATGTATATAATGAACAGACTAGGTCTATACTGCTCCTACGTGGTGTAACAATACATCATGTAGATGTATATAATGAACAGACTAGGTCTATACTGCTCCTACATGGTGTAACAATACATCATGTAGATGTATATAATGAACAGACTAGGTCTATACTGCTCCTACATGGAGTAACAATACATCATATAGATGTATATAATGAACAGACTAGGTCTATACTGCTCCTACATGGTGTAACAATACATCATGTAGATGTATATAATGAACAGACTAGGTCTATACTGCTGCTACATGGTGTAACAATACATCATCATGTAGATGTATATAATGAACAGACTAGGTCTATACTGCTCCTACATGGTGTAACAATACATCATGTAGATGTATATAATGAACAGACTAGGTCTATACTGCTCCTACATGGTGTAACAATACATCATGTAGATGTATATAATGAACAGACTAGGTCTATACTGCTCCTACGTGGTGTAACAATACATCATGTAGATGTATATAATGAACAGACTAGGTCTATACTGCTCCTACGTGGTGTAACAATACATCATGTAGATGTATATAATGAACAGACTAGGTCTATACTGCTCCTACATGGTGTAACAATACATCATGTAGATGTATATAATGAACAGACTAGGTCTATACTGCTCCTACATGGTGTAACAATACATCATATAGATGTATATAATGAACAGACTAGGTCTATACTGCTCCTACATGGTGTAACAATACATCATGTAGATGTATATAATGAACAGACTAGGTCTATACTGCTGCTACATGGTGTAACAATACATCATGTAGATGTATATAATGAACAGACTAGGTCTATACTGCTGCTACATGGTGTAACAATACATCATGTAGATGTATATAATGAACAGACTAGGTCTATACTGCTCCTACATGGTGTAACAAATGTTTGGGGTCACTTAGAAATGTCCTTGTTTTTTAAAGAAAGTCACATTTTTTGTCCATTAAAATAACACCAAATTCATCCAAAATACAGTGTAGACATTGTTAATGTTGTAAATAACTATTGTAGCTGAAAACGACAAATTTTTTATGGAATATCTACATAGGCGTATAGAGGCCCATTATCAGCAAACATCACTCCTGTGTTCCAATGGCACGTTGTGTTAGCTAATCCAAGTTTATCATTTTAAAAGGCTAATTGATCATTAGAAAACCCTTTTGCAATTATGTTAGCACAGCTGAAAACTGTTGTGCTGATTTAACAAAGCTTTTGTAAACAGTGTTGTTGCATAACAATCAGGCAGTAGAACAACAATAATCATCACCCTCTTGACCAATCTTCCCTCCCCTTAACATTGGGTTGATTCAGACCCTGTCAGTGTACCAGGTGGACATTGGGTTGATTCAGACCCTGTCAGTGTACCAGGTGGACATTGGGTTGATTCAGACCCTGTCAGTGTACCAGGTGGACATTGGGTTGATTCAGACCCTGTCAGTGTACCAGGTGGACATTGGGTTGATTCAGACCCTGTCAGTGTACCAGGTGGACATTGGGTTGATTCAGACCCTGCCAGTGTACCAGGTGGACATTGGGTTGATTCAGACCCTGTCAGTGTACCAGGTGGACATTGGGTTGATTCAGACCCTGCCAGTGTACCAGGTGGACATTGGGTTTGATTCAGACCCTGTCAGTGTACCAGGTGGACATTGGGTTGATTCAGACCCTGTCAGTGTACCAGGTGGACATTGGGTTGATTCAGACCCTGTCAGTGTACCAGGTGGACATTGGGTTGATTCAGACCCTGTCAGTGTACCAGGTGGACATTGGGTTTGATTCAGACCCTGTCAGTGTACCAGGTGGACATTGGGTTGATTCAGACCCTGCCAGTGTACCAGGTGGACATTGGGTTTGATTCAGACCCTGTCAGTGTTCCAGGTGGACATTGGGTTGATTCAGACCCTGTCAGTGTACCAGGTGGACATTGGGTTGATTCAGACCCTGCCAGTGTACCAGGTGGACATTGGGTTTGATTCAGACCCTGCCAGTGTACCAGGTGGACATTGGGTTGATTCAGACCCTGCCAGTGTACCAGGTGGACATTGGGTTTGATTCAGACCCTGCCAGCATGGCCAGAAATGTATTCCAAGGTCAGTAACTTATAACCACAGAACCACCCCAGACCTTTCATGGATGACTAAAAACACCTAAGTATTATATTTACTGTCATGGTCTAGTATGTCATCGCCTCAGACACCAGTCACAATGCTGGCTGAGGTACTAGTAAAACATGACATATTATTTCCTAACCATTCACAATGCTGGCTGAGGTACGAGTAAAACATGACATATTATTTCCTAACCATTCACAATACTGGCTGAGGTACTAGTAAAACATGACATATTATTTCCTAACCATTCACAATGCTGGCTGAGGTACTAGTAAAACATGACATATTATTTCCTAACCATTCACAATGCTGGCTGAGGTACGAGTAAAACATGACATATTATTTCCTAACCATTCACAATGCTGGCTGAGGTACGAGTAAAACATGACATATTATTTCCTAACCATTCACAATGCTGGCTGAGGTACGAGTAAAACATTACATATTATTTCCTAACCATTCACAATGCTGGCTGAGGTACTAGTAAAACATGACATATTATTTCCTAACCATTCACAATGCTGGCTGAGGTACGAGTAAAACATGACATTATTTCCTAATTGTCAAAAAATCCCCACTCCTTAATCAACTGGTCTCTCTCTGTTTAACCAGAATAACGTGAGTTGTGACCTTCAGACTGTTAGACTGTTAATCCATAATCAACTAGTCTCTCACTGAGACAGCTTCGATGGCCCAATAAAAAAAAACCAGTAAGTTTCTGCCAGCCAATGTGATAATTCCTGTACAGTACATGTGTAGAAGGATATTTCCAGTGCAGTACATGTGTAGAGGGATAATCCCAGTGCAGTACATGTGTAAAGGGTGTAGAGGGATAATCCCAGTGCAGTACATGTGTAAAGGGTGTAGAGGGATCATTCCAGTACACCGGTTATTGACTGGAGACTTAAAAAGCTGAAAACAGGTCCCTAGTGGAATGACAACAACATGGCTGCTTGTTAAAGAAGAGATGGAGAGAGAGACAGAGATAACCATATACATTGCACATGGACCGTAAGAAATCCTGAATGTATTGAAATGCCTGGGCTCGCAGGGGATGTGTTAATTCATAACCCATCATTTATACCTGTTAATTCATAACCCATCATTTATACCTGTTAATTCATAACCCATCATTTATAACCCATCATTTATACCTGTTAATTCATAACCCATCATTTATACCTGTTAATTCATAACCCATCATTTATAACCCATAATTTATACCTGTTAATTCATATCCCATCATTTATACCTGTTAGTTCATAACCCATCATTTATACCTGTTAGTTCATAACCCATCATTTATACCTGTTAGTTCATAACCCATCATTTATACCTGTTAATTCACAACCCATCATTTATACCTGTTAATTCACAACCCATCATTTATACCTGTTAATTCACAACCCATCATTTATACCTGTTAGTTCATAACCCATCATTTATACCTGTTAGTTCATAACCCATCATTTATACCTGTTAATTCATAACCCATCATTTATGCCTGTTCATTCATAACCCATCATTTATGCCTGTTAATTCATAACCCATCATTTATGCCTGTTAATTCATAACCCATCATTTATGCCTGTTAATTCATAACCCATCATTTATACCTGTTAATTCATAACCCATCATTTATACCTGTTAGTTCATAACCCATCATTTATACCTGTTAGTTCATAACCCATCATTTATTCCTGTTAATTCATAACCCATCATTTATACCTGTTAATTCATAACCCATTTATACCTGTTAGTTCATAACCCATCATTTATACCTGTTAATTCATATCCCATCATTTATACCTGTTAGTTCATAACCCATCATTTATACCTGTTAGTTCATAACCCATCATTTATACCTGTTAGTTCATAACCCATCATTTATACCTGTTAGTTCATAACCCATCATTTATACCTGTTAGTTCATAACCCATCATTTATACCTGTTAGTTCATAACCCATCATTTATACCTGTTAATTCATAACCCATCATTTATACCTGTTAGTTCATAACCCATCATTTATACCTGTTAGTTCATAACCCATCATTTATACCTGTTAGTTCATAACCCATCATTTATACCTGTTAGTTCATAACCCATCATTTATACCTGTTAGTTCATAACCCATCATTTATACCTGTTAGTTCATAACCCATCATTTATACCTGTTAATTCATAACCCATCATTTATACCTGTTAATTCATAACCCATCATTTATACCTGTTAATTCATAACCCATCATTTATACCTGTTAGTTCATAACCCATCATTTATACCTGTTAGTTCATAACCCATCATTTATACCTGTTAGTTCATAACCCATCATTTATACCTGTTAGTTCATAACCCATCATTTATACCTGTTAGTTCATAACCCATCATTTATACCTGTTAGTTCAGGGGCGGTTCAGGCAGGCTGGCATGCTCCCCGACCTTACTTGGCAGGAACTAATGAAGATCCATTATAAACCCCAGGAAGAGTAGCTGCTGCCTTGGCAGGAACTAATGGGGATCCATTACAAATACTTGTATCAATATATTTGTGTCTCTTTTCTCTCGGATTCGAAAAAGCTAATTAGCATCAAAGTAGACGACATGCAAGACTACAAATCCCTGCAAGCTCCTGCATGTCATCTCTAGCCAACACCTTTCACAGAACAGGTCACTGAATTGTCCATTGAAATACATTTTGACAATTTAATCATTGCTACATTAAGGCCTGTTTGCTGGAGTGCTGCAGAGATGGTTGTCCTTCTGGAAGGTTCTCCCATCTCCACAGAGGAACTCTGGAGTGAACATCGGGTTCTTGGTCACCTCCTTGACCAAGGCCCTTCTCCCCAGATTGCTCAGTTTGGCCAGGCAGCCAGCTCTAGGAAGAATCTTGGTGGTTCCAAACTTCTTCCATATAAGAATGATGGAGGCCACTGTGTTCTTGGGGACCTTCAATGCTGAAGACATTTTTTGGTACCTTTCCCAGATCTGTGCCTCGACACAATCCTGTCTCAGAGCTCTATGGACAATTCCTTTGACCTCATGGCTCGGTTTTTGTTCTGACATGCACTGTAAACTGTGGGATCTTATATAGACAGTTGTGTGCCTTTCCTAATCATGTCTAATCAATTGAATTTACCACAAGTGGACTCCAATCAAGTTGTAGAAACATTTCAAGGAAGATCAATTGAATCAGGATGCATCTGAGCTCAATTTCGAGTCTCATAGCAAAGGGTCTGAATACTTAAGTAAATACATTTGGAAAAATGTTTTTTTAAAATGATTTTGTTTTCTCATTATGGGTTATTGTGATGGCATTATGGGGTATTGATTATTCAATTATGAAATTATTCAACTTTAGAATAAGGCTGTAATGTAACTAAATGTTTAAAAAGTGAAGGGGTCTGAATACTTAATGAATGCACTGTATACCCCTTGCAGTTTTGTACACAGTCATGTGATACGTGGTATAGAAGAGTCCAATCTTAGGAGAGTACATGGGAGGCACTATACTGTGTGTCTGCAGGTGTCTATCTGGTCAAAACCACTGATACAGGTGCCCCTCCACCCTCTGGTGGGATGGATCATGTCTACAGAGAAACCTAGATTCAAATACTTAGATTTGTGTGTATTGGGTCTATGTTGTGAAATTGTTAGATATTACTTGTTAGATATTACTGCACTGTCGCAGCTAGAAACACAAGCATTTCACTACACCCACAATAATATCTGCTAAACACGTGTATGTGACCAATAAAATGTGATTTTGATTTGAAATAAACGTCCTATTTATCAAAGATGCTTTTGGCTGGAGTCAAAATGACTCCAAAGGATTTGAATTTGTTAAAAGTCCATATTGATATAGAAACACTAAACCATGATTTAGATTTATTAAGAACAAGTTGATTGACAAAGTCATTAAGAATTGAATAAACTACATTTTGGCTATGATAAAAGATATGCCTCTGGGGTCAAAATGATCCATGTCAGAAGTATGGTTCAATGCAAATATGTAGTGGGTGTAAAGTTTGTTTTAAATTCTCACTCATTAAAAACGAATCAATCAACACATGCTTCTCTTTGAACGACTTAGTATAATGTTTAACGTTTATGAAATAAATTAAAAATAAACGTTTGGTTCCTCAACTGCGTTGCCCAGTACAGTCAGCAGATGGCGATGTGCGTCTTTTAGGTTCAGGCGATGCTGCCAGTGTGACGTCTAATCTAGTGGACGGGACGCTCCTTCAACAACAACAGCTAGTCAGACACCTCGGTAGCTTTCTAACAAACATAGCTACAACATTCACGCTCTTTACACTGGTTTGGTGTATATTAGTCGCTGTGTATTAAACACACTTCTGTCGTATGTACTTGTTGACCCATTTAATGATATATTTACGTTGTTTGTCAGCTAGCTGGTTTGCTAAGTTAGCTTAGAACTAGGCTAGTCGCTAATGCTAACTAGCTAACATCCCCGACCATGAGTTCACTAAGCTACTCTCCTCCTGCTAAAGAAGCGGAGGTCTGCTGGACGGAGAAAGAAGCTCTAGTGAAAGAGGAGGAGGAAGAGGAGGCTGTTACAATACAAAAACAAGTAGAGGGTGAAGCTGTTAGCGTGAAAGAAGAAGAGAAAGACGTTACAGTGAAAGAAGAGAAAGACGCGTTCAGAGTGAAAGAGGAGGAGGATGTTACTGTAAAAGAAGAGGCGGCAGAGAAAGAGGAGGATTCAGTTTTTGGAGTGAAAGGGGAGGAGGGGGAGATGACTGTCACATTGGAGGAAGAAGAGGAGGTTGGAGATCTGTTTAACACCAGTAAGTACCGTCTCTGCAGTCGTTGAACCAATATGCAGTAAAGGGGTTCTACACTTTAATGTTGTTCTGTAGGAATGGCTGAAGCTACACTGTAACGTGTAGAACATCAAGAGTGGACCATCAACAAAACGTTAACAATTGATCAAATGCATCCAATGACAATGCCTGAAATACTGTAGTCCTCAATATCTCCTATTAGATTAGCCCAAGATGTTCTCTTAAAGGGGCAATCAGCAGTTGTTACATCCATTTTGGGACTTATACATTCATGATATGTACCCATCTGTTTCTTGAATAAATCACTTATAAATGCCTCATGAGCTTAGTTCAACTGTCGAACCCCATCAGAACCCAAAATATAAGCTTCTTTTACTCCAATGTTTGTCAGTAAATATAAACAAACACTGTATATCCTCAAAACATGGTTAAAACTAGAATGTTGATATCATGGATGGTTACATTTCTCCAGCCCCATCCCTCAGCTTTTTACTGAAACGGGCAGGGAGTTCGCTTTGTTATTGTTTCTACTGCTGATTGCTGCCCCCGTTACTCCTCAAGGTCCAAGGACTGTATGTTATTTTCAGAGGTAGACTGGCTCTGTTCAGGTAAAATAGTCAAATAATCCATCTAAATGTGAATCGATTCTCAATTGCAATACGTTTCTAGAAGCATAAATTGCTGTACTTTCATATCAATTCAGAGTAATTTCACACAATATTTAAATATCACATCAAAATAATTTCACATAATACTTTCCGGACTAGTCTCCCAGTCCCTGCTGCTGAAAAACATCCCCACAGCATGATGCTGCCACCACCATGCTTCACCGTAGGGATGGTGCCAGGTTTCCTCCAGATGTGACTCTTGGCAGTCAGGCCAATGAGTTCAATCTTGGTTTCATCAAGTCAGAGAATCTTGTTTCTCATGGTCTTAGAGTCTTAAGGTGCCTTTTGTCAAACTCCAAGCAGGCTGTCATATGCCTTTTACTGAGGAGTGGCTTCTGTCTGGCCACTCTACCATAAAGGTCTGATTGGTGGACTGCTGCAGAGATGGTTGTCCTTCTGGAAGGTTCTCCCATCTCCACAGAGGAACTCTGGAGCTCTGTCAGAGTGACCATCAGGTTTGTGGTCACCTCCCTGACCGAGGCCCTTCTCCCCCAATCGCTCAGTTTGGCCGGGTGACCAGCTCTAGGAAGAGTATTCCATTTATGAATGATGGAGGCCACTGTGTTCTTGGGGACCTTCAATACTGCAGAATTATTTTTGGTACCCATCCCCAGATCTGTGCCTCGACACAATCCTGTCTCGGAGCTCTACAGACAATTCCTTCGACCTCATGGCTTGGTTTTTGCTCTGACATGCACTGTCAACTGTGGGACCTTATATAGACAGGTGTGTGCCTTTCCAAATCATATCCAATCAATTGAATTTACCACAGGTGGACTCCGAACAACTTGTAGATACATCTCAAGGATGATTAATGGAAACAAGATGCACCTGAAAGCAATTTCGAGTCTCATAGCAAAGGGTCTGAATACTTAAGTAAATAAGGTATTTCTGTTTTTTACCTGTTTTCACTTTGTCATTATGGGCTATTGATGACACCCCTCTGAAACAAGAGCCTAACCATCAGAAAAACCTCTTCCTTAGAAGAGTTGTTATGCTCCTATAGTTTCTGGTAATAGACTACACCAGCAGTCGTTATGCTCCTATAGTTTCTGGTAATAGACTACACCAGCAGTTGTTATGCTCCTATAGTTTCTGGTAATAGGCTACACCAGCAGTCGTTATGCTCCTATAGTTTCTGGTAATAGACTACACCAGCAGTCGTTATGCTCCTATAGTTTCTGGTAATAGACTACACCAGCAGTTGTTATGCTCCTATAGTTTCTGGTAATAGGCTACACCAGCAGTCGTTAAGCTATAGTTTCTGGTAATAGACTACACCAGCAGTCGTTATGCTCCTATAGTTTCTGGTAATAGACTACACCAGCAGTTGTTATGCTCCTATAGTTTCTGGTAATAGGCTACACCAGCAGTCGTTATGCTCCTATAGTTTCTGGTAATAGACTACACCAGCAGTCGTTATGCTCCTATAGTTTCTGGTAATAGGCTACACCAGCAGTTGTTATGCTCCTATAGTTTCTGGTAATAGGCTACACCAGCAGTCGTTATGCTCCTATAGTTTCTGGTAATAGACTACACCAGCAGTCGTTATGCTCCTATAGTTTCTGGTAATAGACTACAGTCGTTATGCTCCTATAGTTTCTGGTAATAGACTACACCAGCAGTCGTTATGCTCCTATAGTTTCTGGTAATAGACTACACCTGCAGTCGTTATGCTCCTATAGTTTCTGGTAATAGACTACAGTCGTTATGCTCCTATAGTTTCTGGTAATAGGCTACACCAGCAGTCGTTATGCTCCTATAGTTTCTGGTAATAGGCTACACCAGCAGTCGTTATGCTCCTATAGTTTCTGGTAATAGACTACACCAGCAGTCGTTATGCTCCTATAGTTTCTGGTAATAGACTACACCAGCAGTCGTTATGCTCCTATAGTTTCTGGTAATAGACTACACCAGCAGTCGTTATGCTCCTATAGTTTCTGGTAATAGACTACACCAGCAGTCGTTATGCTCCTATAGTTTCTGGTAATAGACTACACCAGCAGTCGTTATGCTCCTATAGTTTCTGGTAATAGGCTACACCAGCAGTCGTTATGCTCCTATAGTTTCTGGTAATAGACTACACCAGCAGTCGTTATGCTCCTATAGTTTCTGGTAATAGGCTACACCAGCAGTCATTATGCTCCTATAGTTTCTGGTAATAGACTACACCAGCAGTCGTTATGCTCCTATAGTTTCTGGTAATAGTCTACACCAGCAGTCGTTATGCTCCTATAGTTTCTGGTAATAGACTACACCAGCAGTCGTTATGCTCCTATAGTTTCTGGTAATAGACTACAGTCGTTATGCTCCTATAGTTTCTGGTAATAGGCTACACCAGCAGTCGTTATGCTCCTATAGTTTCTGGTAATAGGCTACACCAGCAGTCGTTATGCTCCTATAGTTTCTGGTAATAGACTACACCAGCAGTCGTTATGCTCCTATAGTTTCTGGAAATAGACTACACCAGCAGTCGTTATGCTCCAATAGTTTCTGGTAATAGGCTACACCAGCAGTCGTTATGCTCCTATAGTTTCTGGTAATAGACTACACCAGCAGTCGTTATGCTCCTATAGTTTCTGGTAATAGACTACACCAGCAGTCGTTATGCTCCTATAGTTTCTGGTAATAGACTACAGTCGTTATGCTCCTATAGTTTCTGGTAATAGGCTACACCAGCAGTCGTTATGCTCCTATAGTTTCTGGTAATAGGCTACACCAGCAGTCGTTATGCTCCTATAGTTTCTGGTAATAGGCTACACCAGCAGTCGTTATGCTCCTATAGTTTCTGGTAATAGACTACACCAGCAGTCGTTATGCTCCTATAGTTTCTGGTAATAGACTACACCAGCAGTCGTTATGCTCCTATAGTTTCTGGTATTAGGCTACACCAGCAGTCAGCAACCTTTTCCATTTGGTGCCAATTTCTGATCATTTCTACTGATCTGGTGCTAGTTATGATTTTCATATTCACATTTTACTGGAACAGTTTCATTTAATTTATAATAGTATTAATAATTATAATTGTCTTTATCTCAACATCATTCTCTGTGGTTAATCTACATTCTATTTAAATGAAAATTATAAATATACATTTTTATTTCCATTGCTAAGTTTAAAATGACCTACATAAAGCCCAAAAATTTAAACACGCCAACTCATTAGTGGTGGTGTGTTAAGACAATCAGAAATACTATCAGACATCCCCAAATGTAACTTTGACTATAATTACTGTTCCCTGAAGGAGGGAAACGAGGTACAACACCTGTTTGGCCCCACCCCTTCCTGGGTCGGTGAAGAGCGGTATTAAATTTAAGGAAGAAATCCGAGCCTCGCGCTCATCACCTGTAGAAGGCGGGGCTTCCAGCGAGGCGTGGATTTAATAGTATGTTGTACCTAGTTTCCCTCCTTCAGGGAACAGTAGTTATAGTCATAACGTGTGGATTTAATAGTATGTTGTACCTAGTTTCCCTCCTTCAGGGAACAGTAGTTATAGTCATAACGTTACGCTTGTCAAATGATGAACTTTGCTGTCGGACAGTTTTTTTGTATTCAGATCTCTGAAATGCTCTCTAATTACATAACATTTAGTGTCTCCTTATGGTACGCTGGGAAAATAGTTTTCATGGGCACAGAAATCCTAAATCATTTCAGAGTTTGCTAAATCCAATGGTTCTAACCAAGAGTCATCTTTACTTTATTGACAACACCCAAATGGATACTGTCATTAACGCAGTTCTTCAATAATTACACATAATTCTTAATACTGTAGCTGTTTAGTTAGTCACATGTTCAACTATCATCAGCTGATCCAGGAAATCATTTTCTGAATGACAGTCACATGACAAACATCACGACATGCAACAACAACCAAAGTGCTTCTTCATTCATTACTCTGGTAAAGACAGTTATGCCGTGCTCCACGTTGGATCCAACATCCCTAAGAAATTGATGTTTATAATGTGTTATTGTCTGCCTGATTTACAGTAGCGTCTCGTTAGTCTGTTTGCACACAGAGATACTTAGCTCATAATGTGTAGAGAACTGTTCCTTGATGGATAGGCTATTGTACAACACACAGAGCTATTTTCCTTTATTCAGGACATTTAGAATGACAACACATTACAGAATAGCCTAGTGGGATTATTCACAAAATTATCTGGTGATCAGGTTATGAAATGTCATGAAAGACATTTTAGTTTCCATGTTTCACCTGAAGTATGAAATTATTTATAGTCCTAGGTCTATGTTGTTAGGTGAAGTTATGGGTCCTGCAGTATGTCTATGTTATTGTTTGTTGAAGTTATGGGCCAATTTGTTAACTTCTTCGGGCTAGGGGGCAGTGTTCGGAAGTTCGGAGAGTCTGGCATGCCCAAAGGAAACTGACTGTTACTCAGACCCAGAAGCTAGGATATGCATATAATTGGTTGTATTTGATAGAAAACACTTTGCTTGATTTACAGTTTTATTGTTTATTTACATATTAGGGTACCTGAGGATTGATTAGAAACGTTGTTTGACTTGTTTGGATGAAGTTTATTGGTAACTTTTTGGATTATTTTGTCTGCATGTTGAACGGGTGGATTACTGAACAAAACGCGCCAACCAAACTGAGTTTTTGGGATATAAAGAGGGACTTTATCAAACAAAACAACCATTTATTGTGTAGCTGGGACCCTTGGGATTGCAAACAGAGGAAGATCTTCAAAGGTAAGTGATTTATTTTATCGCTATTTTTGATTTTTGTGACGGCTGTGCTGGTTTGAGAAATATTTCTATGCAGCAAGTATGCGGGGCGCTATCAAATCAAATCAAATGTATTTATATAGCCCTTCGTACATCAGCTGAAATCTTAAAGTGCTGTACAGAAACCCAGCCTAAAACCCCAAACAGCAAGCAATGCATGTGAAAGAAGCACGGTGGCTAGGAAAAACTCCCTAGAAAGGCCAAAAACCTAGGAAGAAACCTAGAGAGGAACCAGGCTATGAGGGGTGGCCAGTCCTCTTCTGGCTGTGCCGGGTGGATATTATAACAGAACATGGTCAAGATGTTAAAATGTTCATAAATGACCAGCATGGTCAAATAATAATAATCATAGTAGTTGTCGAGGGTGCAACAAGCACGTCCGGTGAACAGGTCAGGGTTCCGTAGCCACAGGCAGAACAGTTGAAACTGGAGCAGCAGCATGGCCAGGTGGACTGGGGACAGCAAGGAGTCATCATGCCAGGTAGTCCTGAGGCATGGTCCTAGGGCTCAGGTGCTCCGAGAGAAAGAAAGAAAGAGAGAAAGAGAGAATTAGAGAGAGCATATTTAAATTCACACAGGACACCGGATAAGACAAGAGAATACTCCAGATGTAACAGACTGACCCTAGCCCCCCGACACATAAACTACTGCAGCATAAATACTGGAGGCTGAGACAGGAGGGATCAGAAGACACTGTGGCCCCATCCGATGACACCCCCAGACAGGGCCAAACAGGCAGGATATAACCCCACCCACTTTGCCAAAGCACAGCCCCCACACCACTAGAGGGATGTCTACAACCACCAATTTACCGTCCGAAGACAAGGCCGAGTAAAGCCCACAAAGATCTCCGCCATGGCACAACCCAAGGGGGGGGCGCCAACCCAGACAGGAAGACCACGTCAGTGACTCAACCCACTCAAGTGACGCACCCCTCCCATGGACGGCATGGAAGAACACCAGTAAGTCAGTGACTCAGCCCCTGTAATAGGGTTAGAGGCAGAGAATCCCAGTGGAAAGAGGGGAACCGGCAAGGCAGAGACAGCAAGGGCGGTTCGTTGCTCCAGCCTTTCCGTTCACCTTCACACTCCTGGGCCAGACTATACTTAATCATAGGACCTACTGAAGAGAAGTCTTCAGTAAAGACTTAAAGGTTGAGACTGAGTCTGCGTCTCTCACATGGGTAGGCAGACCATTCCATAAAAATGGAGCTCTATAGGAGAAAGCCCTGCCTCCAGCTGTTTGCTTAGAAATTCTAGGGACAATTAGGATGCCTGCGTCTTGTGACCGTAGCGTACGTGTAGGTATGTACGGCAGGACCAAATCGGAAAGATAGGTAGGAGGAAGCCCATGTAATGCTTTGTAGGTTAGCTTTGTCCTCAGATAATAAAATGCTATGCTTTCACCGTAAAGCCAATTGTAAATCGGACAATGCGGTTCGATTACCAAGATTCTAAACTAAAGAATCATGTATGACACTTGTATTTTCATGAATGTTTAATATTACGATTTTTGTATTTTGAATTTCACGCTCTGCAATTTACCGGATGTTGTCTAAGTGGAACGCTAGCAGAACACTGATCCGTAAGAAGTTAAACACTTAGCGTACAAACCCTCATTGTCAGGCTGATGGCAAAGCTAAACTTGCCAAAGAGCATTTTACTGGTTGAAGTGTTTAAGTATAAATCAGTTGGTTTATATCACAAAGTTAAGTTGGAGATTCAAACGATCCTTACAGTTATAATCTAATAGTAGTGTGAAATGCACTCATAATCAACCTGGAAATGGAGGCTATTTTTGCAGTCAGCCTATGAGAACTCCCCTGAGATTTCCCCCATGCTGGTGAATTAGTGAATAGACACAGAGCTTAATGTGAGTTTCCTTGAGTACCACTCCTGATCTTGTGCTGTAATATTCAGAATACATCGTGAAAAACTAAAATCTTTGCTCACCATTTTTTTCTCCTGGCAGATATACTACATCCATAACTAGGGGTTTCCTCATTACCAGATATACTACGTCCATAACTAGTGGTTTCCTCATTACCAGATATACTACATCCATAACTAGCGGTTTCCTCATTACCAGATATACTACATCCATAACTAGTGGTTTCCTCATTACCATATATACTACATCCATAACTAGGGGTTTCCTCATTACCAGATATACTACGTCCATAACTAGTGGTTTCCTCATGACCAAATATACTACATCCATAACTAGCGGTTTCCTCATTACCAGATATACTACATCCATAACTAGTGGTTTCCTCATTACCAGATATACTACATCCATAACTAGTGGTTTCCTCATTACCAGATGTAGTAATCCATAACTAGTGGTTTCCTCGTTACCAAATATACTACATCCATAACTAGTGGCTTCCTAATTACCAGATATACTACATCCATAACTAGTGTTTTCCTCATTACCAGATATACTACATCCATAACTAGTAGTTTCCTCATTACCAGATATACTACATCCATAACTAGTGGTTTCCTCATTAGCAGATATACTACATCCATAACTAGTGGTTTCCTCATTAGCAGATATACTACATCCATAACTAGTGGTTTCCTCATTAGCAGATATACTACATCCATAACTAGTGGTTTCCTCATTAGCAGATATACTACATCCATAACTAGTGGTTTCCTCATTACCAGATATTCTACATCCATAACTTGCTGTTTCCTCATTAGAAGGGAGGTGTTTCTGCAACCAAATTGTGTGTGCTTTGCCCTCGTGCCGCAATTTTAGCAAACACAGAAAGGGCCTGTATTGGAGACCAAAAGTCGTCTGGCACACTGCTTAGGATTTCAACAACTTTAATAATTGATTTCTAGCCTACAATCATCAGTTTTACTACTAATGTGAAAACAAGACTAGATATGACTATTCTTGCTCATTTTAAGAAATTAAATAATTGTAACATTCATTACAGACGTCAGTTGTTGTACATCATGGCTCCACTGTTGGCATCACCTTTTACAGTAGATTACCGCTGTTGTGGGCCTTTAATCATCTGTCTGACTTTGTTGTTCACACAGGAGAGAGACGTGACTATCGTGGATCCTCTGGGGAGCCTCAACAACCTCATGATGCTGACGAGGCAGAGAAGAGTCTCTCCAGATCAGAACACCTCAATAATCACCTGCAGAGATCCACAGGGAAGAGAACTCACTGCTGCTCTGAC
Organism: Salmo salar; assembly: GCF_965601325.2. NCBI lineage: Eukaryota > Metazoa > Chordata > Actinopteri > Salmoniformes > Salmonidae > Salmo > Salmo salar. The sequence continues at coordinate 3,193,290 of NW_027675339.1, read as the reverse complement.
TGTGGGAAGAGATTCACCTCCTCATCAGGCATTAAAATTCATCAGAGAATTCACACAGGAGAGAAATCTTTTAGCTGTGGTCAATGTGGGAAGAGTTTTACTTGGTCAACCAGCCTGATATCACACCAGAGAATCCACACAGGAGAGAAACCTAATAGCTGTGATCAATGTGGGAAGAGTTTTACTTCATCTAGCCATCTGACTCGACACCAGAGAACACACACAGGAGAGAAATCTTATAGCTGTGATCAATGTGGGAAGAGTTTTGCTGATTCTGGCTATCTGACTCGACACCAGAGAACACACACAGGAGAGAAACCTTATAGCTGTGATCAATGTGGGAAGAGTTTTACAACATCTGACCATCTGACTCGACACCAGAGAATACACACAGGAGAGAAATCTTATAGCTGTGATCAATGTGGGAAGAGTTTTGCTTCATCTAGCCATCTGACTCAACACCAGAGAACACACACAGGAGAGAAACCTTTTAGCTGTGATCAATGTGGGAAGCGTTTTTGTCAATCTGGACAGCTGACAGTGCACCAGAGAACACACACAGGAGAGAAACCTTATAGCTGTCATCAATGTGGGAAGAGTTTTGCTGATTCTGGCTATCTGACTCGACACCAGAGAATACACACAGGAGAGAAACCTTATAGCTGTGATCAATGTGGGAAGAGTTTTACAACATCTGACCATCTGACTCGACACCAGAGAACACACACAGGAGAGAAACCGTATAGCTGTGGTCAATGTAACAAGAGATTCTCCGGTAAAAGACATCTGATCAAACATCAGAAAATACATGAAGGAGTTGTTTCATGATATCAACGAATTAATGTCACAATGTAGAATGTTTTAACATTGTAGTAGGAGTATTTTAATGATGTCACAATGTAGAACCCTAAACGTTTGTCCCCTGTTCTATTGATTTCAACATGATATGGATATTAGCCTCAGGGGGAAAATCCAGGCTCTGAAATGGAAGAGTTACTATTTATGAGATTTAACAAAAAGTGACTAACAAAAAAAGAGCTGTGTTACACTTACCACGTTGTTGACCCACTTGAATCAAATTGCAACACTTCAAAATGTAGATAGCTGTTTTCTACAAGTTGTCCTCTAACCAGTGATGTACACATTACTCCCAGATTCCATGTGGTTTTTGAGCTGTTAGTTTTAACAGGACGTGCAACCTCATCTCCCTCCTCTCACGCAATTGATTTCAACATGATATTGATGAGTGATGACATAAATGTTGTGTTCCTTTGTTTAGCGACCCCTAAATTTAAATGCATCACTACAAAATGTAGCTGACTGTCTTCTTCAGGTTGTCCTCTAACCAGTGAGGTAAAATATATCTCCCATTTCCATGTGTTTTTTTAGTTGTGTTAGTTTCAACAGCACGTACAACCTGATTTCCCCCCTAATTGATATCAGTGATTTATTGCTACTTGTCAAAACAACAGCGTTTCTGGTGCTTGTGCAGTTTATAAGGTGCTTGTTTAAAAAAATACAAGTAATATGATTATTGTGGCAGATGTTTGTGTACATAGCACATTTTTTGTTTAGGTTTTCAATGTATCACAAACTTTCTGCATATTGGTTATTGATTAGGACACGATAAAACTGTGTTTTGACATTGGGGATATCCCACCTAGCAACATGTCATTGAAAAGCCGTTGAAAATAAGACTATGCAACCAAATATTTCATATTTACATTTCATGTCAGATTTGGTAATGATTATTATTAATGCAACCAACTGACCATTTTTGGGTACAATTACATTGACATTGTTGCCCTGCTTTTAGAATATCAGGGTTAATTCTCATTCTCAAATGTCCGTGTTAAGGACAACTTGGTTTCTGATTGTCTCAAGGGTGGGCAGTCAAAAAGTTTTGTGTTTAGCCAGTGAGTTGCCATGGATCACAATTTATTATGACTGCATGTTTTTCCGTATTGGAGATGAGTTTTGTTTGGGCTCGTTCCAAGGGGACGAGAGTTCTAGAAGCTAGTGAGTTTTAGGAAGATGAGAGTTCTAGAAGCTAGTGAGTTTTAGGAAGAGGAGAGTTCTAGAAGCTAGTGAGGAAAAAATTGTTTTTTTTAATTGTTGACAGCCAGTAGACACCATGTTTATATTGGTGAAGGTGAAGCATTGTAGTTGATTATAATGTGAAATGGAAGTTGTTTTCTGTTGGTGGTAAGCATTCTCTTAAGTTGTTATAGTCTTTGGTTTTTCCATTTCTGTTAGACAGTATGTGTTACACCTGTGCTGGCTTGTCCATCTCGTTAGTGGGAAGGTGTTTCACCTGAGCTGGTCCAGGTTCTATTTAAGAGTGTCTGGCCCAGTGCTCCAGTTGTCTTGATACATGTGGAGAGTCAACACCTTTAGTTGCTCCACCTTTTTGGTTTACTTCCTGTCTTTAAGTTTGGTGTGGGATTTTCTTTTGTTTTCCTCTTCTTGGGCAGATTTAGTGGGTCTCATGGTGGGTGTCTTTTATGTCCCAGTTGTTGTTACTAGTCAACTTTCAGTGGACACTGAGAGCAAAACTGCAAGATTATGTTATAATACTTTTATTGCATCAAATGGTTGTTTTATGCAACAGAATAGAGGGTTCTTAGAACTATTGTGTCTGTGTTCTACTGAGGATGGGCCTCTGGGAGAAAACACTGACAGGAGATTTACAATGTCTTTTGGGTGATAAAACCTAAAGAGACTGCATTCCAGAACAAGAGTTAATGTTTCTGTTCTATATGGTACCAGGGAGAGATGACCTCAGGGCCAGACCCTGGTCTCTACACAAAGAGTACTGTTTTTACAGCAGATACTGTCTGCTGAGAATTATAAGTATCTTTCATACAAATCTTAACCTTGTGACCCGTTCTATACATCTGATGTTCGTCATGTAGGTTAAAAGGGCAATAAAATACCTTTTGTATCGTGGTTCTCAACGAATCATCTGGGGGTGATTCGTCGACCAGCCATCATTATCGTAGAGCACTCAATTGATTCACCCTATATTTGCATGTTGTATTGACCTGCTCCCTTATTAATAAGTGAATAAAGATTTAGTTTAAGATTAACTCTGACTTGTGTGATAAGTTTGTCTCTCCTCATTTGATATTAAAGAAATTAACCACATTTGACGACGGGGATGTGAATCTAGACTTGGTAACCGCTCCTGACGACCTGGGTAAATGATGCACGAGGGATCCCTCTAACTTGGGATCTCAGGGAGACCACACTTCGGGAACGGAGCAAATGGACTCACCTTTGATCTGAGAGGCAGCGAGCCGAGTATAGATGAGCATGAGATAGAAATGTGAAAATATTCCTGCAGGTTAAAATATTGTTGGAAAAACAACTACTTCATTAGGTACGTTTGGGAATAGCATTGTGTGACTGAGTCTTAATCTGATGTTTGGATAGTAACAGATCTGTAGTTCCTCATATAGAAATATGCTTAATCAGATGACTGACATGTGGATACATTTTAGTCATTTAGCAGATGTTATTATCCAGAGTGACTTACAGTAGTGAATGCATACATTTCATACATTTTTTTTTTTTTTTTGTACCACCCCTCCGTGGGAATCGAACCCACAACCCTGGCGTTGCACACACCATGCTGGCGTTGCAAACACCATGCTCTACCAACTAACGTTATCTTGGGGTTCCGTTCCTTCACTGCCCATCATAGAATATCACGGGGTGGTATTGAGAGGGGAATGATATTTTAGAAAGCAGCGGAAGGTCTATAGTTCCTGGGAGGCTTGATTTTGCCGTGGTCTCTGGGAGGTTAGAGAACCGTTGAGGATCCCATGGTCATTGTCTGGGAAACTAAAGTTTATTTTTGGTTCTGCTGGGAGGATGTTTGGAGAGATGCTTCGTTGCTATGGAGAGTCCCTGAAAAAGCAGATGGAATGGTTGTCGTGACTACCTGAGAATTTCTTACGTTTTATGTGGATTCTGTGAATATATGAAAATATGATGAATTGTATGTGTGTATAATGATTACTAGAGATTTGATAAAGTAATACTGGGAATATAATTAGATACAATTTAAACAACCCATATGTAGACGAACATAGGCTTTGAGTTGGTATCTTTAATGGATCATTTGATAAAGATGAGGTTTAAGCATTATTAAACTGTCTACAAAGTCTGAGCAGTTGTCTCAGAAACTGATGGGAGTATGTCCACTTTAGGGTAAGTTACCCTAACAATGTAACTATAAAACGCTTATTGGATTTTCTCAGTCCGGGTACTACATTTCAAATACATGTAAATCTACATTTGAAATGGGGGGGGGGGGTTCTTCCTGGTATGAGAGGAGTTGGGGGGGAGTTTAGTTAGTTAGTTAGTTAGTTAACGAAGCTAACATTAGCTAGTTCATTATCACAAAAGTGAGAACTGCTCTAGATTGGAAACTTACGTTAATGAGTGTAATGTAGTGTTCTCCTTCCAGGTACTACATTTGAAATAAAACTGCCCTCTCGGACAAGGTGACTTTTATCAATATACACTCTAAAAAGTAAAGGTTCCTGGAGTATCCTTTAGGGGTTCTTCAAATTGGAACTGTGGGGGAACCCCTAAAAGTTCTTTGAAGAACCCCTTATCATGGTTCCTCAAATAACCTTTTGGGGTAATTTTTTTTAACTCCCTGTCCATCCTCCCTCCATTATAAAAACATTTGAATAATAATAATAATAATATTCACAATATTGATTTAAATAATAAATTGTTTATTTAGTGGCACCACAAATGTGAATTAATATTTACAAAACCATTTACCAAACAAAACACATTACAAAATTGCAACATTTCTGCAGACATGTCAGACCATAATAAATAATACATTTACTTAGTGCTTTTCATGACATTTATAAATAATGATGTACAATAAAAACAACATTAAAAATGAATCATAGGTAAACTAACAATATTGTAGACTTGATGCTAAATACAGATTTTTCAGCTTTAGTGTGTATATCATATTCACTTAGTTATGTTAGGAAGTTTTCCATCTTTATGACCGGCCCTGGTAACTTCACCCCAACTTCTCTTATCCCCAGAACACAGTCACTTAACAACATAAGTGTTTTTCTGGCATTTTGGGGAAATTTAAGGGAAAATAAAAATCCAGTCGTAGCAGAGCCCCAAGTCCCATGGGGACGTCCTCGAGGGCCTGGATGTTCTCCCCATCAAAGGCCAGCGGGATTTCACTCTCATGGTGAAATGGATTTCCACCGATGTGCAGTAAAGGAGTGAAGAGCGGTGAAATCTGTGTCAACAAAAGTAAGAAAAGATTAATACACAAACAATTAACAAAGAACATAACAAATGTTCAGCTGTAGTTTTATATAAGCATGCACCCCTATGTTTATGAAGAAACAGATGATTGGTGCATAGACATACCTTGTCACGGACATAAAGGCCACTCGGGTCCTCATTGAAGAGGTAGGGCAAGAGCAGAATCACTGCTGTGGTCTCCAGTCCTAGTAAAGTAAAGCAATGATCTTACTACACTTGCTCATTTTATTACAAAATACATTAGAGAAAGGGAAGGAATAAGAGCAAATCCCTCTTCTGTATTGTCCTTCAGGGACTGTCAAAATAGCAGGATGATGTCCTCACCCCTGCCTCGCCTCTCTACCTCTGATAGTCCTTGAATTCTCTTTTTGTCTATATCCATTCCATGGACCTAATTCATTTCTGAGAAGATCTGAAAAGATCATTTGCACACATTTGTATGCTAATAGATGTCAGTTTGTATTGACTGCTATGTAGGTTAAATGTACACTTCAAATGCAGCTGTCCTACAACATATCTGTACCTTCTTCTTGATCCCAATTGCATTGTGTCCATGTTCTGTACCATCTAAGATATTAATTTCCCTCCACAAGGGGGCGGACATGTAACGTTTCCAAAATGGGATAGTATTGTACATGTAACGTTTCCAAAATGGGATAGTATTGTACATGTAACGTTTCCAAGATGGGATAGTATTGTACATGTAACGTTTCCAAAATGGGATAGTATTGTACATGTAACGTTTCCAAAATGGAATAGTATTGTCCATGTAACGTTTCCAAAATGGGATAATATTGTACATGTAACTTTTCCAAAATGGGATAGTATTGTCCATGTAACGTTTCCAAAATGGGATAGTATTGTACATGTAACTTTTCCAAAATGGGATAGTATTGTCCATGTAACGTTTCCAAAATGGGATAGTATTGTACATGTAACGTTTCCAAAATGGGATAGTATTGTACATGTAACGTTTCCAGAATGGGATAGTATTGTCCATGTAACGTTATGCCCCCTTGTGAGTTAATAGTATTGCATGCTGTAGCAGGCTATATAAAGAGGAAGACCTCCATTGATGATTCAGTTCGTTGTAACATCTCGTCTGGACAGGTCACCGTCCTTAGTTAGTTAGTTAGTTAGTTAGTTAGTTAGTTAGTTAGTTAGTTAGTTAGTTAACGAAGCTAACGTTAGCTAGTTCATTATCACAAAAGTGAAAACTGCTCTAGATTGGAAACTTACATTAATGAGTGTAAAGCCGTGTTGGCTTTATGGAAACGATATACAATATATGGGAAAGAATATAGTTGAGGAAATAATCCAAACCTAGTTGTGCCTAGTTAGGACATAACGTTAGCTAGCTAGCTAACGGTACTGTACTGTAGCTCATACAACGCCGACGGTCAAACCCGGCTTTCTAATATTTACGTTCATTAACTTTTGTAACGTTATGGAAGATATTCACAGAAAACTATTATTAGTATGTTATATTATTATAATACATTATTTCGAGACATATTCAGAGCCAAACATCAACCCAACTTAACCTTTTTAACTGTTGTCGCATCCAAACTTGTCACCATCGTTTTCAGTTGTAATTGCGAAGTTCCCGGAAGAAGTCCAGCAACAACGGAGGTTCCTCGATGAACCCACCTTCTAACAAGTTCTTTGAAGAACCTTTTGGGCTTTTTTTCATTGACCAAGAACCCTACGGTTCTTAGGGGATCTGAGAACAACTCCAGTTGAACCCTTCATTTTTAGAGTGTAGTCGGCTCTATTTACTCTCAGATTCAAACATGATGATTAGTATCAACGATCAAGTCAGCTGCTGCTGCTCCAATACAATATGAGGTGAGACGATGAACTGGGCAGTCAGCTGCTGCTGCTCCAATACAGTATGAGGTGAGACGGTGAACTGGGCAGTCAGCTGCTGCTGCTCCAATACAGTATGAGGTGAGACGGTGAACTGGGCAGTCAGCTGCTGCTGCTCCAATACAGTATGAGGTGAGACGATGAACTGATGTTGAACTGGGCAGTCAGCTGCTGCTGCTCCAATACAGTATGAGGTGAGACGGTGAACTGATGTTGAACTGGGCAGTCAGCTGCTGCTGCTCCAATACAGTATGAGGTGAGACGGTGAACTGATGTTGAACTGGGCAGTCAGCTGCTGCTGCTCCAATACAGTATGAGGTGAGACGGTGAACTGATGTTGAACCGGGCAGTCAGCTGCTGCTGCTCCAATACAGTATGAGGTGAGACGGTGAACTGATGTTGAACCGGGCAGTCAGCTGCTCCAATACAGTATGAGGTGAGACGGTGAACTGATGTTGAACCGGGCAGTCAGCTGCTGCTGCTCCAATACAGTATGAGGTGAGACGGTGAACTGATGTTGAACTGGGCAGTCAGCTGCTGCTGCTCCAATACAGTATGAGGTGAGACGGTGAACTGATGTTGAACCAGGCAGTCAGCTGCTGCTGCTCCAATACAGTATGAGGTGAGACGGTGAATATGTACATGTAGGTAGAGTTATTAAAGTGACTATGCATAGATGATAACAGAGAGTGGGGGGGGGGGGGGGGGGGGGCTTCCTCTGACACCGCCTGGTAAAGAGGTCTTGGATGGCAGGGAGCTTGGCCCCAGTGATGTACTGGGCTGTACGCACTACCCTCTGTAGTGCCTTGCGGTCGGAGGCAGAGCAGTTGCCATACCAGGCAGAGATGCAACCAGTCAGGATGCTCTCGATGGTGCAGCTGTAGAAGCTTTTGAGGATCTGAGGACCCATGCTAAATCTTTTCAGTCTCTTGAGGAGGAATAGGTTTTGTCGTGCCCTCTTCACAATTATCGTGGTGTGCTTGGACCATGATAGTTTGTTAGTGATGTGGACACCAAGGAACCTGAAGCTCTCAACCTGCTCCACTACAGCCCCGTCGATGAGAATGGGGGCGTGCTGTCTTCCTTTTCCTGTAGTCCACAATCATCTCCTTTGTCTTGATCACGTTGAGGGAGAGGTTGTTTTCCTGGCACCACATGGCCAGGTCTCTGACCTCCTGACCTCCCTGTCTCATCGTTGTTGGTGATCAGGCCTACCACTATTGTGGCATGGGCAAACTTAATAATGGTGTTGGAGTCGTGCCTGGCCGTGCAGTCATGAGTGAACAGGGACTACAGGAGGAGACTGAGCAGCACCCCAGAGGGGCCCCTGTGTTGAGGATCAGCGTGGCGGGTGTGTTGTTACCTACCCTTAAAAAACCTCTCTGGGCTACGCAACAGCCAGTGTAATCCCGTGGCGGGATATTCAAATACCTTAGAAATGCTATTACTTCAATTTCTCAAACATATGACTATTTTACACCATTTTAAAGACAAGACTCTCGTTAATCTAACCACACTGTCCGATTTCAAAAAGGCTTTACAACGAAAGCAAAACATTAGATTATGTCAGCGGAGTACCCAGCCAGAAATAATCAGACACCCATTTTTCAAGCTAGCATATAATGTCACATAAACCCAAACCACAGCTAAATGCAGCACTAACCTTTGATGATCTTCATCAGATGACAATCCTAGGACATTATGTTATACAATACATGCATGTTTTGTTCAATCAAGTTCATATTTATATCAAAAACCAGCTTTTTACATTAGCATGTGACGTTCAGAACTAGCATTCCCACCGAACACTTCCGGTGAATTTACTAAATTACTCACGATAAACGTTCACAAAAAACATAACAATTATTTTAAGAATTATAGATACAGAATTCCTTTATGCACTCGCTATGTCCGATTTTAAAATAGCTTTTCGGTGAAAGCACATTTTGCAATATTTTGAGTAGATAGCCCAGCATCACAGGGCTAGCTATTTAGACACCCACCAAATTTAGCCCTCACCAAAGTCAGATTTACTATACGAAAAATGTTATTACCTTTGCTGTTCTTCGTCAGAATACACTCCCAGGACTTCTACTTCAATAACAAATGTTGGTTTGGTTCAAAATAATCCATAGTTATGTTCAAATATCCTCTGTTTTGTTCGTGCGTTCAAGACACTATCCGAAGGGTAAATAAGGGTGACGCGCCCGACGCGTTTCGTGACAAAACATTTCTAAATATTCCATTACCGTACTTCGAAGCATGTCAACCGCTGTTTAAAATCAATTTTGATGCCATTTTTCTCGTAAAAAAGCGATAATATTCCGACCGGGAAAGCGTGTTTAGTTCAAAGACAGAGAAAATAAAAACATGGGGTCGCCTCGTGCATGCGCCTCAGTCTCATTGTCCTCTGATAGACCACTTACCAAAGGCGCTAATGTTTTTCAGCCAGGGGCTGCAAAGACATCATTCAGCTTTTTCCCGAGTTCTGAGAGCCTATGGGAGCCGTAGGAAGTGTCACGTTACAGCAAAGATCCTAAGTTTTCAATAAAGAGAGTCAAGAAGCCCTAGGAATGGTCAGAGAGGGCACTTCCTGTACAGAATCTTCTCAGGTTTTTGCCTGCGATATGAATTCTGTTATACTCACAGACACCATTCAAACAGTTTTAGAAACTTTAGGGTGTTTTCTACCCAAAGCCAATTATATGCATATTCTAGTTTCTGGGCAGCAGTAATAACCAGATTAAATCAGGGGCGTTTTTTATCCGGCCGTGTAAATACTGCCCCCTACCCCTAACAGGTTAAAAAACATGAGCTGGCGCACACCCAGAAAAATAGTTTGTGAGGAGGTGCTGACTAACGGCGAATAAACTATAAACTATCAAAATAAATAAAGTCGCACACTCCATGTATAAACTCCCAGCAATTGAATGGGTATTTACCAACGTTTCAGCATCACTGTGCCTTCTTCAGGGTGATGTCATTAATACTTGAACCAGGTTATGTAGACAAACAGTGCAATTAGTGCAACCAATGACAATAGTGAGGGGTGTGTCATAATGATTAAGTTCATTAAAATGAATTAGTGAAATTGTTAAAAAATATGACATATTAAATATATTACTGTATTGTTATCATATAGAAACATCATGGAACATTGTACATCATATTAAATATATTACTCTATTGTTATCATATAGAAACATCATGGAATATTGTACATCATATTAAATATATTACTCTATTGTTATCATATAGAAACATCATGGAATATTGTACATCATATTAAATATATTACTGTATTGTTATCATATAGAAACATCATGGAATATTGTACATTATATGACCATCAACATACATTATTGTTTCATTCAATTTCACATAATAAGGATATTTAATATTTTCAAGTTCAGAAGTCAGAACTCATCACCTGCTATGTAAAAGAGACAGAAGAATGCACAATGGTCAATGCTATCTGGGATCCTTGGGACATCCCTACCCTAAACCCTAACCTTAACCCCTAACCTTAACCATTTTAAATGTCAACTTCAACGGGCTAGGGACGTCCCAAGGATGTATCTCTACCTGAAAATACATGATCTAAGTGATTGATAGTTGGTATTCAGCAGTCATAAAGCCTTATTTACTTTAATGAACTACTAAAATAGTGATTTAGTCAGACAGCATAGACAGCAGCTCTACACATTATTGACTGACTGATCCATTCATCCTTCCATCCCTCCTCAGCCTTCCTCTCCTCTGAAGACCCAGTGAGGGTGGAGCTCAGTCAGAGAGCTGTTGAGGGACTGGTTAGGCAGAACACTTCTACAGCCAGAGAGGTGAGAGGTCACACATGGTTTAGATGGTAAATATTTATGTCCCCTTAGCGGTTCATCACATCAGCAAAAGGGAATATGTTCCATCTATGTTTATTTACATTAGTGCAAATTGTCCACTGATATTGGTGTAATTTCTCACCTCCCTTGGCTGTATGAAGTTAATTTCCCCTCAGGCACACACATTTGTTCTTTGATATTACGAAGGTCATTTGTGTATAATGTACTTTTCCCCAACATCTCTTTACATTGCTGATGCATATTCAGTGGCCTGACTGTATCCATACTATATCAAAAGCCCATCCTGGTAGATCTGAACCTAATGCAGCTTGGAGAGATCAGATGACAGAAGTCACATTTAGGTGCCAGGTGTAACTGAGGCCATAGATGCTCCATATCCATTACTTTGAGTGGTTTATATAATATGACTAAATGTGTTTCTGTGTTGCAGGTGCAGTCAAGAAATGGAACAGCAAGGCCACAGAACATGACATAAGCAGAGCTGTGGGAGACCACCTCAAGCCCCTGGTAGAGCCGGGGGTGGTGTTTACCACTTCAGCAGTCTGTTGATTGGTCAGTCACTGGGTTCATTTGTTTTATTATATGGTCAAATCAAATCAAGCTTGATTCATACAGCACATTTCAGACATGGATGCAACAAAATGGCTTCACAGGAAAAATATTTTTAAAAACATTGAAAATAAACAGAAATATTTAGTACACAACAAACATAAGAGGATAAAAAACAGAAGACTAAACTGAAAAACTAATGATTAAAATGTTAATTGGATGCAATATCCAACCCAAAATATAAGCTTGGGACACTGAAAGTTGACTAGTAACAACAACTGGGACCTAAAAGACACCCACCATGAGACCCACTAAATCTGCCCAAGAAGAGGAAAACAAAAGAAAAACCCACACCAAACTTAAAGACAGGAAGTAAACCAAAAAGGTGGAGCAACTAAAGGTGTTGACTCTCCACATGTATCAAGACAACTGGAGCACTGGGCCAGACACTCTTAAATAGAACCTGGACCAGCTCAGGTGAAACACCTTCCCACTAACGAGATGGACAAGCCAGCACAGGTGTAACACATACTGACTAACGAGGTGACACCAATCAGTGCGTCCTACGTGCTAACGAGCTAGACGTGCTAACGAGCTAGACGTGCTGACGGGCTAGACGTGCTGACGGAGCTAGACGTGCTAACGAGCTAGACGGGCTAACGAGCGAGACGTGCTAACGAGCGAGACGGGCTAACGAGCTAGACGGGCTAACGAGCTAGACGTGCTAACGAGCGAGACGGGCTAACGAGCTAGACGTGCTAACGAGCTAGACGTGCTAACGAGCTAGACGTGCTAAAGTCCAACCTCAAAACATAAATGGAAAAACCAAAGCCTGTAACACCTTCCCCTTTAAGACAACAAATATATCCTATATTTTTGTTGGAAAAGTTTGCTCACCACCAACAGAAAACAACTTCCATTTCACATTATAATCAACTACAATGCTTCACCTTCTACAATATAAACATGGTGTCTACTGGATGTCAACAATTAAAAACAAGAAAAAAACACGTATTTCTAAATAATAATATACAATAGTATAATTTTTCTCCTTTTTCTTTCTATAGAATCCTAAATCCCACTAGCTTCTAGAACACTCATCTTCCTAAAACTCACTAGCTTCTAGAACTCTCCTCTTCCTAAAACTCACTAGCTTCTAGAACTCTCGTCTTCCTAAAACTCACTAGCTTCTAGAACTCTCGTCTTCCTAAAACTCACTAGCTTCTAGAACTCTTGTCCCCTTGGAACGAGCCCAAACAAAATGTATCTCCAATACGGAAAAACGTGCAGTCAAAATAAATAAAGATCCATAGCAACGCACTAGCTAAACACAAATCTAATATCCATTTGGGGGGAAATCAGGTTGAATCTGCTCTTGAAACTAACACAACAAAAAAAAAAAAAATTGGAAATGGAGATATCTTTCACCTCACTGGTTAGAGGACAACCTGCAGAAGACAGTCAGCTACATTTTGAAGTGATGCAGTTAAATTTAGGGGTCGGTAAACAAAGGAACACAACACTTATTTGTCATAACTCATCGATATCATGTTGAAATCAATTGTACGACAGGAGGGAGATGAGGTTGCATGTCCTGTTAAAACGAACAGCTCAAAAACCACACAGAATCTGGGAATAATGTGTACATCACTGGTTAGAGGACAATTTGTAGAAAACAGCCAGATACATTTTGATTCCAGTGGGTCACCAACATGGTAAGTGTAACACAACTCTTTTTTTGTTAGTCACTTTTTATTAAATCTCATAAATAGTAACTCTTCGATTTCAGAGCCTGGATTTCCCCCCTGAGGCTAATATCCATATCATGTTGAAATCAATAGAACAGGGGACAAACGTTTAGGGTTCTACATTGTGACATTATTAAAATACTCCTTCTACAATGTTAAACATTCTACATTGTGAGATTTCATTGATATCATGAAACAACTCCTTCATGTATTTTCTGATGTTTGATCAGATGTCTTATCGGAGAATCTCTTGTCACACTGATCACAGCTATGATTTCTCTCCTGTGTGTGTTCTCTGGTGTAGAGTCAGAGAGCCAGATGTAGTAAAACTCTTCCCACATTGATCACAGCTATAAGGTTTCTCTCCTATGTGTGTTCTCTGGTGTAATATCAGGTTGTCTGACCGAGTAAAACTCTTCCCACATTGATTACAGCTATAAGATTTCTCTCCTGTGTGTACTCGCTGGTGTTTAGTCAGATGGCAAGATGAAATATAAGTCTTCCCACATTGATCACAGCTATAAGGTTTCTCTCCTGTGTGTGTTCTCTGGTGTATTATCAGGCTGTCTGGCCGAGTAAAACTCTTCCCACATTGATCACAGCTATAAGGTTTCTCTCCTGTGTGTGTTCTCTGGTGTACAGTCAGGTAACTAGATGAAATAAAACTTTTCACACATTGATTACAACTAAAAGATTTCTCTCCTGTGTGTATCCTCTGGTGTGATAACAGGTTGCTTGACTGAGTAAAACTCTTCCCACATTCAGTACAGCTGTACGGTTTCTCTCCTGTATGTGTTCTCTGGTGTATAGTCAGATAGCTAAATGTAGTAAAACTCTTCCCACATTGATCACAGCTGTAAGGTTTCTCTCCAGTGTGAATTCTCAGGTGTACTTTTAGTGCTTTTAATCTTAAGTAACTCTTCCCACAATCAAAACAGTGGTGAGATTTCTCTCCTGTGTGTGTTCGCTGGTGTATTTTAAGTTCTGATGAAGATTTGCAATGTTTTCCACAGTCAGAGCAGCAGATAGATTTCTTCCCTGTGGGTCTCTGCTGGTGTTTCTTGAGGTGATAGAATCTGGACAGACTCTTCTCTGACTTGTTAGCATCATGATGTTGAGACTCCCCAGAGGATCCATGATAGTCACGTCTCTCTCCTGTGTGAACAAGTCAGACAGATAGTTAAAGGCTCACAACAGCAGAAATCCACTGAAAAAGGTGATGCCAACAGCGTAGCCATGATACTGTACAACAATTGAGTCTGTAATGAATGTTAAAATTACTTGACAATTGTCTTAAGACAGTCAAGTGAGCAACAATAGTCATATTTAGTCTTGTTTTCACATTAGTAGTAACTAGAAATAAGTAAAAGGTGTTGAACTCCTAAGCAGTGTGCCAGGCCACTTTTGTTCTCAAATATAAGCATCTTTTTCTGTGTTTGCTAAAATTGCGACAAGGGCGATGCACACACAATTTGATTGCAGAAACACCTCCCTGCTAATGCAGAAACCGCTAGTTATGGATGTAGTATATCTGCCTGGAGCAAAAATGGTGAGCAAGTGGCCTAAGCTGTGCCATTAGAGATTCTGGGTTCGAGTCCAAGCTCTGTTGCAGCCGGCCGAAACCGGGAGGCCCATGGGGCGACACACAATTGGCCCACCGTTGTCCGGGTTAGGGGAGGGTTTGGCCGATTTTGATCTTAAGTAACTCTTCCCACAATCAAAACAGTGGTGAGATTTCTCTCCTGTGTGTACTCGCTGGTGTATTTTAAGTTCCGATGAAGATTTGCAGTAAGATTTCCATGTGAGAGATCTTCGTCTCTGCAGGTGTTTCTTGAGGTGTTCTGATGTGGAGAGACTCTTCTCTGCCTCTTCAGCATCATGAGGTTGTTGAGGCTCCCCAGAGGATCCATGATAGTCCTGTCTCTCTCCTGTGTGAACAACAAAGTCAGACAGATGGTTAAAGGCCCACAACAGCGGAAATCCACTGTAAAAGGTGATGCCAACAGCGTAGCCATGATGTTGTAAACAATTTAAGTCAGTAATGAATGTTACAATTATTTGACAATTGTCCTAAAATGAGCAAGAATAGTCATATTTTTTTGTCTTGTTTTCACATTAGTAGTAACATGATGTTTGTAGGCTAGAAATAAGTTATTAAAGTTGTTGAAATCCTAAGCAGTGTGCCAGACGACTTTTGGTCTCCAATATAGGCCCCTTTCTGTGTTTAATAAAATGCAGCACGAGGACAATTTGATTGCAGAAACTCCTCCCTGCTAATAAGGAAACCGATAGTTACGGATGTAGTATATCTGGTAATGAGGAAACCACTAGTTATGGATGTAGTATATCTGCTAATGAGGAAACCACTAGTTATGGATATAGTATATCTGGTAATGAGGAAACCACTAGTTATGGATGTAGTATATCTGGTAATGAGGAAACCACTAGTTATGGATGTAGTATATCTGCTAATAAGGAAACCGATAGTTATGGATGTAGTATATCTGGTAATGAGGAAACCACTAGTTATGGATGTAGTATATCTGGTAATGAGGAAACCACTAGTTATGGATGTAGTATATCTGGTAATGAGGAAACCACTAGTTATGGATGTAGTATATCTGGTAATGAGGAAACCACTAGTTATGGATGTAGTATATCTGGTAATGAGGAAACCACTAGTTATGGATGTAGTATGTCTGGTAATGAGGAAACCACTAGTTATGGATGTAGTATATCTGGTAATGAGGAAACCACTAGTTATGGATGTAGTATATCTGGTAATGAGGAAACCACTAGTTATGGATGTAGTATATCTGGTAATGAGGAAACCACTAGTTATGGATGTAGTATATCTGGTAATGAGGAAACCACTAGTTATGGATGTAGTATATCTGCTAATGAGGAAACCGCTAGTTATGGATGTAGTATATCTGGTAATGAGGAAACCATTAGTTATGGATGTAGTATATCTGGTAATGAGGAAACCACTAGTTATGGATGTAGTATATCTGCTAATGAGGAAACCACTAGTTATGGATGTAGTATATCTGGTAATGAGGAAACCACTAGTTATGGATGTAGTATATCTGCTAATGAGGAAACCACTAGTTATGGATGTAGTATATCTGGTAATGAGGAAACCGCTAGTTATGGATGTAGTATATCTGGTAATGAGGAAACCACTAGTTATGGATGTAGTATATCTGGTAACGAGGAAACCACTAGTTATGGATGTAGTATATCTGGTAATGAGGAAACCACTGGTTATGGATGTAGTATATCTGGTAATGAGGAAACCGCTAGTTATGGATGTAGTATATCTGGTAATGAGGAAACCACTAGTTATGGATGTAGTATATCTGGTAACGAGGAAACCACTAGTTATGGATGTAGTATATCTGGTAATGAGGAAACCACTAGTTATGGATGTAGTATATCTGGTAATGAGGAAACCACTAGTTATGGATGTACTATATCTGCAAATGTAATCTAATCTGCTAAAATAGATGCACACGCAATTTGGTTGCAGAAACTCCTCCATGCTAATGCAGAAACTGCTAGTTATACCAATACCATAGACCTACTGTAGGACCCATAACTTCACCTAACAACAACATAGACCTACTGTAGGACTCATATTTTTGGTTTTTGTGACATATATTCTTGCTTTGAAAATGGCTGTGTGATTATTTTTGACAGGGTACTCTCCTGACATAATCTAATGTTTTGCTTTCGCTGTAAAGCCTTTTTGAAATCGGACAATGTGGTTAGATTAACGAGAGTCTTGTCTTTCAAATGGTGTAAAATAGTCATATGTTTGAGAAATTGAAGTTATAGCATTTTTTAGGTATTTGTATTTCGCGCCACACGATTCCACTGGCTGTTGACTAGGGTGGGACGCAGGCGTCCCACCTAGCCCAGGGAAGTTAATTATTTAATCAAACAGCATGCTAAAAGCATCAGACCATTTCAGTACATATAGTTGATTTTATTAAAACACATGGGGTGTGTCTATATATGGAAAAATACACATAACATTTCAACCAATCGATTGGTAGAAATGACAGATGACTCTTGGTTGACCAAGATTTATTTTAGGTGGGGACAGCACTAGAACATGATGTTGGGGCTCCCGAGTGGCACAGCGGTCTAAGACACTACATCTCAGTGCTAGAGGTGTCACTACAGACACCCCGGTTCGAGTCCAGGCTGTCACAACTGGCCGTGATTGGTAAATAAAGGTTACATGTCTTCATGGTTCTGGGTTTGTTGTGTTCATGTCTTCATGGTTCTGGGTTTGTTGTGTTCATGTCTTCATGGTTCTGGGTTTGTTGTGTTCATGTCTTCTTGGTTCTGGGTTTGTTGTGTTCATGTCTTCATGGTTCTGGGTTTGTTGTGTTCATGTCTTCATGGTTCTGGGTTTGTTGTGTTCATGTCTTCATGGTTCTGGGTTTGTTGTGTTCAGGTCTTCATGGTTCTGGGTTTGTTGTGTTCATGTCTTCATGGTTCTGGGTTTGTTGTGTTCATGTCTTCTTGGTTTTGGGTTTGTTGTGTTCATGGTTCTGGGTTTGTTGTGTTCAGGTCTTCATGGTTCTGGGTTTGTTGTGTTCATGTCTTCTTGGTTCTGGGTTTGTTGTGTTCATGTCTTCTTGGTTCTGGGTTTGTTGTGTTCATGTCTTCATGGTTCTGGGTTTGTTGTGTTCAGGTCTTCTTGGTTCTGGGTTTGTTGACTGTACTGTAGAGAACAGAGGGGTCCTCCTCAGCTGCTTGTTCCACCGTGGGCCTGGAGAAAGAAACATCCATTAAACTGAATGTGACTCCCAAATGGCACCCTACTCCCTTATAGTGCACTACTTTTGACCAGTAGTGAACTAAATAGGGAATAGGGTGCCATTTAGAATGGAACCAGAGCCATTCCTTAAAACCCTCATCACATCACTCCTGTTGGGGCTAGGGGGCAGTATTGAGAAATTTTGAAGAAAATATGTGCCCATTTTTAACTGCCTCCTACACCAACTCAGAAGCTAGGATATGCATATTATTAAGACATTCGGATAGAAAACACTCTGAATTTTCTAAAACAGTTTGAATGGTGTCTGTAAGTATAACAAAACTCATATTGCAGGCAAAAACCTGTGAAAAATAGATAAAACATTTTTTTTGAATTTTGTGACTGTACTATTTAGTGTCATTGTTTTATAGATACCATAGTGAGAAAGGATTCATTTCGCAACTCCTACGGCTTCCACTAGATGTCAACGATCTTTATAAAGTTGTTTGAAGCGTCTATGATAAACAGAGAGCAAATTAGAATGCATGGAAGTTGACATGTCGTCACTTCATTTTTTGGCGCCTGCGCATAAATCTGAGAAGCGTGAGTTTGTCATAATTGTTTATCTAGACATAGGATAGGTTGTGTGAAAATATTACTGATGTTTAACGTTAAAAATGGACCAAAAGATTAATGCTAAACAACGTTTGACATGTTTGAACGAACGTAAATAGATTATTTACTAGGTTTTTTTAGCTTTTCGGCGTGATTTTACACCCCCCCCACCACGTTTTGTGGGAGCATAATGAACGCTAACTACTTGGTGTTATTTGGACATAAATTATGAACTTTGTCAAAAGAAACCACATTTGTTCTGGACCTGGGATTCCTGGCAGTGCCTTCTGGTGGAGATAATCAAAGGTAAGGGGATATTTACAATGTTATTATCGATATTAGATGATGCTAACTGTATAGCATAGCTTATTGTTCTTAGCATAGCACCCCGTTTATTGCAAAATGTGATTTCCCAGTAAAGTTATTTTGAGATCTGGCCATTCGGTAGCAATTACGAGATGATAATATATTATTCTTTGAATGACAATATTATAATTTACCAATGTTTTCGAATAGTAATTTTGTTATGTTCACCGGAAGCATTTCAGAGAAGAAAAAAATCGGAATTTCACGCTACTGTAAAATGCTGTTTTTGGATATAAATATGAACTTGATGGAACAAAAAATGCATGTATTGTATAACATAATGTCCTAGGAGTGTCATCTGATGGAGATTGTCAAAGGTTGGTGCATAATTTTAGCTGGTTTCTGCTTTTGGTGACGCCTGACCTTGAATTGAAACTGGATGTTTGTACTTTTGTGGCTATGTACTGTCCTAACATAATCTAACTTTATGCTTTTGCCGTAAAGCCTCTTTGAAAATCGAACAATGTGGTTAGATTAAGGAGATGTTTATCTTTTAAATTGTGTAAAATAGTTGATTGTTTGAGAAATTGAAATTATTAGATTTTTGATGTTTTGAATTTCCAGCCTTGTTAGCAATCCCGTCTCGGGGTTCATTGCTAACCTGTAGCCCCAACAGGTTATAGACATGTCATAGTAATTGTCTTGAGATGTATATTGTAGAGTGCAGTTTCAGGAAATGCCATTTGGCCTGAAGAATACCCCTGGAACCTTTAAGACATTAAAACTGTGACTTTTCAAAATGCCTACTTTTACACCATAGTATGAGTTCAATGAAATGTCATCAGATAGTGATGGAGGGAGTTCTCAGAGAACAATGAAATGTCATCAGATAGTGATGGAGGGAGTTCTCAGAGAACAATGAAATGTCATCAGATAGTGATGGAGGGAGTTCTCAGAGAACAATGAAATGTCATCAGATAGTGATGGAGGGAGTTCTCAGAGAACAATGAAATGTCATCAGATAGTGATGGAGGGAGTTCTCAGAGAACAATGAAATGTCATCAGATAGTGATGGAGGGAGTTCTCAGAGAACAATGAAATGTCATCAGATAGTGATGGAGGGAGTTCTCAGAGAACAATGAAATGTCATCAGATAGTGATGGAGGGAGTTCTCAGAGAACAATGAAATGTCATCAGATAGTGATGGAGGGAGTTCTCAGAGAACAATGAGGGGTCACTAATGGTCAACTGTTTTGCTTATTTGAATGACTTTGTCTACTCCTCCAATAAGCAGCAACATATGAATGACCTTGATGCTGTCTGTGTGTTCACAATGTTGTATACAGTATTGACTCTATGTTGTTGTAATGGTAGAATATGCTCAGAGGGTGGCAGCACTGGAGAGGTTGAATTTCACAGCAGCTTACTGGACATCCTCGTCCTGTTCCTGGTCAAAGGTGGCCACTGTCTGTGCTGCAGCAGGGGTCATGGCCATGCCTGAGATGTTGACATACACTGCACTAGAGTCTCCCTGACGGAGAGAGAGAACAGACAATATAAATAGACCTGGGGACAGACAGCATGAAGAGTGGACATTTCCCACAAAGCAACGAAAATGATCTTCCATCTGTCTGAACAGACTCACCTGTCCGTCGTCTGCTGTGTGTCTTGTGTCAAAGGTGGATTTGGAGGCCTTCTTCCTGTTTTATAAATGAACGAATGAATGAATGAACAAATTAATGAAGATAATAAAGTGAAATAATCTTTAAAATATGCATTTTCACTCACCTGAACCACATGAAGCCAGAGAGACATGAAGCCAGTATGACACCCAGAACAACCACTATGATTCCTACAGCAGCAGTTAGAACTGAGGTTTGTTTCTCTAAAAGATAATATAGATGATATGAGTACATGTTATTATGAACTGAAAATTAATATACTGCAATACAGGACATTAATGCAATACTTGTATGTATAAGACTATGTATAGTTTTAAACCAAAGTGTAATGATGCAAACTAGAAGAAGATTACCTTGAAACATCATTTCTTATTGAACATCATTTTGTATTGAAGTATTGAAGATGTAACTTCACCTGCTATAATGATCATCAGAGCTGTAGAGTTATTAGATGCTATTGTATTCTCAGCCTCACAGTAGTATTCTCCTCTGTCCTCAGAGATGATGTTAGTGATGCTGTAACTCTGTCCTGATGCTTTTGATGAGGTAACATTCTTCTTGTACCAGGTGTATTTGTCCACAGGTGGGTTGGATTCACTGCTGCAGGTCAGAGTCACTGAACTGCCCTCCATTATTTCACCAGAGGGACTGACTGACACTGAGGTGTTCCTTGGACCATCTGGTGTTGAAGACCAGATTCATTTATAGCAACATTTGTGTTTACATTTTACAGGTGAGTTTGAAATAATTTAATTCAGAGTAAAAGACAATCAGAAAAATAATAATTAAAAAGAATGATGATATGGTGGTAATACAAATTCAAGGAAATGGATGTTACACACAAAAATATTTATTCATATTTATTCATATGGAAAACAATCTATTCCCAATTCAAGAATCAACATAATCAGTATATCAAATGAAACCCACAATGTACTGACATGTGACAGTGAGAGTCTCTTCAGCAGAGGGGAGATCCTCATGGCCTTCTACAGCACAGGAGTATCGGCCTGTATCCTCACTGCTGACTGAGAATAGGCTATAGACAGGAGAGGAGGTGTTGCTGTTTGGTATAGGCTGTCCATTCTTATACCAACTGTAGGCTGTGATGGGGTCCAGTGTACATTTGGTTCTACATATCAGTGTGACATTCTCCCTCTCTGACACAGATGTAGGATCCATCTCCAACACAACATCTAGAGTATGAGGAAACAAATCATTATTCTCCTCCTTTGTGTCTGTATAGCTGCCCTTTATAAGGTAATTATAGTCATTCATTAATGAATTTGATTTATTTAGCCAGGATAGTCAACTCTGTAATACTTTCCACTGTTTTCCAGGAAGTATTGGGTTCAATAGAGTCAATTTAAACAGATTTTAACACAACATTCTCATTAGCATACATGCTAAAATCACAGCATACACTGAAGCACACACATCATATGCTTTAGCATACATACAGAACCACACTCACATTACAACTATCTAGATAGATGTGAGATGAGTGACAGATACTGTAAATACAAACCAAGACAATTTTCTTGAACTAAATGGAATTCAACAGTTGAACTATATTGAATGTACGTAACTGTACCTGTGACAGACAGAGTGACTCCAGGACTGCCAATATATTTCCCTCCGGTCTGATCTGTTAATAATCTGAACTTGTACTCAGCAGAGTCACTCTCTCTCAGGTCTGTGATCCTCAGTGTGTGACAATTCTTCTGATCTCCATGACACTCCAGACGACCTGCATACTCTGGGTCCTGACCTAGATCTCCATGACACTCCAGACGACCTGCATACTCTGGGTCCTGACCTAGATCTTTAGGTTCTTTACCAGTCCCAGATTCAGTGAACCAGAGGGTTGTTGTGACTGTACCACTGGGATATGTATAAGAGCAGTGCAGCTCCACTGTTGACCCCTTCAAGGCACAGATACTTTTCTTGGTGTAAGTCACACTCCAGACATTCTGACCCAGTACCACTGAAACAAGGTCACACAACACAATGCTATCAGAATTAAGCCAATGTATCTCTGTAATGTGTCTGTATCTATGTAATGTGTCTGTATCTCTGTAATGTGTCTGTGTCTCTGTAATGTTTCTATATCTGTAATGTGTCTGTATCTCTGTAATGTGTCTGTATCTATGTAATGTGTCTGTATCTATGTAATGTGTCTGTATCTATGTAATGTGTCTGTATCTCTGTAATGTGTCTGTATCTCTGTAATGTGTCTGTATCTCTAATGTGTCTGTATCTCTAATGTGTCTGTATCTCTAATGTGTCTGTATCTCTGTAATGTGTCTGTATCTCTGTAATGTGTCTGTATCTGTAATGTGTCTGTATCTGTAATGTGTCTGTATCTCTGTAATGTGTCTGTATCTCTGTAATGTGTCTGTATCTATGTAATGTGTCTGTATCTCTGTAATGTGTCTGTGTCTCTGTAGTGTGTCTGTATCTATGTAGTGTGTCTGTGTCTCTGTAATGTTTCTATATCTCTGTAATGTGTCTGTATCTCTGTAATGTGTGTCACGTCCTGGCCAATATAAGGGTTAATTGTTATTGTAGTTTGGTCAGGACGTGGCAGAGGGTATTTGTTTTATGTGGTTCGGGGTGGTGTTTTGGTAGAAGGGCGTTTGATTTATTATTTCCGGGTTTTTGGTTTATGGTCTATGTTTATGTATTTCTATGGTTAATGTATTTCTATGTTAGGTTGATTGGGGTTTGGGACTCTCAATTGGAGGCAGGTGCTTCCTCGTTGCCTCTGATTGAGAGTCCTATATATGGGTAATTGTTTGGTGTAGGTTTTTGTGGGAGATTGTTTCTTGTCTAGCGTGTGTGAGCCTGAGAAGACTGTTCGGGGATCGTGAGTTTGTTTTGTTGTTTTGGTGTTCATTTTGAGTTTAATAAATGTTCAAGATGAACAAACACAGTCCTGCTGGATTTTGGTCCTCCTTCACCATCGATAACTGTGACAGAATCTCCCACCACAAAAGGACCAAGCAGCAGAGGAAGGAGCAACAGGTGGACTGGAAGGAGCAGAGGGAATTTGAATTGGACAAACGGGAGAAATGGACATGGGAGCAAGTTATGGCCGGAGAGGGCCCATGGAAGAAATGGAGCAAAGACCGGGAATGCTACCGAGGAACACGACTGCCGATTAAACCCGAGAGGCAGCCCCAAGAATTTTTTTTGGGGGGGCATATGGGTAGTTTGGCGGGGCAAGTTTGGAGCCCCAGGCCAAATCCCCGGACTGTGTCACAGAAGCCAGTTAATGGACATGTCTCGTGCTTCGGGGTAATGAGTATTATGGCGAGGCCAAGTGTTTTTAGGCCAGTACACGCTATACCAGCACCCCGCATTTACCAGGGGGTAGTAGGCATTCAGCCAGAAAGGGCGATGCCAGGTTTAAGCTCGAGACCGCCAGTAAGCCTCCACGGTCCTATATATCCTGTTCCCGCTCCACGCACTAGCCTAGAGGTGCGTGTTCCCAGTCTGGCACGTCCAGTACCAGCACCACGCACCAGGTTTCAAGTGCATCAGCCCAGTCCGACTCGTCCTGTTCCCGCTCCCCGCATTAGCCTGGAAGTGCGTGTTCCCAGGCTGATAACCCCAGTACCAGCACCACGCACCAGGCTTCCAGTGCGTCGGCTCAGTCAGAAGTCGCCAGAGCTGCCCGTCAGTCAGGAGTCGCCAGAGCCGCCCGTCAGTCAGGAGTCGCCAGAGCCGCCCGTCAGTCAGGAGTCGCCAGAGCCGCCCGTCAGTCAGGAGTCGCCAGAGCCGCCCGTCAGTCAGGAGTCGCCAGAGCCGCCCGTCAGTCAGGAGCCGCCAGAGCCGCCCGTCAGTCAGGAGCCGCCAGAGCGGCCCGACTGCCCGGAGATGCCAGAGCGGCCCGACTGCCCGGAGATGCCAGAACGGCCCGACTGCCCGGAGATGCCAGAGCGGCCCGACTGCCCGGATCAGCCAGAGCGGCCCGTCGGCCAGGATCAGCCAGATCGGCCCGTCGGTCAGGATCAGCCAGAGCGGCCCGTCGGCCAGGATCAGCCAGAGCGGCCCGTCAGCCAGGATCAGCCAGAGTGGCCCATCTGCCCAGAGTCTGCTGATGACCAAAAATCAAGGGAGTCTAGCAGCAACCCTAAACTGAGTAAGCCTGACATTTCAGAACTTAAAGTAATTAACGGTTTAATTGATGAGTCTGCATACAGGGTGGAGAGGAGGAGGTCTGCCCATGATCCAGAGCAGGGGGAGTCTGCCTACGGTCCGAGGCAGATCGGGTCGGTCGGCACTCTGGAGGACAATAGGCCGGAGCCTGAACCACCACCTGTATAAGTGGGTTGGGGAGGGGGGGTGTAGCACAAGTGCCGTCGGTGACGGCAGCCACCCTCCCTTTAGTTTAGGGGGATTTTTTGTTGTTTGGGGTTTTTGTTATTCTTGAGGTGCTTCCGGGGTTAGCACCTTTAGGGGGGGGGGGGGTACTGTCACGTCCTGGCCAATATAAGGGTTAATTGTTATTGTAGTTTGGTCAGGACGTGGCAGAGGGTATTTGTTTTATGTGGTTCGGGGTGGTGTTTTGGTAGAAGGGTGTTTGATTTATTATTTCCGGGTTTTTGGTTTATGGTCTATGTATTTCTATGTGTAGTCTGGTTAATGTATTTCTATGTTAGGTTGATTGGGGTTTGGGACTCTCAATTGGAGGCAGGTGCTTCCTCGTTGCCTCTGATTGAGAGTCCTATATATGGGTAATTGTTTGGTGTAGGTTTTTGTGGGAGATTGTTTCTTGTCTAGCGTGTGTGAGCCTGAGAAGACTGTTCGGGGATCGTGAGTTTGTTTTGTTGTTTTGGTGTTCATTTTGAGTTTAATAAATGTTCAAGATGAACAAACGCAGTCCTGCTGGATTTTGGTCCTCCTTCACCATCGATAACCGTGACAATGTGTGTGTATCTCTGTAATGTGTCTGTATCTCTGTAATGTATCTCTGTAATGTGTCTGTATCTCTGTAATGTGTCTGTATCTCTGTAATGTATCTCTGTAATGTATCTCTGTAATGTGTTTATATCTGCAATGTGTCTGTATCTATGCAATGTGTCTGTATCTATGCAATGTGTCTGTATCTATGCAATGTGTCTGTATCTATGCAATGTGTCTGTATCTATGCAATGTGTCTGTATCTATGCAATGTGTCTGTATCTATGCAATGTAAATGTGTTTATGTAAAACATAGGCACCACAATGTAAATAAGTCCCAGACTTTATTGTCCTTTAAATCAACAATCCTGGTCACTGTAAATAAACTGTGTGTACATGTGTGTATGTATTTTTTTTAACTGACCAATAAAATCAATCAATCCAAACTGTGCAGCAGCCATTTGATGAATGGAAAGAGACATTTGTTACAAAACACCAGAAAGCTGAATGACATTCAGAGATTGTCAAGCCTTCGATACTGGGTAAGCCTACAAGGTAAGGTGGGATGTATTCCTATTTGTTCAGATTGATTGTGGTTTTAAAAACGTAAACCATGCTATAGAAGTGCTCCAAGTCGTTATGCTTTTGTTTATTGGTTGTGTGGTGCATTGGCACAGAAACCTGTTGGTAGAAAATGTGAATATATTTTATATAATTATAAATATGGCATCAAAATTTTGAAAATCTGATTTCCCCCTGGCTGATCACTGTCTGCAGCCGGCTCTGATCGTAATAATGAAATAGGCAGGGAGAGTGAGCTCATCCGTGGTGGTCGGCGAACCCTGAACCTTCTGGCCAATATCCCCTGTGTGCCATTGACTGTGCCACAAAAGCATGCTGAAGCGGCAAAGTCAATTTTCACATGAATAAACACACAGTCGCTATGTAATGATTACTAACTGGGTGGGTTGAGATTATTACATATAAAAGCACTAAACCTCTCTCTAAAAGCTTCACTTATACAAACGTTTTACTTGAACCCTAAATGGTTCTCCAGTAGATTAATAAGAAAAGCTCATCCATTGTTTAAAAATGGCCTTTTTGCCTTTGTGCAGATTGTCATGTCTCATTTTAGATTCATTGAGAATTATACTTTTTTCAAAAGTATCTGTCTTTTTCAAACAAGCATTACAGAGCTGGTTACAATTTCATCCCCCTGAAAAGGGAGAACAAATATTACAACAAATATTATGGCTGAACTCAAATGGTTGATAAAATACCTGTAATTATGGGAAAGATGTTTGAACGTTGTGGATGCTTGTGCTTTTTTTTCACCTTAAAGATGCATCAATTTCAAAATGAGTAGGGTTTGTCCACACCATGTTGCCATAGTTGGTGAGTTGAGTGTGAAACCACAGACAAGAATCACTCAGTGAGGTGTGAAAGATACCTATTTAAAGGGAAGTGGAGACGCCTAACACCAGAATAACATTATGATTCATATCCTTTAGAAATGTCTGTAGAGAAACAGAACAACTAAAAGATAAGAATGAGACCATACCTGTCACAGACCAGAGAAATACCAGCAACACACTTCCTGCTGTTCTCAAGGCCATTGTTGCATCTCCCACCCTGCAGTCTTAGAAACATAAACAACAACTCACTCTATAGCAGGTGAATAACTCCACCTGATACATTGAAGTAGAAACTGTAAATGGGGTACAGGGCCTCATTACTGAAAATGAACCAGGCTCATATTGTGTTGTGTTGTATTGTGCTATATGGTTGTCTATGTGAATACTGTCTGTCTGTAAGTCTATTGCACTATGTATGTAATGTGTGTGACGTGTTGCATGTCTGTCTTCGTCTGTCTATTTAAGATGACATGCTGTCTGATGCAAAAACTATTTCCTAATGGATACAATAAAGTCATCAACATCACAAACAACAAAAACAATCACTTATTGAACAGATGTGTAGAACTGTAAACACATATTTCAACATTGATTGTTGTGAAGCTGTTTATTCTCAGATCCCCAGATACAGGAGGATAAATGTTCAATTCTCTATGGTCCGTCAAGCTGTACAGCAGCCTAAAGACTGACCACCAGGTTCAATGATAACTCCTATCCCCAAGCTGTGAGGCTAAACAACAATTGACTCTCTCTCTCTCTCACACACACACACACACACACACACAGACACACAGACACACACACACACACACACACACACACACACACACCATCTGTAGTGAAGGCCCATAAGGCCCATAGAGTCTGTATCAGTCTAGAGAGCTGGTTGTTATGGATGTAGAAAAGTTAAAACACACATCCTACACAGTATAGATGTCAACCCTACTCCCTATCAGTCCCAGTATAGATGTCAACCCTACTCCCTATCAGTCCCAGTATAGATGTCAACCCTACTCCCTATCAGTCCCAGTATAGATGTCAACCCTACTCCCTATCAGTCCCAGTATAGATGTCAACCCTACTCCCTATCAGTCCCAGTATAGATGTCAACCCTACTCCCTATCAGTCCCAGTATAGATGTCAACCCTACTCCCTATCAGTCCCAGTATAGATGTCAACCCTACTCCCTATCAGTCCCAGTATAGATGTCAACCCTACTCCCTATCAGTCCCAGTATAGATGTCATCCCTACTCCCTATCAGTCCCAGTATAGATGTCAACCCTACTCCCTATCAGTCCCAGTATAGATGTCAACCCTACTCCCTATCAGTCCCAGTATAGATGTCATCCCTACTCCCCATCAGTCCCAGTATAGATGTCATCCCTACTCCCCATCAGTCCCAGTATAGATGTCAACCCTACTCCCCATCAGTCCCAGTATAGATGTCATCCCTACTCCCCATCAGTCCCAGTATAGATGTCAACCCTACTCCCCATCAGTCCCAGTATAGATGTCAACCCTACTCCCCATCAGTCCCAGTATAGATGTCAACCCTACTCCCCATCAGTCCCAGTATAGATGTCAACCCTACTCCCCATCAGTCCCAGTATAGATGTCAACCCTACTCCCCATCAGTCCCAGTATAGATGTCAACCCTACTCCCCATCAGTCCCAGTATAGATGTCAACCCTACTCCCCATCAGTCCCAGTATAGATGTCAACCCTACTCCCCATCAGTCCCAGTATAGATGTCAACCCTACTCCCCATCAGTCCCAGTATAGATGTCAACCCTACTCCCCATCAGTCCCAGTATAGATGTCAACCCTACTCCCCATCAGTCCCAGTATAGATGTCAACCCTACTCCCCATCAGTCCCAGTATAGATGTCAACCCTACTCCCCATCAGTCCCAGTATAGATGTCAACCCTACTCCCCATCAGTCCCAGTATAGATGTCAACCCTACTCCCCATCAGTCCCAGTATAGATGTCAACCCTACTCCCCATCAGTCCCAGTATAGATGTCAACCCTACTCCCCATCAGTCCCAGTATAGATGTCAACCCTACTCCCCATCAGTCCCAGTATAGATGTCAACCCTACTCCCCATCAGTCCCAGTATAGATGTCAACCCTACTCCCCATCAGTCCCAGTATAGATGTCAACCCTACTCCCCATCAGTCCCAGTATAGATGTCAACCCTACTCCCCATCAGTCCCAGTATAGATGTCAACCCTACTCCCCATCAGTCCCAGTATAGATGTCAACCCTACTCCCCATCAGTCCCAGTATAGATGTCAACCCTACTCCCCATCAGTCCCAGTATAGATGTCAACCCTACTCCCCATCAGTCCCAGTATAGATGTCAACCCTACTCCCCATCAGTCCCAGTATAGATGTCAACCCTACTCCCCATCAGTCCCAGTATAGATGTCAACCCTACTCCCCATCAGTCCCAGTATAGATGTCAACCCTACTCCCCATCAGTCCCAGTATAGATGTCAACCCTACTCCCCATCAGTCCCAGTATAGATGTCAACCCTACTCCCCATCAGTCCCAGTATAGATGTCAACCCTACTCCCCATCAGTCCCAGTATAGATGTCAACCCTACTCCCCATCAGTCCCAGTATAGATGTCAACCCTACTCCCCATCAGTCCCAGTATAGATGTCAACCCTACTCCCCATCAGTCCCAGTATAGATGTCAACCCTACTCCCCATCAGTCCCAGTATAGATGTCAACCCTACTCCCCATCAGTCCCAGTATAGATGTCAACCCTACTCCCCATCAGTCCCAGTATAGATGTCAACCCTACTCCCCATCAGTCCCAGTATAGATGTCAACCCTACTCCCCATCAGTCCCAGTATAGATGTCAACCCTACTCCCCATCAGTCCCAGTATAGATGTCAACCCTACTCCCCATCAGTCCCAGTATAGATGTCAACCCTACTCCCCATCAGTCCCAGTATAGATGTCAACCCTACTCCCCATCAGTCCCAGTATAGATGTCAACCCTACTCCCCATCAGTCCCAGTATAGATGTCAACCCTACTCCCCATCAGTCCCAGTATAGATGTCAACCCTACTCCCCATCAGTCCCAGTATAGATGTCAACCCTACTCCCCATCAGTCCCAGTATAGATGTCAACCCTACTCCCCATCAGTCCCAGTATAGATGTCAACCCTACTCCCCATCAGTCCCAGTATAGATGTCAACCCTACTCCCCATCAGTCCCAGTATAGATGTCAACCCTACTCCCCATCAGTCCCAGTATAGATGTCAACCCTACTCCCCATCAGTCCCAGTATAGATGTCAACCCTACTCCCCATCAGTCCCAGTATAGATGTCAACCCTACTCCCCATCAGTCCCAGTATAGATGTCAACCCTACTCCCCATCAGTCCCAGTATAGATGTCAACCCTACTCCCTATCAGTCCCAGTATAGATGTCAACCCTACTCCCTATCAGTCCCAGTATAGATGTCAACCCTACTCCCTATCAGTCCCAGTATAGATGTCAACCCTACTCCCTATCAGTCCCAGTATAGATGTCAACCCTACTCCCTATCAGTCCCAGTATAGATGTCAACCCTACTCCCTATCAGTCCCAGTATAGATGTCAACCCTACTCCCTATCAGTCCCAGTATAGATGTCAACCCTACTCCCTATCAGTCCCAGTATAGATGTCAACCCTACTCCCTATCAGTCCCAGTATAGATGTCAACCCTACTCCCTATCAGTCCCAGTATAGATGTCAACCCTACTCCCTATCAGTCCCAGTATAGATGTCAACCCTACTCCCTATCAGTCCCAGTATAGATGTCAACCCTACTCCCTATCAGTCCCAGTATAGATGTCAACCCTACTCCCTATCAGTCCCAGTATAGATGTCAACCCTACTCCCTATCAGTCCCAGTATAGATGTCAACCCTACTCCCTATCAGTCCCAGTATAGATGTCAACCCTACTCCCTATCAGTCCCAGTATAGATGTCAACCCTACTCCCTATCAGTCCCAGTATAGATGTCAACCCTACTCCCTATCAGTCCCAGTATAGATGTCAACCCTACTCCCTATCAGTCCCAGTATAGATGTCAACCCTACTCCCTATCAGTCCCAGTATAGATGTCAACCCTACTCCCTATCAGTCCCAGTATCAATGTCAACCCTACTCCCTATCAGTCCCAGTATAGATGTCAACTCTACTCCCTATCAGTCCCAGTATAGATGTCAACCCTACTCCCTATCAGTCCCAGTATAGATGTCAACCCTACTCCCTATCAGTCCCAGTATAGATGTCAACCCTACTCCCTATCAGTCCCAGTATAGATGTCAACCCTACTCCCTATCAGTCCCAGTATAGATGTCAACCCTACTCCCTATCAGTCCCAGTATAGATGTCAACCCTACTCCCTATCAGTCCCAGTATAGATGTCAACCCTACTCAGTCTGGTCCTAAAGGACCCTCAGATAAATCCACTGTGTCATTCACACACATTCCAACACTCCTCCACTGAGACACTTTATGAATACAGGCCCTGATGTAACAACCAAAACTGTCTCACCCTGATCTGTTTCACCTGTCTTGTGCTTGTCTCCACCCGCCCTCCAGGTGTCGCCAGTTTCCCCCCTTATCCCCTGTGTATTTATACAGTGGTGGAAAAGTACCCAATTGTCATACTTGAGTAAAAGTGAGTCACCCAGTAAAATACGACTTGAGTAAAAGTCTAAAAGTATTTGGTTTTAAATAATATGATATAAAGTATCAAAAATAAATGTAATTGCAAAAATGTACTTAAGTATCAAAAGTAAAAGTATGAATCATTTCAAATTCCTTGTTAAGCAAACCAGATGGCACAACTGTTTGTGTTTTGTTTGTATGTGCAGATAGCCAGGGGCACACTCCAACACTCAGAAATCATTCAGAAACAAAGCGTTTGTGTTTAGTGAGTTTTCACATCAGAATCAGTAGGGATGACCAGGGATGTTCTCTTGATAAGTGCGTGAATTGGACCTTTTCTGTCCTGCTAAGCATTCAAAATTTAACGAGGACTTTTGGGTGTCAGGGGAAATGTATTGAGTAATAAGTACATTATTTTCTTTTAGGAATGTAGTGAAGTAAAAGTTGTCAAAAATAAAAATAGTAAAATAAAGTACAGATACCCCAAAACAACTACTTCAGGAGTACTTGAAAGTATTTTTACTCAAGTACTTTACACCACTGCCTTTATACCTGTATTTTCTGTTTGTCTGTTGCCAGTTCGTATCGCCAAGCCTACCAGCCTGGTTCTCCCTAGCCCCTGTTTCTCCCTAGCCCCTGGTTCTCCCTAGCCCCTGGTTCTCCCTAGCCCCTGGTTCTCCCTAGCCCCTGGTTCTCCCTAGCCCCTGGTTCTCCCTAGCCCCTGGTTCCCCCTAGCCCCTGGTTCTCCCTAGCCCCTGGTTCTCCCTAGCCCCTGGTTCCCCCTAGCCCCTGGTTCCCCCTAGCACCTGTTTCTCCCTAGCCCCTGGTTCCCCCTAGCCCCTGGTTCCCCCTAGCCCCTGGTTCTCCCTAGCCCCTGGTTCTCCCTAGCCCCTGGTTCTCCCTAGCCCCTGGTTCTCCCTAGCCCCTGGTTCCCCCTAGCCCCTGGTTCCCCCTAGCCCCTGGTTCCCCCTAGCCCCTGTTTCTCCCTAGCCCCTGTTTCTCCCTAGCCCCTGGTTCTCTCTAGCCCCTGGTTCCCCCTAGCCCCTGGTTCTCCCTAGCCCCTGGTTCTCCCTAGCCCCTGGTTCCCCCTAGCCCCTGGTTCCCCCTAGCCCCTGGTTCTCTCTAGCCCCTGGTTCCCCCTAGCCCCTGGTTCTCCCTAGCCCCTGGTTCCCCCTAGCCCCTGGTTCCCCCTAGCCCCTGGTTCTCCCTAGCCCCTGGTTCTCTCTAGCCCCTGGTTCTCTCTAGCCCCTGGTTCTCTCTAGCCCCTGGTTCTCCCTAGCCCCTGGTTCTCCCTAGCCCCTGGTTCTCCCTAGCCCCTGGTTCTCCCTAGCCCCTGGTTCTCCCTAGCCCCTGGTTCTCCCTAGCCCCTGTTTCTCCCTAGCCCCTGGTTCTCCCTAGCCCCTGGTTCTCCCTAGCCCCTGGTTCTCTCTAGCCCCTGGTTCTCCCTAGCCCCTGGTTCTCCCTAGCCCCTGGTTCTCTCTAGCCCCTGGTTCTCCCTAGCCCCTGGTTCTCCCTAGCCCCTGGTTCTCCCTAGCCCCTGGTTCTCTCTAGCCCCTGTTTTTCTAGTTTTTCCGGTTTTGACCACTCTGCCTGTCCTGACCCTGAGCCTGCCTGCCGTTCTGTACCTTACTGACTCTACCCTGGATTACTGACCTCTGCCTGCCCTTGACCTGTCGTCTGCCTGCCCCCTGTTTTGTTAATAAACATCTGTTATTCAAACTGTCTGCATCTGGGTCTTATCTGACACAGTTCTGATCCAAAACACAGCTCAAAACATAACAAGAAGTAAAATTATACATTCCCCTCAAGAATATGACTAATGACTAAAATCAAATAACCCAAAACTATTTTTCAAGATATTGTCACGCGTACTTATAGAGTGAAGTGAAGGAGAGAGGTCCTGTACAGAGAGTCAACCAGTTGATACATATTTAAAGTAGTCAGGGCACAAGTAGCTGATGCAGAACTGTCCTTTCCTCTTTAAGTCATTAACATGCATGACGACGAGAACAACATGTCAGAGAAGGGAGGTTACTGTATTAGAATGGGCCCTACATTTCTAAAATGGACAAAATGTCCCCCATTTCCACTTTTATTTAAATACAGAATCATGTTAACAATATGTTGACTATTCTTTATGGAATGTTTATAATATCTTAGAATGTGTTGCCTTGTCCCTCTGAGTTCTACATGGAACAGGTCAAAGTTCCATTTACATTTGGTCAGTTCCATGAAGTCATTCATTCTATTCTATAAACACATTCAATTTACACTCCTCATCAGCTGCATCAAAGTGATACTGAAGGTTTCAGTGTTCTAGACTAGAGCTCTCCCTACTGGCATCTCAGCATTACTGTAGTGTCTCTTCGTACGATGGGCAGTAATATAATGCCTTGATCATATTCAGTTACACTGGCTTCTTCCCAAATGGCACCCTATGTCAAAAGTAGTACACTATTAAGGGAACAGGGTGCCATTTGGGAGAGAACCACTGTTGGCCATCGTGTATAGTACTGGTACCTAATAATAATGTCCTCAATAATGTTGGGCTAATAACAACATAACAAACTAATGAAACGCAACACTGGTGTTAAAAAGTAAAATTTAAGCACACAAAAATGGATGTCTGTTCTATAGAACATGCCGCTATCATATTCTGTTCCACTGTTGGCCCTTGTGAACAGCAGATGGCAAGCAGTGGATAGCAGCTGATTTACGGGCTCCTGACCTACTCCGCTATTTTGTGTCTTTTTTGTGCTGATTTTAACTTTACTCTGACCGAAAACAGCTTCCGGACATCAGAACAGTGATCATTTAACTTGATATGGACAAACATTTCTACCTCAACGAGATGGCAAATTATGGACGTTCTGCTTACTCCGGACCAGGCCCTAATCCCCCGGGACTCGAAAGAGGAAGTGGCGGCAATAGAGAGGCAAGCGAGCAGGCATCCTGACGAGATTACGTTGGCGATCAAATAGACCACCATTGCCCTCTGTTCTATTGTAAATAAGATTGTGTTCTTAACTGACTTTCCTAGTTAAATAAAGGTTAAATACAAAATGTATTTAATAAATTAATATTGGCGAACGTGCAGTCACTGGAGAACAAACTGGATGAGCTATGTTCTATCCTATCACTGGAAAACTGTAATACGTTTTTCTTGAGTTGTGGCTGAATGAGGACCTGGATATACATCTTGCTGGTTTTTCTACACAAAAATGTTTTGCTTTCTAGAACCTTAAAGGGTTATTTGGCTGATGCCATAGGAGAACCCTTTGAAGAATCCTTTTAGGTTCCAGGAAGAACCTTGTTGAATTACAGGTAGAACCTTTTTGGGTTCCATGTAGAACCCTTTCCACAGAGTGTTCTACATGTAAACGAAAGGGGTTCTACCTAGAACCAAAAAGGGTGCTCCTATTGGGACAGCCGAGGAACCCTTTTGGAACCCTTTTCTCTAAGAGTGCATCTTCAAGAATGGATGGCAGACTCTGGTAAGTCGAAGGGAGGAGGGGTGTGTCTCTTTGTTAAGGAAGTCTCAAGTTTTTGCTTGCCTGAGTTAGAATACCTTGTGATAAGCAGTAAACAATACTGTTTACCAAGAGAGTTTTCATCTACACTGAACAAAAATATAAACGCAACATGCAAAATATTTTAAGATTTTACTGACTTACAGTTCATATAAGGAAATCCGTTAATTTAAATAAATGTATTAGGACCTAATAGATTTCATATGACTGGGAATACACATATGCATCTGTTGGTCACAGATACCTTAAAAAAAAGTAGGGGCATGGATCAGAAAACTAGTCAGTATCTGGTGTGACCACTTTTTGTCTCATGCAGCGCGACATCTCCTTTCCATAGAGGCCTGTCGAATGTTGTCCAACTAATCTTTAATGGCTGTGAGAAGTTGCTGAATATTGGCAAGAACTGGAACATGCTGTCGTACACGTCGATCCAGAGCATCCAAAGCATTCTCAATAGGACAGTGTTGAGTATGCAGGCCATAGAAGAACTGGGACATTTTCAGCTTCCAGAAATTGTGTATGATTCTTGCGACATGGGGCCATGCATTTTGATGCTGAAACATGAGGTGATGGCGGTGGATGAATAGCACAAAAATGGGCCTCAGGATCTCGTCACAGTATCTCTCTGTATTCAAATTGACATCGATAAAATGCAATTGTGTTCGTTGTCCATAGCTTATGCCTAACCATACCATAACCCCACTGCCACCATGGGGTATACTGTTCACAACGTTGGCATCAGCAAAACGCTTGCCCAGACTACGCCATACACGCTGTCTGCTATCTGCCCGGTACAGTTGAAAACAGGATTCATCCGTGAAGAGCACACTTCTCCAGCGTGCCAGTGGCCATCGAAGGTGAGTATTTGCCCACTGAAGTCGATTACGATGCCAAACAGCAATCAGGTCAAAATATGCAGTTCTGTCCTTGAGCAAGGCAGTTAACACCCAACAACAACTGATCCCTGGTGCCGATGATGTCGATTAAGGCAGATCCCGCAGTGTTGCTCTGTTTCAGAGGGGTTAGGTTAACTGTAGAAGAAGTTTACAATTGGTTCATTCATCCCCTTCCTCTCCCCTGTAACTATTCCCCAGGTCGTTACTGTAAATGAGAACGTGTTCTCAGTCAACTTACCTGGTAAAATAACGGATAAATAAAATAAAGAAGACACATTTTAGTTGAATGCATTTAGTTGTGCAACTGACTGGGTATCCCCCTTTCCCTTACATGTGTGTACATTTTTATTTTACCTTTATTTAACTAGGAAAGTCAGTTAAGAGCAAATTCTTATTTTCAATGATGGCCTAGGAACAGTGGGTTAACTGCCTTGTTCAGGGGCAGAACGACAGATTTGTACCTTGTCAGCCCAGGGATTCAATCTGCAACCTTTCAGTTACGAGTCCAACACTCTAACCACTAGGCTACCTGCCGACCCATAACCACCTCAATTATTTCATACCCCTGCACATCAACTAGGTACTGGTAAATAGACATGTTATTTTTTACTCATTATTGTTATTTGTTATTCACTGTGTATTTATTCCTTGTGTCACTATTTAAAATGTTTTTACTCTGCATTGTTGGAAATGGACCCGTTAGTAAGCATTTCAATCCACCGTCACTGTGTCTCACGTAAATAATACTCCTAAACACAACCCTCCATCACTGTGTTTCATATTAATACTGTATTACTCCTAAAAGCTAAACACCCAATCCCCTCTTACTTTAGCCCATTTTCAAACACGTCTCCACAAAAATCTATTACTGTCAGAGTCCTTAAAATAGCAGGAAAAAGTATTATATATGAAACCACATGTACAATACTGTATCAGATTAATATGCAGAAATACATCTACAGAGTACATAACAGAAAAACAAAACAACATACATTCCAATAGCATCGCCATGCACATAACAGGATACAGAAGTTCATGGTTACAAACAAATTATAAAATATACATATTTTAAGATATCGTCAAGCATACTTACAGAGTGAAGGGTAGACGTGTTGTAAGTTAACTTACTGTCAGTAAACAGACACTGAGTGTGAAGTTTGAGATCTGTGGTTAACCCAACATTGAAGTAGTCTGTGTCCATAGAGTTTAATAGAGGGCGCACTTGCTTCAAAACTAAAGCCATTGAATACAAACTTTCAGTTGGTTTACCGACTGTCATTAAAGTTATGGAAGTTGAAGAAGAAGACATTAACTACTTTAAAATGGAGATAGTCCTCAATTGCTCTTCTCATTCTGTTGCAGACGACATAATGACAAATATGCATAGATGGACCCTCTAGACAAATCTATGTCAGGAACTAAGAAGCTGATGCAGAGAGGGCTTCCTTCCTCAGTCACACATACAGTGTTCGAGAGCATCAAAACTGTGATGCATCGTGGGTAAATTGTGACTGACTGACTGACTGAGTGAGTGAGTAGTTATTTATCATGCAAGGTCATTTGTAGATCTCGACTCGTCTATAAAGTCGGCTGCAATGTCAAACACTCCTACATTTACATAACATTATAGCATTTGTAGCAAAAATCTAATTCAAATCATGGGACAGATAATATGATTTGTCAGATTAACATTAGCACATCATGTTCAAATCATCTATAAGTGACTTTGTTGAGCTTCACATTGAATTTTATACATTTGGATGATTTGGACATGATTTGGACATGATAAAATGACTAAAAGAAATGTGCAAAAAATGCTAATATTGGTCGGATGACTTGAATGGGATTTGTGCCACAAATGCTAAAACATTAGCAAGTGGAAACAGTACCAGGGGAAACTAAACCAAAGCATGGATTGCTGACATAGGAGGACATGAGGATGATGAGGGTGATGTGTTGATGAGGGTGATGTGTTGATGAGGATGATGTGTTGATGAGGATGATGTGTTGATGATGATGATGTGTTGATGAGGATGATGAGGATGATGTGTTGATGAGGATGATGTGTTGATGAGGATGATGTGTTGATGAGGATGATGTGTTGATGAGGATGATGAGGATGATGATGATGAGGATGATGTGTTGATGATGATGAGGATGATGTGTTGATGAGGACGATGAGGATGATGTG
This sequence comes from Salmo salar, assembly GCF_965601325.2. Lineage (NCBI taxonomy): Eukaryota > Metazoa > Chordata > Actinopteri > Salmoniformes > Salmonidae > Salmo > Salmo salar. Next base: position 3,154,946 of record NW_027675339.1, on the reverse strand, counting down.
TTGATGAGGATGATGTGTTGAATAGGATGATGTGTTGATGAGGGTGATGTGTTGATGAGGATGATGTGTTGATGAAGATGATGTGTTGATGAGGACGATGTGTTGATGAGGATGATGTGATGATGATGTGTTGATGAGGATGATGTGTTGATGAGGATGATGTGATGATGATGTGTTGATGAGGATGATGAGGATGATGTGTTGATGAGGATGATGTGTTGATGAGGATGTTGTGTTGATGAGGATGATGAGGATGATGTGTTGATGAGGATGATGATGTGTTGATGAGGATGATTATGTGTTGATGAGGATGATGAGGATGATGATGTGTTGATGAGGATGATGAGGATGATGTGATGATGAGGATGATGTGTTGATGAGGATGATGAGGATGATGATGTGTTGATGAGGATGATGATGTGTTGATGAGGATGATGAGGATGATGTGATGATGAGGATGATGTGTTGATGAGGACGATGTGTTGATGCTGTGTTGATGAGGATGATGAGGATGATGTGTTGATGAGGATGATGATGTGTTGATGAGGACGATGTGTTGATGTAGGATGCAGCTAAACAGCTTGACACAATAATTTCTGAGGTAGAGCCTCTACTGATTGAAGATAGCATGTAAATGGCTGTGAGAAACCTATCTAGTAACTGGACCTCTCTGTCTTTTAGAGTCCTGTAAAAGGCTGTGAGAAACCTATCTAATAACTGGACCTCTCTGTCTTTTAGAGCCCTGTAAAAGGCTGTGAGAAACCTATCTAGTAACTGGACCTCTCTGTCTTTTAGAGCTCTGTAAAAGGCTGTGAGAAACCTATCTAGTAACTGGACCTCTCTGTTTTTTAGAGTCCTGTAAAAGGCTGTGAGAAACCTATCTAGTAACTGAACCTCTCTGTCTTTTAGAGCCCTGTAAAAGGCTGTGAGAAACCTATCTAGTAACTGGACCTCTGCCTTTTAGAGTCCTGTAAAAGGCTGTGAGAAACCTATCTAGTAACTGGACCTCTGTGTTTTAGAGTCCATAGCATCCAAAGGCATATACATCTGTCAGCTGGTGTGACCTCAACAAGAAATGTCCAAAATTCCAACGCAATTACAACGTTAAAACAGACAACCCCCAACCTCACGTATGTGGACACTGCCCTGTCTGTAAAGGTATGTGGTATCCTACACTGCCCTGTCTGTAAAGGTATGTGGTATCCTACACTGCCCTGTCTGTAAAGGTATGTGGTATCCTACACTGCCCTGTCTGTAAAGGTATGTGGTATCCTACACTGCCCTGTCTGTAAAGGTATGTGGCCTTCCCTGTAGCTCAGTTGGTAGAGCATGGTGTTTGCAACGCCAGGGTTGTGGGTTCGATTCCCACGGGGGGCCAGCACAGAAAAAAAAAGTATGAAATGTATGCATTCACTACTGTAAGTCGCTCTGGATAAAAGCGTCTGCTAAATGACTAAAAATGTAAAATGTAAAAAAAATCCTACACTGCCCTGTCTGTAAAGGTATGTGGTATCCTACACTGCCCTGTCTGTAAAGGGTCTTTGAAAAGCAGAGACACTGAAGTGGTTCAAGAAGTGGAACATGAGTGCTACCTTCAACCATTGGATGAAGATGAACATTCAGAGACATTTGTGTTTTATGACTTTGAGAGTAATCAGCAACCAGGGGTTTATCTACCAATTGTTGTTTCCACCATGACTTTCAAGGGTGAAAAGTGGTCAGCAGACGGCCTCAACTGTGCTAACATTTATAAACCCCCAGTACTAAAACACTGTGCTCTACTCTGTCTAAAACATTTATAAACCCCCAGTACTAAAACACTGTGCTCTACTCTGTCTAAAACATTTATAAAACCCCAGTACTAAAACACTGTGCTCTACTCTGTCTAAAACATTTATAAACCCCCAGTACTAAAACACTGTGCTCTACTCTGTCTAAAACATTTATAAACCCCAGTACTAAAACACTGTGCTCTACTCTGTCTAAAACATTTATAAACCCCAGTACTAAAACACTGTGCTCTACTCTGTCTAAAACATTTATAAACCCCCAGTACTAAAACACTGTGCTCTACTCTGTCTAAAACATTTATAATCCCCAGTACTAAAACACTGTGCACTACTCTGTCTAAAACATTTATAAACCCCAGTACTAAAACACTGTGCTCTACTCTGTCTAAAACATTTATAAACCCCCAGTACTAAAACACTGTGCTCTACTCTGTCTAAAACATTTATAAACCCCCAGTACTAAAACACTGTGCTCTACTCTGTCTAAAACATTTATAAAATCCTGCTACTAAAACACTGTGCTCTACTCTGTCTAAAACATTTATAAACCCCCAGTACTAAAACACTGTGCTCTACTCTGTCTAAAACATTTATAAAACCCCAGTACTAAAACACTGTGCTCTACTCTGTCTAAAACATTTATAAACCCCAGTACTAAAACACTGTGCTCTACTCTGTCTAAAACATTTATAAAACCTCGGTACTAAAACACTGTGCTCTACTCTGTCTAAAACATTTATAAACCCCAGTACTAAAACACTGTGCTCTACTCTGTCTAAAACATTTATAAAACCCCAGTACTAAAACACTGTGCTCTACTCTGTCTAAAACATTTATAAACCCCAGTACTAAAACACTGTGCTCTACTCTGTCTAAAACATTTATAAACCCCAGTACTAAAACATTGTGCTCTACTCTGTCTAAAACATTTATAAACCCCAGTACTAAAACACTGTGCTCTACTCCGTCTAAAACATTTATAAACCCCCAGTACTAAAACACTGTGCTCTACTCTGTCTAAAACATTTATAAACCCCAGTACTAAAACACTGTGCTCTACTCTGTCTAAAACATTTATAAACCCCAGTACTAAAACACTGTGCTCTACTCTGTCTAAAACATTTATAAACCCCCAGTACTAAAACACTGTGCTCTACTCTGTCTAAAACATTTATAAACCCCAGTACTAAAACACTGTGCTCTACTCTGTCTAAAACATTTATAAACCCCCAGTACTAAAACACTGTGCTCTACTCTGTCTAAAACATTTATAAAACCCCAGTACTAAAACACTGTGCTCTACTCTGTCTAAAACATTTCTAAACCCCAGTACTAAAACATTGTGCTCTACTCTGTCTAAAACATTTATAAACCCCAGTACTAAAACACTGTGCTCTACTCTGTCTAAAACATTTATAAACCCCAGTACTAAAACACTGTGCTCTACTCTGTCTAAAACATTTATAAACCCCAGTACTAAAACACTGTGCTCTACTCTGTCTAAAACATTTATAAAACCCCAGTACTAAAACACTGTGCTCTACTCTGTCTAAAACATTTATAAACCCCAGTACTAAAACACTGTGCTCTACTCTGTCTAAAACATTTATAAACCCCCAGTACTAAAACACTGTGCTCTACTCTGTCTAAAACATTTATAAAACCCCAGTACTAAAACACTGTGCTCTACTCTGTCTAAAACATTTCTAAACCCCAGTACTAAAACACTGTGCTCTACTCTGTCTAAAACATTTATAAACCCCAGTACTAAAACACTGTGCTCTACTCTGTCTAAAACATTTATAAACCCCAGTACTAAAACACTGTGCTCTACTCTGTCTAAAACATTTATAAACCCCAGTACTAAAACACTGTGCTCTACTCTGTCTAAAACATTTATAAACCCCAGTACTAAAACACTGTGCTCTACTCTGTCTAAAACATTTATAAAACCCCAGTACTAAAACACTGTGCTCTACTCTGTCTAAAACATTTATAAACCCCAGTACTAAAACACTGTGCTCTACTCTGTCTAAAACATTTATAAACCCCCAGTACTAAAACACTGTGCTCTACTCTGTCTAAAACATTTATAAAACCCCAGTATTGAAACTTTTATAGCTCCCAGTTCTAGATCCTATGATTCCTATGTTCTTTTGAACCCCCCTGATCAAATCAAATTATATTTGTGAAATGCTCCGAATTCAACAGGTATAGAAATTGCAGTGAAATGCTTACTTACAAGCCCTTAACCAACAGTGCATTTGTACGAAAAAAAGGTTTTAAGAAAGTAGAAAATAAAAAATAAAATAAGACAAATGTTAAAATAAAAAATAGAGAGCAACAAAAAATAACAGTAGCGAGGCTATATACAGGGTATTACGGTACAGAGTCAATGTGGAGGCTATATACAGGGTATTACGGTACAGAGTCAATGTGGAGGCTATATACAGGGTATTACGGTACAGAGTCAATGTGGAGGCTATATAAAGGGGGTACCGGTACAGAGTCAATGTGGAGGCTATATACAGGGTATTACGGTACAGAGTCAATCTGGAGGCTATATACAGGGTATTACGGTACAGAGTCAATGTGGAGGCTATATACAGGGTATTACGGTACAGAGTCAATGTGGAGGCTATATACAGGGTATTACGGTACAGAGTCAATGTGGAGGCTATATACAGGGTATTACGGTACAGAGTCAATGTGGAGGCTATATAGAGGGTATTACGGTACAGAGTCAATGTGGAGGCTATATACAGGGGGTACCGGTACAGAGTCAATGTGGAGGCTATATACAGGGTATTACGGTACAGAGTCAATGTGGAGGCTATATACAGGGTATTACGGTACAGAGTCAATGTGGAGGCTATATACAGGGTATTACGGTACAGAGTCAATGTGGAGGCTATATACAGGGTATTACGGTACAGAGTCAATGTGGAGGCTATATACAGGGTATTACGGTACAGAGTCAATGTGGAGGCTATATACAGGGTATTACGGTACAGAGTCAATGTGGAGGCTATATACAGGGGGTACCGGTACAGAGTCAATGTGGAGGCTATATACAGGGTATTACGGTACAGAGTCAATGTGGAGGCTATATACAGGGTATTACGGTACAGAGTCAATGTGGAGGCTATATACAGGGGGTACCGGTACAGAGTCAATGTGGAGGCTATATACAGGGGGTACCGGTACAGAGTCAATGTGGAGGCTATATACAGGGGGTACCGGTACAGAGTCAATGTGGAGGCTATATACAGGGTATTACGGTACAGAGTCAATGTGGAGGCTATATACAGGGTATTACGGTACAGAGTCAATGTGGAGGCTATATACAGGGGGTACCGGTACAGAGTCAATGTGGAGGCTATATACAGGGGGTACCGGTACAGAGTCAATGTGGAGGCTATATACAGGGGGTACTGGTACAGAGTCAATGTGGAGGCTATATACAGGGGGTACCGGTACAGAGTCAATGTGGAGGCTATATACAGGGTATTACGCTACAGAGTCAATGTGGAGGCTATATACAGGGGGTACCGGTACAGAGTCAATGTGGAGGCTATATACAGGGGGTACCGGTACAGAGTCAATGTGGAGGCTATATACAGGGGGTACCGGTACAGAGTCAATGTGGAGGCTATTTACAGGGGGTACCGGTACAGAGTCAATGTGGAGGCTATATACAGGGGGTACCGGTACAGAGTCAATGTGGAGGCTATATACAGGGGGTACCGGTACAGAGTCAATGTGGAGGCTATATACAGGGGGTACCGGTACAGAGTCAATGTGGAGGCTATATACAGGGGGTACCGGTACAGAGTCAATGTGCGGAGGCTATATACAGGGGGTACCGGTACAGAGTCAATGTGCGGAGGCTATATACAGGGGTTACCAGTACAGAGTCAATGTGGAGGCTATATACAGGGGGTACCGGTACAGAGTCAATGTGGAGGCTATATACAGGGGGTACCGGTACAGAGTCAATGTGCGGAGGCTATATACAGGGGGTACCGGTACAGAGTCAATGTGTGGAGGCTATATACAGGGGGTACCGGTACAGAGTCAATGTGCGGGGGAACTGGCTAGTCAATATTGAGGTAATATGTCCATGTAGGTAGCGGTAAAGTGACTATACATGGATAACTGGGTAGAAGAAGGTAATTGTGGTAATATGTACATGTAGGTAGAGGTAAAGTGACTGTGGATAACTGGGTAAAAGGTGTTGCCCCCAGTGTCAAAGCCCAAGGTAGTCAAGTCTTGTTATTTTTGTAGACCTAGCCTTCAACCAGTGATACATTGTTTAAGTTTCTTTCCCATGAGATTCGGCTTAGGGAAGGGGTATCGTGTGGCTACAGCTTTGTAGTGTGGAACTTTCCCAGGAAATCAGACACTCTTTTTAAAGAGTACGTCAATACCTTCTTGAGAGGCCAACAAATGGCTTCAGGATATCCTACATCAGGCACTGATCAGGAAAGCGAAGACAGATACATTCAGGACTATTATGAAAAAGAGGGCATATGTCTTGACCCTGACAGAATAGAGGTCACCAAAGCCAAAATAAACGTGTGTAAACTTCTCTTGAACAGTTTGTGGGGCGAATTTGCTCAGAGAAGTAATATATTAACATCTATCATTAAAGATCCCGAATAATTATTGGAATACATTTTTTTCAGACCAATATGAAATTTCAAATGTTTAGTTCTTGAGTCAAGACGTATCTCTGTTGTAATGGAGACGTAACAAGAAGAGGGGTCTACCAGCTTCTACCACGGCCTATGGACTATATACCCTCATGGAGCAGCTGCAGAGGAGGGGTCTACCAGCTCCTACCACGACCTATGGACTATATACCCTCATGGAGCAGCTGCAGAGGAGGGGTCTACCAGCTCCTACCACGGCCTATGGACTATATACCCTCATGGAGCAGCTGCAGAGGAGGGGTCTACCAGCTTCTACCACAGCCTATGGACTATATACCCTCATGGAGCAGCTGCAGAGGAGGGTTCTACCAGCTTCTACCACGGCCTATGGACTATACACCCTCATGGAGCAGCTGCAGAGGAGGGGTCTACCAGCTCCTACCATGACCTATGGACTATATACCCTCATGGAGCAGCTGCAGAGGAGGGTTCTACCAGCTTCTACCACGGCCTATGGACTATACACCCTCATGGAGCAGCTGCAGAGGAGGGTTCTACCAGCTTCTACCATGGTCTATGGACTATACACCCTCATGGAGCAGCTGCAGAGGAGGGGTCTACCAGCTTCTACCACGACCTATGGACTATATACCCTCATGGAGCAGCTGCAGAGGAGGGGTCTACCAGCTTCTACCACGGCCTATGGACTATATACCCTCATGGAGCAGCTGCAGAGGAGGGGTCTACCAGCTTCTACCACGGCCTATGGACTATATACCCTCATGGAGCAGCTGCAGAGGAGGGGTCTACCAGCTTCTACCACGACCTATGGACTATATACCCTCATGGAGCAGCTGCAGAGGAGGGTTCTACCAGCTTCTACCACGGCCTATGGACTATATACCCTCATGGAGCAGCTGCAGAGGAGGGGTCTACCAGCTTCTACCACGGCCTATGGACTATATACCCTCATGGAGCAGCTGGAGAGGAGGGTTCTACCAGCTTCTACCATGACCTATGGACTATACACCCTCATGGAGCAGCTGCAGAGGAGGGGTCTACCAGCTTCTACCACGGCCTATGGACTATATACCCTCATGGAGCAGCTGCAGAGGAGGGTTCTACCAGCTCCTACCACGGCCTATGGACTATATACCCTCATGGAGCAGCTGCAGAGGAGGGGTCTACCAGCTTCTACCACAGCCTATGGACTATATACCCTCATGGAGCAGCTGCAGAGGAGGGTTCTACCAGCTCCTACCACGGCCTATGGACTATATACCCTCATGGAGCAGCTGCAGAGGAGGGTTCTACCAGCTTCTACCACGGCCTATGGACTATATACCCTCATGGAGCAGCTGCAGAGGAGGGTTCTACCAGCTTCTACCACGGCCTATGGACTATACACCCTCATGGAGCAGCTGCAGAGGAGGGTTCTACCAGCTTCTACCATGGTCTATGGACTATACACCCTCATGGAGCAGCTGCAGAGGAGGGGTCTACCAGCTTCTACCACGACCTATGGACTATATACCCTCATGGAGCAGCTGCAGAGGAGGGGTCTACCAGCTTCTACCACGGCCTATGGACTATATACCCTCATGGAGCAGCTGCAGAGGAGGGGTCTACCAGCTTCTACCACGGCCTATGGACTATATACCCTCATGGAGCAGCTGCAGAGGAGGGGTCTACCAGCTTCTACCACGACCTATGGACTATATACCCTCATGGAGCAGCTGCAGAGGAGGGTTCTACCAGCTTCTACCACGGCCTATGGACTATATACCCTCATGGAGCAGCTGCAGAGGAGGGGTCTACCAGCTTCTACCACGGCCTATGGACTATATACCCTCATGGAGCAGCTGGAGAGGAGGGTTCTACCAGCTTCTACCATGACCTATGGACTATACACCCTCATGGAGCAGCTGCAGAGGAGGGGTCTACCAGCTTCTACCACGGCCTATGGACTATATACCCTCATGGAGCAGCTGCAGAGGAGGGTTCTACCAGCTCCTACCACGGCCTATGGACTATATACCCTCATGGAGCAGCTGCAGAGGAGGGGTCTACCAGCTTCTACCACAGCCTATGGACTATATACCCTCATGGAGCAGCTGCAGAGGAGGGTTCTACCAGCTCCTACCACGGCCTATGGACTATATACCCTCATGGAGCAGCTGCAGAGGAGGGTTCTACCAGCTTCTACCACGGCCTATGGACTATATACCCTCATGGAGCAGCTGCAGAGGAGGGTTCTACCAGCTTCTACCACGGCCTATGGACTATACACCCTCATGGAGCAGCTGCAGAGGAGGGTTCTACCAGCTTCTACCATGGTCTATGGACTATACACCCTCATGGAGCAGCTGCAGAGGAGGGGTCTACCAGCTTCTACCACGACCTATGGACTATATACCCTCATGGAGCAGCTGCAGAGGAGGGGTCTACCAGCTTCTACCACGGCCTATGGACTATATACCCTCATGGAGCAGCTGCAGAGGAGGGGTCTACCAGCTTCTACCACGGCCTATGGACTATATACCCTCATGGAGCAGCTGCAGAGGAGGGGTCTACCAGCTTCTACCACGACCTATGGACTATATACCCTCATGGAGCAGCTGCAGAGGAGGGTTCTACCAGCTTCTACCACGGCCTATGGACTATATACCCTCATGGAGCAGCTGCAGAGGAGGGGTCTACCAGCTTCTACCACGGCCTATGGACTATATACCCTCATGGAGCAGCTGGAGAGGAGGGTTCTACCAGCTTCTACCATGACCTATGGACTATACACCCTCATGGAGCAGCTGCAGAGGAGGGGTCTACCAGCTTCTACCACGGCCTATGGACTATATACCCTCATGGAGCAGCTGCAGAGGAGGGTTCTACCAGCTCCTACCACGGCCTATGGACTATATACCCTCATGGAGCAGCTGCAGAGGAGGGGTCTACCAGCTTCTACCACAGCCTATGGACTATATACCCTCATGGAGCAGCTGCAGAGGAGGGTTCTACCAGCTCCTACCACGGCCTATGGACTATATACCCTCATGGAGCAGCTGCAGAGGAGGGTTCTACCAGCTTCTACCACGGCCTATGGACTATATACCCTCATGGAGCAGCTGCAGAGGAGGGTTCTACCAGCTTCTACCATGACCTATGGACTATATACCCTCATGGAGCAGCTGCAGAGGAGGGTTCTTTACCATGACACAGACTCTGTGGTCTATGTAAGTGTAACCGATGTGAAATGGCTAGTTAGTTAGCGGTGGTGCGCGCTAATAGCGTTTTTAATCGGGTGACGTCACTCGCTCTGAGACCTTGAAGTAGTTCTTCCCCTTTGCTCTGCAAAGGGCCGTGGCTTTTGTGGCGCGATGGGTAACGATGCTTCGTGGTTTTATGTGAGGAAACCTGGTGATTGGACCCCCTCCTCCTCTCAGCAAGTATCTGGGTGGTTTACCATGACACAGACTCTGTGGTCTATGGAAGGAAACCTGGGGATTGGAACCCCTCTCTTACTAACTATCTGGGTGGTTTAACCAGTGAACTGGAAGATGGTGACCATATGATAGTGGTCATCCCCCCCCTCTTAGTAACTATCTGGGTGGTTTAACCAGTGAACTGGAAGATGGTGACCATATGATAGTGGTCATCCTGTGGACCCAAAAGCTATGCTTTTAGGACTAAAAACAATCACGTAGTGTTGAAAGCCAAAGGCAAAACAATGAAAATGCCCCACGTGTAAACTAGTCGAGGGTTTTATAAACGACCGGAATAGTGAATTAGAAATGTTGACCTCCTACAAAGAGATTCCATCTACATAATGCCCCACTTACTAAAAGATTCCAGGCAGTCTATGATAAGAGATTGTTAGGGATACAAAGGGGTTCCATCTACGTAATGCCCCACTTACTAAAAGATTCCAGGAAGTCTATGATAAGAGATTGTTAGGGATACAAAGGGGTTCCATCTACATAATGCCCCACTTACTAAAAGATTCCAGGTAGTCTATGATAAGAGATTGTTGGGGATACAAAGGGGTTCCATCTACGTAATGCCCCACTTACTAAAAGATTCCAGGTAGTCTATGATAAGAGATTGTTGGGGATACAAAGGGGTTCCATCTACGTAATGCCCCACTTACTAAAAGATTCCAGGTAGTACATTTACATTACATTTACATTTAAGTCATTTAGCAGACGCTTTTATCCAGAGCGACTTACAAATTGGTGGATTCACCTTATGATATCCAGTGGAACAACCACTTTACAATAGTGCATCTAAATCTTTTAAGGGGGGGGGGGGGGGGTTAGAAGGATTACTTTATCCTATCCTAGGTATTCCTTAACCTGTTAGGGCAAGGGGGCAGTATTTACACCGCCGGATAAAAAACGTACCCGATTTAATCTGGTTACCACTCCTACCCAGTAACTAGAATATGCATATACTTATTACATATGGATAGAAAACATCCTAAAGTTTCTAAAACTGTTTGAATGGTGTCTGTGAGTATAACAGAACTCATTTGGCAGGCCAAAACGTGAGAAGATTCTGTACAGGAAGTACCCTGTCTGACCATTTCTTGCTATTCTTTGTCATCTCTATTCATTACAAGGATCTCTGCTGTTACGTGACACTTCCCACGGCTCCAATGGGCTCTCAGAGCCTGGGAAAAACCTGAATGATGTAATTCAAAGCCCTGGCTGAAACACACGAGCGCTTTTGCTAAGTGGTCTATCAGAGGACAAAGGGCTTAGGCTCGTGCACTGGCCGCCCCCGTCTTTCTGTTTTTCCCTCTATTTAGCGAAACACAGATTCCCGGTCGGAATATTATCGCTTTTTTACGAGAAAAATTGCATAAAAATTGATTTTAAACAGCGGTTGACATGCTTCGAAGTACGGTAATGAAATATTTAGAAATCTTTTGTCACGAAATGCGCCATGCGCGCGACCGTTATTTACCATTGGGATAGTGTCTAGAACGCACGAACAAAACGCCGCTGATGGAACATAACTATGGATTATTTTGGACCAAACCTACATTTGTTATTGAAGTACAAGTCCTGGGAGTGCATTCTGACGAAGAACAGGAAAGGTAATCAAACTTTTATAATAGTAAACCGGAGTTTGGTCAGCGCTAAACTTGGTGGGTGTCTAAATGGCTAGCCCTGTGATGCCGGGCTATCTACTGAGAATTTAGCAAAATGTGCTTTCACTGAAAAGCTATTTTAAAATCGGACATATCGAGTGCATAGAGGAGTTCTGTATCTATAATTCTTAAAATAATTGTTATGCTTTTTGTGAACGTTTATCGTGAGTAATTTAGTAAATTGTTAGTAAATTAATCGGAAGTTTGCGGGGGGTATGCTAGTTCTGAACGTCACATGCTAATGTAAAAAGCTGGTTTTTCATATAAATATGAACTTGATTGAACAAAACATGCATGTATTGTATAACATAATGTCCTAGGTGTGTCATCTGATGAAGATCATCAAAGGTTAGTGCTGCATTTAGCTGTCTTCTGGGTTTTTGTGACATTATATGCTAGCTTGAAAAATGGGTGTCTGATTATTTCTGGCTGGGTACTCTGCTGACATAATCTAATGTTTTGCTTTCGTTGTAAAGCCTTTTTGAAATCGGACAGTGTGGTTAGATTAACGAGAGTCTTGTCTTTAAATAGCTGTAAAATAGTCATATGTTTGAGAAATTGAAGTAATAGCATTTCTAAGGGATTTGAAAATTGCGCCACAGGATTCAACTGGCTGTTGAGTGGGTGGGACGCAAGCGTGATGAGAGGTTAAAGAGGTGGGGTTTCAGGTGTCTCCGGAAGGTTCCCCTCACAGCTCCGCAGGCAAGCACCATGGTCTTGTAGCGGATGCGAGCTTCAACAGGAAGCCAGTGGAGAGAGCGGAGGAGCGGGGTGACGTGAGAAAACTTGGGAAGGTTGAACACCAGACGGGCTGCAGCGTTCTGGATGAGTTGTAGGGGTTTAATGGCACAGGCAGGGAGCCCAGCCAACAGCGAGTTGCAGTAATCCAGACGGGAGATGACAAGTGGCTGGATTAGGACCTGCGCCGCTTCCTGTGTGAGGCAGGGTCGTTCTCTGTGAATGTTGTAGAGCATGAACCTACAGGATCGGGTCACCGCCTTGATGTTAGTGGAGAACGACAGGGTGTTGTCCAGGGTCACGGCAAGGTTCTTAGCACTCTGGGAGGAGGACACAATGGAGTTGTCAACCGTGATGGCGAGATCATGGAATGGGCAGTCCTTCCCCGGGAGGAAGAGCAGCTCCGTCTTGCCGAGGTTCAGCTTGAGGTGGTGATCCGTCATCAACACTGATATGTCTGCCAGACATGCAGAGATGCGATTCGCCACCTGGTTATCAGAAGGGGGAAAGGAGAAGATTAATTGTGTGTCGTCTGCATAGCAATGATAGGAGAGACCATGTGAGGATATGACAGAGCCAAGTGACTTGGTGTATAGCGAGAATAGGAGAGGGCCTAGAACAGAGCCCTGGGGGACACCAGTGGTGAGAGCACGTGGTGCGGAGACAGATTCTCGCCACGCCACCTGGTAGGAGCGACCTGTCAGGTAGGACGCAATCCAAGCGAGGGCCGCGCCGGAGATGCCCAACTCGGAGAGGGTGGAGAGGAGGATCTGATGGTTCACAGTATCAAAGGCAGCAGATAGGTCTAGGAGGATGAGAGCAGAGGAGAGAGAGTTAGCTTTAGCAGTGCGGAGAGCCTCCGTGACACAGAGAAGAGCAGTCTCACTTGAATGACCAGCCTTGAAACCTGACTGATTTGGATCGAGAAGGTCATTCTGAGAGAGATAGCAGGAGAGCTGGCCAAGGACGGCACGTTCAAGAGTTTTGGAGAGAAAAGAAAGAATGGATACTGGTCTGTAGTTGTTGACTTCGGAGGGATCGAGTGTAGGTTTTTTCAGAAGGGGTGCAACTCTCGCTCTCTTGAAGACGGAAGGGACGTAGCCAGCGGTCAAGGATGAGTTGATGAGCGAGGTGAGGTAAGGGAGAAGGTCTCCGGAAATGGTCTGGAGAAGAGAGGAGGGGATAGGGTCAAGCGGGCAGGTTGTTGGGCGGCCGGCCGTCACAAGATACGAGATTTAATCTGGAGAGATAGGGGAGAAAGAGGTCAAAGCACAGGGTAGGGCAGTGTGAGCAGGACCAGCGGTGTCGTTTGACTTAGCAAACGAGGATCGGATGTCATCAACCTTCTTTTCAAAATGGTTGACGAAGTCATCCGCAGAGAGGGAGGAGGGGGGGGGGAGGGGGAGGAGGATTCAGGAGGGAGGAGAAGGTGGCAAAGAGCTTCCTAGGGTTAGAGGCAGATGCTTGGAATTTAGAGTGGTAGAAAGTGGCTTTAGCAGCAGAGACAGAAGAGGAAAATGTAGAGAGGAGGGAGTGACAGGACGCCAGGTCCGCAGGGAGGCGAGTTTTCCTCCATTTCCGCTCGGCTGCCCGGAGCCCTGTTCTGTGAGCTCGCAATGAGTCGTCGAGCCACGGAGCAGGAGGGGAGGACCGAGCCGGCAAGGAGGATAGGGGACATAGAGAATCAAAGGATGCAGAAAGGGAGGAGAGGAGGGTTGAGGAGGCAGAATCAGGGGATAGGTTGGAGAAGGTTTGAGCAGAGGGAAGAGATGATAGGATGGAAGAGGAGAGAGTAGCGGGAGAGAGAGAGCGAAGGTTGGGACGGCGCAATACCATCCGAGTAGGGGCAGAGTGAGAAGTGTTGGATGAGAGCGAGAGGGAAAAGGATACAAGGTAGTGGTCGGAGACTTGGAGGGGAGTTGCAATGAGATTAGTGGACGAACAGCATCTAGTAAAGATGAGGTCAAGTGCATTGCCTGTCTTGTGAGTAGGGGGGAAGGTGAGAGGGTGAGGTCAAAAGAGGAGAGGAGTGGAAAGAAGGAGGCAGAGAGGAATGAGTCAAAGTTAGACGTGGGGAGGTGAAAGTCACCCAGAACTGTGAGAGGTGAGCCATGCTCAGGAAAGGAACTTATCAAGACGTCAAGCTCATTGATGAACTCTCCTAGGGAACCTGGAGGGCGATAAATGATAAGGATGTTAAGCTTGAAAGGGCTGGTAACTGTGACAGCATGGAATTCAAATGAGGAGATAGACAGATGGGTCAGGGGAGAAAGACAGAATGTCCACTTGGGAGAGATGAGGATTCCAGTGCCACCACCCCGCTGGCCAGATGCTCTCGGGGTATGCGAGAACACGTGGGCAGACGAGGAGAGAGCAGTAGGAGTAGCAGTGTTATCTGTGGTAATCCATGTTTCCGTCAGTGCCAAGAAGTCGAGGTGCTGGAGAGTAGCATAGGCTGAGATGAACTCTGCCTTGTTGGCCTCAGACCGGCAGTTCCAGAGGCTGCCGGAGACCTGGAACTCCACGTGGGTCGTGCGCGCTGGGACCACCAGGTTAGAGTGGCAGCGGCCACGCGGTGTGAAGCGTTTGTGTGGCCTGTGCAGAGGGGAGAGAACAGGGATAGACAGACACATAGTTGACAGGCTACAGAAGAGGCTACGCTAATGCAAAGGAGATTGGAATGACAAGTGGACTACACTTCTCGAATGTTCAGAAAGTTAAGCTTACGTTGCAAAAATGTTATTGACTAAAATGACGAAGATGATACAGTACTGCTGGCTGGTGGAGTAGGCTAGCTAGCAGTGGCTGCGTTGTTGACTTTGTTTGAACGTGTAGCTGGCTAGGTAACCTATTTTCGTCGCGGGGGACGAAAATAGCTGGCTAGCTAACCTCGATAATTACTCCAAACTACACAATTATCAAACTATGACAAAGTCAACTAACACTGCACTAGTCAAATCGTTCGATTGTAATGTATTAGTTTCTACAGTGCTGCTAGTCAGTAAAGGTTGGCTAGCTAGCAGTGGGTTTGATGATGACTAGGTGTTTTGACTAAGTCTGGAGTCTGGATAACTGCGTCGCGTCGCGGCACGGCTGGCTAGCTAACCTCGATAATTACTCTAAACTACACAATTATCTTAGATACAAAGACAGCAAAGACAGCTATGTAGCTAGCTAGCACTACACTAATCAAGTCGTTCCGTTGTAATGTAATAGTTTCTACAGTGCTGCTAGTCGGTAGAAGTTGGCTAGTTGGCTAGCTAGCAGTGTTGACTAAGTTAGGAGGACGAAAACAGCTGGCTGGCTAGCTAACCTCGATAATTACTCTAAACTACACAATTATCTTTGATACAAAGACGGCTATGTAGCTAGCTAAGAAAAAATTGCTCAGATCAAACAAATCAAACCGTTGTAATGTAATGAAATGTAATATTACCTGTGGAGCGAAGCGAAGTGCGACTACCTTCTCCATGACAAGTGATTACTTTTACCTGACAGGACCACCTTACCCTTTGGTTACTGACTTTATGGTACAAGCCCCTGTGTGTCTTAACTCTTAAGATATAATGGCTGCTGTAGAAGGTTTTGATCCCAGGTTGCAACTACCATTTTCGGCCTTAATCGCAGGCCAATACAATAGCAGTAAAACTTGTTTTGTAAAAAAGTATTTTAGAGAATTCTGAACATGTATTATCTCAGAAACCTGACAATATTGTGTGGTGTTATTCATGTTATCAACCCTTGTATGATGAGTTGTTGAAGAAAATACAAATTTAGTTTGTTGACAGAATACCAGCATCCCTGTCTGATGATGAACTTTTACCTCCTCATAAAAACAATGTTGGTTTTGGATGGTGTGCTTTTTGTGAACATTCTAAAATAGCTTGAGTTTTTACTCAATATACTGATCATCGAAACTTGTCAGTGCTTTACTTGGTACAAAATGTGTTTCACCAAGGTAAAAATAGCCGTACCATTAGTTTGAAAGTCAATTACTTGGTTTTGTTCAAAAACCCTAGAGACAAACTACAAATAAACATTCTAGCTCAGCTGATGTACCCTGGAAGGAAATCCTACTTCATGGATAGCTATGAGGACGCCACCAAATCGTGGATTTAAAAGCAAATACTCCAGAACACCTGAGGCTCCGAACAGGCCTGTTCCCGTGGGAGTGGCCGACGGTGTACATTCCTAAAAAGTAAACAATATGTCTCCGCGTTTAAAAAGAAACCTGCCCCTCTTGAGATCCCTAGTTGGGGCTAGCCATAAAGAACGGAAGGCCATCTTGGATCATTGTTCTTCAGATCTCATATTATCCCTATGTGAGATTGCTTTGAATCTTCTCAAAGGGTGCATTCCACTCACCCTGACCCAATTAAAAAAATTAAAGAGACAAAAGGCAGCGATCAAACTCTTTGCCAGTAAAAGTGCAAGTCTTCAAAGGAAAAGACATACCATACAACAGTCTGGGGGTTTCTTCTACCTTTACTCAGTATAGCCGTGTCCTTCATCACCAGCCTCATTGCTGCCAGGCGTGGGGGTTATCTTCCTTTACTCAGTATAGCCGTGTCCTTCATCACCAGCCTTATTGCTGCTAGACGTGGGGGTTATCTTCCTTTACTCAGTATAGCCGTGTCCTTCATCACCAGCCTTATTGCTGCTAGACGTGGGGGTTATCTTCCTTTACTCAGTATAGCCGTGTCCTTCATCACCAGCCTTATTGCTGCCAGACGTGGGGGTTATCTTCTACCTTTACTCAGTATAGCCGTGTCCTTCATCACCAGCCTCATTGCTGCTAGACGTGGGGGTTGAACACAGAATGTGATGGCCAATAAAATGTACTTAGTGCCTCATCAAAAGTTGGATAGACTTAAACAACAATTACAGGGTCCTGAAAATATCAGACAAACAGCGGAAAATGATTTGGATATGGCCATAAAGGATATTTTGAACAGAAAAGGATGAATCCCTATGATAAGGTCCAAAAATACACAAACCTCTTTGCAAAGGTATTTGACCTTGGTAAAACAAGGTGAGAGAGAGACCAACCATTTATCGCTTTCCCTATGGGAAACCTTAAAGGATGACGCGCATAGAGAGAGCCATGCCCCTGTAATGCCTGGACTGGTGATCTTACCAGTTGAAGATCAAATACATGTTGAAGATAATGTCTGCATGACTTGTTGACACATGTTCCAGCATGTAACAGGAAAAATGTTAGATACATTATGAACAAGATAAAAGATTCAAAGGCGGCCGCTACTTGGAATGACAAAGGAGAGTTTATCTTTCAGGGGGATGTTGTCAGGGGTTCACATATGATGGACTTGCTTAAAAGTATCTCTGCATCCCACCAGACTGCTGATGATAGTAGACCTCCTGGGTGGCTTCAGTTTCTTAAAGCCCTGTCAGTCCTCAACATTCCCCTCTCAGGTGTACCAAACTATAAGCTTCACCAACAGATTCAAACTTTAAAACAAAACCCTTCAAAGAGCTACAGCACTCCTAAAGATGTTCTTGCAACCCCTCCCCCTTTTGAAAGGGTTAGTAATAACTCATTTATGGACGAGTCCTCACCCTTGACCTTTTCCTAATCCTGATCTCTCAGGGTGGTTAGACTTTTGAATGACTTCTGAATGACTTTTGATTCAATTCAATGAATTGTATTTAAAAAAAATAATACAATTTAACATTTGTGAAATTCTTTAAACATTTCACGTGAGCATACGCCTTGATTACAGGGTCTTAACCCTCAGCTCCATCTGTCTTCCTTTAACCCTCGTCTCCATCTGTCGTCCTTTAACCCTCGTCTCCATCTGTCATCCTTTAACCCTCGTCTCCATCTGTCTTCCTTTAACCCTCGTCTCCATCTGTCGTCCTTTAACCCTCGTCTCCATCTGTCATCCTTTAACCCTCGTCTCCATCTGTCGTCCTTTAACCCTCGTCTCCATCTGTCATCCTTTAACCCTCGTCTCCATCTGTCGTCCTTTAACCCTCGTCTCCATCTGTCGTCCTTTAACCCTCGTCTCCATCTGTCATCCTTTAACCCTCGTCTCCATCTGTCGTCCTTTAACCCTCGTCTCCATCTGTCGTCCTTTAACCCTCGTCTCCATCTGTCTTCCTTTAACCCTCGTCTCCATCTGTCGTCCTTTAACCCTCGTCTCCATCTGTCGTCCTTTAACCCTCGTCTCCATCTGTCGTCCTTTAACCCTCGTCTCCATCTGTCGTCCTTTAACCCTCGTCTCCATCTGTCGTCCTTTAACCCTCGTCTCCATCTGTAGTCCTTTAACCCTCGTCTCCATCTGTCGTCCTTTAACCCTCGCCTCCATCTATCATCCTTTAACCCCCGTCCTTTAACCCTCGTCTCCATCTGTAGTCCTTTAACCCTCGTCTCCATCTGTCGTCCTTTAACCCTCGCCTCCATCTATCATCCTTTAACCCCCGTCCTTTAACCCTCGTCTCCATCTGTAGTCCTTTAACCCTCGTCTCCATCTGTCATCCTTTAACCCTCGCCTCCATCTATCATCCTTTAACCCCCGTCCTTTAACCCTCGTCTCCATCTGTCGTCCTTTAACCCTCGTCTCCATCTGTTGACTTTAACCCTCGTCTCCATCTGTCATCCTTTAACCCCCGTCTCCATCTGTTGTCCTTTATCCCTCGTCTCCATCTGTCGTCCTTTAACCCTCGTCTCCATCTGTCGTCCTTTAACCCTCGTCTCCATCTGTCGTCCTTTAACCCTCGTCTCCATCTGTCGTCCTTTAACCCTCGTCTCCATCTGTCGTCCTTTAACCCCGTCCTTTAACCCTCGTCTCCATCTGTCGTCCTTTAACCCTCGTCTCCATCTGTCGTCCTTTAACCCTCGTCTCCATCTGTCGTCCTTTAACCCTCGTCTCCATCTGTCGTCCTTTAACCCTCGTCTCCATCTGTCGTCCTTTAACCCTCGTCTCCATCTGTCGTCCTTTAACCCCCGTCTCCATCTGTCGTCCTTTAAGCCTATCCTATGACACCTACAGTATTCACCTCTAACACAGACCTTGTTTTTTTCCTAGTGCTCTTTAGAAACCTGAATAGCAACTACATCCAAGCAATAATGTGTTCTGCTGGACAAAACCTTTTGTTATCTGTTTATTTCATTACATCATCAACATTCCTAGTGGTCTAGGGAAAGTAATAATACTTTTATTCAGTTCTAACTGCAAATTCTAATAGACAGTGGTCTGATGTTCGAGGCTCACAAACAAAGTGAGAGAGGACCCACTCAAGGCTGACTTCACTATCAATCTGAAGCATGACGTAAGCTTCATATCCAAACGCCTTATAGCTATGAGTTTGATGCTTCTAATGGAATTGTGTATAAAGAGTCATTTAAATTATTTGTTTTTAACGTTTTGAAATATCTGCTACTGTCATGACGGTATGGAGAAAAGCAGATGTTTTTATTTCATTTGTGTCTCTGACACTGCACTTTCTTCAACTTGTACTTCTCTGCTGTCCCCTGTCCTTTCCTGCTCTTGTTGACCAGTGAGCCTACAGTATACGCTAGCCTCGCCTTAAGTGTAGTAGGTGCAAATAAAGTGAAGTATAATTTTAATATAAGCTGGTGTCACAAATGAATTTCCTCCGACAATTGCCCAATAGAAGCAGCTTCCTCCTCATATCTCCCTCCTCCTAAAGCCCTACTGGCTGTCACGTTGTTGTGTGAGGGACTCTCCGTCCCTGTGACTCCGCCTTTTCATTCTTTTCTGCCTTTTAATCTCAGAGCATCTTCAGTCCTTCATTCAGGGGAGAAATAGAATAACACTCTCTCTCTCCCTCTCTCTCTCTCTCTGTGGACACATTCCCTGTCACATTTCTTAGCCTCATGGATTTAGCCTCAGATATGAAAGACAGGGAATGGTAACACTTTACAATAAGGTTACATTAGTTAACCTGAATAAATAAATCATTCATTTAATATCTACTAAGTATTTATTCATTGTGTGTGTTTAATAAGCCATAAATGCATTAATACATTATTTGAAAAAGCTGATAATTCATGTTAGTTAATAGTTATATAACTTTAATTTCCTGCATCTAAACCATTCAGAAACAAATGGTCTGTTAGGAAGAGAGTTACTCATTCATAATTAACAGCATGATAAGGTTTTATCATGTATTATTTTTAGTGATGCAGGTTCATGTCATTTAGAGATTGTCTTTATTCTAGTTTAAAAATAACTTACCATTGACTAACTGATGCCATGACAACTTGAAAAGCAATAGCAAATGAAGAAAACACTGAATAGTTTGTCATTTATCTTTAATTTCAAAAGCAGAAGCATCAACATCAAACAGTTTCATCACAAGTTTACCTAATGTTAGTTAACCTGAAAGGTTAGCCTACCTAAACAGTAGCTAGCTAACAGCAGATCATGACTTAGTATAAAAGTCTGCACTGAACTTCAAAGGCAGTTTTTTCAGTAGCTACATGTTTGCTGTTTGCTGTCTCTTGTAAATTCCTCTGTCATTATTTCTAACTGTTAGATATGGCTCGTTGGCTAATCATTAGATAGGTGGATAGCTTTTTTGTGAATACATGTTTTATTTGTCATGTTGGTGAGCTGCAGTGAGTGACAGATCTTGGTTTGAGTATTGAAGTGTAGACTGTTGACCCCTGGAGGTGGGAGTTGAAGTGGCTGGGTCATTTCCTAGCCTACATTCTTCTGGAACAGATAGATACAAACTTCCACTCACAGGGCACATCAAACCAGAGCTTCTCACTTGCAGCGTTCATCTGCAGACAGTCCTCTCCTTCTCCAGCGTTATTGGGCTCACCAGTGTTCCAGTGAGTGTAGTCAAATCTGGTCCCATCTGACCACATCCATAAGCCCTCCTTGACTGCATCAAAACCTCCAACCCAGGTGTCAGGTAGGTGGCCATTGGTGTCCTTTGTCAGTGCTTGCATGAACTGGTACTCTAAAAGGTTACGCACAGATGCTAGGTTTCCACCAAGTGCCAAACAGTTTTGCTCAGAATCTGCCCATGACTGTGGAATGCTGACAAACTTGAAACAGCGTGATCCATATGTGTGCCAGTCTGAGGGACATGAACTTTCCTTTGTCCCCTCCTGCACTGTTGCTACCTGAGCCTCAACAGGAGGAGTCTGTTCCACCTCAGTCTTCAGTAAGGGTTCTAAACCAAGGAGCTGGGTCAGGTTTGTGTCGCCCAGTGCAATGGCAGCACTCAGAAGCAGAAGGATGGCCAACTTCTCCATGGTAATCTTTTCCTGTCAGAAAAGGAATCACAGGTGGTAGTCTGTAGGTTCTGTTCAGCTTGAGATAGAGGAACACTTTTATACGTGCAGGTCACCAAGCCACAAGGACGAAGTACAAAAACATATATTTACACTGATTCCAATGTACCAAAAAAACATGTTGACACTAATTCCACATCCTATTGGGAAATGTATCCTAATCCTTGTGGCAAATATACACTGAGTGTACAAAACATTAAGGTCACCTGCTCTTTCCATGACCTAGACTGACCAGGTGAATCCACTTTAATCAGTGTATATAAATGGGAGGAGACAGGTTAAAAAAATATTTTGGAGCCTTGAGACAACTGAGAGATGGATTGTGTGTGTGTCATTCAGAGGGTGAAGACAATAGATTTAAGTGCCTTTGAACGGGGTATGATAGGTGCCAGATGCACCTGTTCGTGTCAAGAACTGCAACGCTGCTGGGTTTTCACGCTCAACAGTTTCTGGTGTGTACTAAACATTAAGAACAACTTCCTAATATTGAGGTGCAGCTCCTCCCACCGAATACGAAGAATCAACATGAAAATAAGGTTGTCTAGGCAACAACAAAAACCTTTAAGCAGCAAAAACTACAATTAATAAATACAGATGTATAAATACAAATGAATGAAATTGAAAAAAGCATTTAAACCCGGCCGGGCCCCCAAGAAAGAATTCAAATGTGAAAGATTAGCAGTAGAAGTTGGAAGTTTACTACATACACCTTAGCCAAATAAATTTAAACTAAGTTTTTAACAATTCCTGACATTTAATCCTAGTAAAAATGCCCTGTCTTAGGTCAGCTAGGATCACCACTTTATTTTAAGAATGTGAAATGTCAGAATAATAGTAGAGAGAATGATTTAGAAAGGGCATAGACAGGGCTCTAGACGAACATAGACAGGGCTCTAACTCCTCTAGCTCCACAATGAGATAGGGTGCAGGCCAGGCAGCAGGCTGTTAGCCAGCCTGCCAGCTTAGTGGAGTCTGCCACCAGCACAGTCAGTGTAGTCAGCTCAGCTATCCCCATTGAGACCGTGTCTGTGCCCCGACCTAGGTTGGGCAAAATTAAACATGGCGGTGTTCGCCTTAGCAATCTCACTAGTATAAAGACCTCCTCCATCCATGCCATTACTGAAAGAGATTGGGATACCTCACATTTCAAAATAGGACTACTTAATGTTAGATTCCTCACTTCCAAGGCAGTTATAGTCAATGAACTAATCACTGATCATAATCTTGATGTGATTGGCCTGACTGAAACATGGCTTAAGCCTGATGAATTTACTGTGTTAATGAGGCCTCACCTCCTGGTTACATTAGTGACCATATCCCCCGCGCATCCCGCAAAGGCGGAGGTGTTGCTAACATTTACGATAGCAAATTTCAATTTACAAAAAACAAAAAACAACGTTTTCGTCTTTTGAGCTTCTAGTCATGAAATCTATGCAGCCTACTCACTCACTTTTAATAGCTACTGTTTACAGGCCTCCTGGGCCATATGCAGTGTTCCTCACTGAGTTCCCTGAATTCCTATCGGATCTTGTAGTCATAGCAGATAATATTCAAATTTTTGGTGACTTTAATATTCACATGCAGGTATATCAGCAGGTACATCTCACTGGTCATCCCCAAAGCCAACACCTCCTTTGGCCGCCTTTCCTTGCAGTTCTCTGCTGCCAGTGACTGGAACGAATTGCAAAAATCGCTGAAGCTGGAGACTTACATTTCCCTCACTAACTTTAAACATCAGCTATCTGAGCAGCTTACCGATCGCTGCAGCTGTACATAGTCCATCTGTAAATAGCCCAGCCAATCTACCTACCTCATCCCCATATTGTTTTATTTACTTTCTTGCTCTTTTGCACACCAGTATCACTACTTACTCACCTTCATCTGCTCATCATCATCTGCTCATCTATCCCTCCAGTGTTAAGCTGCTAAATTGTAATTACTCTGCTACTATGGCCTATTTATTGCCTTACCTCCTCATGCCATTTGCACACACTGTATATAGACTTTCCTTTTTTCTATTGTGTTATTGACTGTACGCTTGTTTATTCCATGTGTAACTCTGTGTTGTTGTTTCTGTTGCACTGCTTTGCTTTATCTTGTAATAAAGTAATAAAGCCTCTCTTGAAAAAGCCAAACCTTGACCCAGAAAATATAAAAGACTATCGGCCTATATCGAATCTCCCATTCCTCTCAAATTTTTTTGAAAAAGCTGTTGTGCAGCAACTCACTGCCTTCCTGAAGACAAACAATGTATACGAAATGCTTCAGTCTGGTTTTAGACCCCATCATAGCACTGAGACTGCACCTGTGAAGGTGGTAAATGACCTTTTAATGGCGTCAGACCGAGGCTCTGCATCAGTCCTCGTGCTCCTAGACCTTAGTGCTGCTTTTGATACCATTGATCACCACATTCTTTTGGAGAGATTGGAAACCCAAATTGGTCTACACGGACAAGTTCCGGCCTGGTTTAGATCTTATCTGTCGGAAAGATATCAGTTTGTCTCTGTGGATGGTTTGTCCTCTGACAAATCAACTGTACATTTCGGTGTTCCTCAAGGTTCCGTTTCAGGACCATTATTGTTTTAACTATATATTTTACCTCTTGGGGATGTCATTCGAAAACATAATGTTAACTTTCACTACTATGCGGATGACACACAGCTGTACATTTCGATGAAACATGGTGAAGCCCCAAAATTGTCCTCGCTGGAAGCCTGCGTTTCAGACATAAGGAAGTGGATGGCTGCAAACTTTCTACTTTTAAACTCGGACAAAACAGAGATGCTTGTTCTAGGTCCCAAGAAACAAAGAGATCTTCTGTTGAATCTGACAATTAATCTTGATGGTTGTACAGTCGTCTCAAATAAAACTGTGAAGGACCTCGGCGTTACTCTGGACCCTGATCTCTCTTTTGACGAACATATCAAGACTGTTTCAAGGACAGCTTCTTTCCATTTATGTAACATTGCAAAAATCAGAAATGTTCTGTCCAAAAATGATGCAGAAAAATTTATCCATGCTTTTGTTACTTCTAGGTTGGACTACTGCAATGCTCTACTTTCCGGCTACCCGGATAAAGCACTAAATAAACTTCAGTTAGTGCTGAATACGGCTGCTAGAATCCTGACTAAACCCAACATTTTTATCATATTACTCCAGTGCTAGCCTCCCTACACTGGCTTCCTGTTAAGGCAAGTGCTGATTTCAATGTTTTACTGCTAACCTACAAAGCATTACATGGGCTTGCTCCTACCTATCTTTCCGATTTGGTCCTTCCCTACATACCTACACGTACGCTATGGTCACAAGACGCAGGCCTCCTAATTGTCCCTAGAATTTCTAAGCAAACAGCTGGAAGCAGGGCTTTCTCCTATAGAGCTCCATTTTTATGGAATGGTCTGCCTACCCATGTGAGAGATGCAGACTCGGTCTCAACCTTTAAGTCTTTACTGAAGACTCATCTCTTCAGTAGGTCCTATGATTGAGTGTAGTCTGGCCCAGGAGTGTGAAGGTGAACGGAAAGGCTCTGGAGCAACGAACCGCCCTTGCTGTCTCTGCCTGGCCGGTTCCCCTCTCTCCACTGGGATTCTCTGCCTCTATCCCTATTACAGGGGCTGAGTCACTGGCTTACTGGTTTTCTTCCATGCAGTCCGTAGGAGGGGTGCGTCACTTGAGTGGGTTGAGTCACTGACGTGGTCTTCCTGTCTGGGTTGGCGCCCCCCTTGGGTTGTGCCGTGGAGGAGATCTTTGTGGGCTATACTTGGCCTTGTCTCAGGATGGTAAGTTGGTGGGTGAAGATATCCCTCTAGTGGTGTGGGGGCTGTGCTTTGGCAAAGTGGGTGGAGTTATATACTGCCTGTTTGGCCCTGTCCGGGGGTATCATCGGATGGGGCCACAGTGTCTCCTGACCCCTCCTGTCTCAGCCTCCAGTATTTGTGCTGCAGTAGTTTATGTGTCGGGGGGCTAGTGTCAGTCTGTTATATCTGGAGTATTTCTCCTGTCTTATCCGGTGTCCTGTGTGAATTTAAGTATGCTCTCTCTAATTCTCTCTTTCTCTCTTTCTTTCTCTCTCTCGGAGGACCTGAGCCCTAGGACAATGCCTCAGGACTACCTGGCCTGATGACTCCTTGCTGTCCCCAGTCCACCTGGCCGTGCTGCTGCTCCAGTTTCAACTGTTCTGCCTGCGGCTATGGAACCCTGACCTGTTCACCGGACGTGCTACCTGTCCCAGACCTGCTGATTTCAACTCTCTAGAGACAGCAGAAGCGGTAGAGATACTCTGAATGATCGGCTATGAAAAGCCAACTGACATTTACTCCTGAGGTGCTGACTTGTTGCACCCTCGACAACTACTATGATTATTATTATTTGACCCTGCTGGTCATTTATGAACATTTGAACATCTTGGCCATGTTCTGTTATAATCTCCACCCGGCACAGCCAGCAGAGGACTGACCACCCCTCATAGCCTGGTTCCTCTCTAGGTTTCTTCCTAGGTTCTGGCCTTTCTATGGAGTTTTTCCTAGCCACTGTGCTTCTACACCTGCATTGCTTGCTGTTTGGGGTTTTAGGCTGGGTTTCTGTACAGCACTTTGAGATATCAGCTGATGTAAGAAGGGCTATATAAATACATTTGATTTGATAAATTGGTTGAGAACTTGTTGGAGGCTATTTTGTTGCAATACCCATCTATGTTTAAAACCTGTTTTCTCTACAGGATGTTTCTGATCTGCCAATGGCCTGGGGGAATGAGAATGGCCAAGACCATTGTGTAAAAGGGGAGGAGTTGTGGTTTGTATGACTAACAATGTAGGCAGAGGAAGGTTGAGACCGGATTGTCATAGGTAACAGTAATGCCTCTGGCTCGGATGTACATGCATGGACGTGCACATCGTACCCCCTGGTTTAGCACCTCATGAAATACTCACAGAAAGACCCATGGGAATCCTAAACACCCCGTTCCCACAGAACAGTTTGACACTGACGGGTTGCGAGGATCAAATGGTAAGCTACTGTGCTGCACTCAACAATGTTCTGAAGTCTATTTTCCCCAGGATAAAAGTGGCTTTGCCTGAACCAAAAGGAGGACAGCTCCACAAATTGCAGCCAGGAGATTGAGTGATCAACAAAGACCTCCGCAGAAAGACTTGGCACCAACAGCGCTGGACTGGTCCATTCCAGGTGCTCCTGATGGTTGCAGAGCGGTTGACGTGGGTTCACGCAAGCCACTGCAGGAAAGTGCCCCACAACCCAGACGAAGATGTACCAGCCGATGAATCGTCATATGTGACCCCAGTGGCCATAGAAACACCAGGACCGGACTCTATGCATCATTTCTTTTGCTTTCGTGGTCAGTCTTTTCATTGTTAGCTGTTGTCTGGGCCCTTGGAGAAGTGACAACAATACAACTGAAGTATACAACACCAGCATAGTCCCACGGTGGGACTTAAATAACAGCCGCTCCAGCTCAAGCCAATGGCTCAGGACGGGAGTCCAGCTAATAATAGCTGCCCCGTTGTTTAACCTCTATGGGCTAGGTGGGACGCTAGCGTCCCCCCCGTGGTGCACTCCATCAACAGCAGGTGCATTTCAAGAGCGGCAAATTTGAATCCAAATAAATGTCAAAATTCAAATTTTTCAAACATACAACTATTTTACACCCTTTGAAAGATAAACATCTCCTGAATCTAACCACGTTTTACGATTTCAAAAAGGTTTTACGGCGAAAGCATAAATTAAGAGTATGTTAGGACAGTACATTTACAAGAGTTGTGTGTAATGTTTTGTCAATTCAAAGACAGGGACACCAAAACCATAAAACCAGCTAAAATGATGCACTAACCTTTTACAATCTCCATCAGATGACACTCCTAGGACATTATGTTAAACAATGCATGCATTTTTAGTTCTATCAAGTTCATATTTATATCCAAAAACAGCTTTTTACTATGGCATTGATGTTGAGGAAATCGTTTCCCTCCAATAACCGGCAGTCAAGTCAACACCACAAATTAAATAATTAAAATTAGAAAACATTGGTAAAATATTATATTGTCATTTAAAGAATTATAGATTTACATCTCTTGAACGCAATCAACTTGCCAGATTTAAAAATAACCTT
Source organism: Salmo salar (assembly GCF_965601325.2). Taxonomy (NCBI): domain Eukaryota; kingdom Metazoa; phylum Chordata; class Actinopteri; order Salmoniformes; family Salmonidae; genus Salmo; species Salmo salar. The sequence continues at coordinate 3,127,201 of NW_027675339.1, read as the reverse complement.
ACTGGGAAATCACACTTTGCAATAATCTGAGCACTGCGCCCAGAAAAATACGCGTTGCGATACAGACTAGACGTCATGTTGGGGAGATCTAAAATCGAAAATACTATGTAAATAATCCATTACCTTTGATTCTCTTCATCAGATGTCACTTCCAGGTATCACAGGTCCATAACGAATGTAGTTTTGTTCAAAAAAGCTCATCATTTATGTCCAAAAATCTCCGTCTTGTTAGCACATGATCTAAGCCAGCCGGACTTCTCGTCATGAACGAGGGGAAAAAATATATTTCCGTTCGTTCAAACATGTCAAACGTTGTATAGCATAAATCATTAGGGCCTTTTTTAACCAGAACATGAATAATATTCAAGGTGGACGAATGCATACTCTTTTATAACGTATTGGAACGAGGGTACCCAACATGAACTCGCGCGCCAGGTGTCTAATGGGCCATCATCGTTCCATGGCTCTTGTTCGGTCAGATCTCCCTCCAGAAGACTCAAAACACTTTGTAAAGGCTGGTGACATCTAGTGGAAGCAATAGGAAGTGCCAAAATATTCCTCAGCCCCTGTGTTTTTCAATGGGATAGGTTTAAAGGTAATACAACACATCAGGTATCCACTTCCTGTCAGAAAATGTCTCAGGGTTTTGCCTGCCAAATGAGTTCTGTTATACTCACAGACACCATTCAAACAGTTTTAGAAAATTTCGGGTGTTTTCTATCCATATGTAATAAGTATATGCATATTCTAGTTACTGGGTAGGAGTGGTAACCAGATTAAATCGGGTATGTTTTTTATCCAGCCGTGTCAATACTGCCCCCTAGCCCTAACAGGTTAAGAAGACGGAGATTGATGCATCGGCGTGATGATTGTCCTCTTTGTACAGATGAAGAGTGTACTTCTGTAGAACTGTTTTCATTGTTTAACCTCTATGGGACCGGCGGGACGAATTCGTCCCACCTACGTAACAGCCACTGCCAGCCTGTGGCGCGATTTTCAAAATCTTAAAAATCCTATTACTTCAATTTCTCAAACATATGACTATTTTACAGCCATTTAAAGATAAGACTCTCGTTAATCTAACCACACTGTCCGATTTCAAAAAGGCTTTACAACGAAAGCAAAACATTAGATTATGTCAGCAGAGTACCAAGCCAGAAATAATCAGACACCCATTTTTCAAGCCAGCATATAATGTCACCAAAACCCAGAAGACAGCTAAATGCAGCACTCACCTTTGATGATCTTCATCAGATGACAACCCTAGGACATTATGTTATACAATACATGCATGTTTTGTTCAATCAAGTTCATATTTATATCAAAAACCAGCTTTTTACATTAGCATGTTACGTTCAGAACTAGCATACCCCCCGCAAACTTCCGGGGAATTCGCTAACATTTTACTAAATTACTCACGATAAACGTTCACAAAAAGCATAACAATTATTTTAAGAATTATAGATACAGACCTCCTCTATGCACTCGATATGTCCGATTTTAAAATAGCTTTTTGGTGAAAGCACATTTTGCAATATTCTAAGTACATAGCCCAGGCATCACGGGCTCGCTATTTAGACACCCGGCAAGTTTAGCACTCACCATAATCATATTTACTATTATAAAAATGTCATTACCTTTTGTTGTCTTCGTCAGAATGCACACCCAGGACAGCTACTTCAATAACAAATGTTGGTTTGGTCCAAAATAATCCATCGTTATATCCGAATAGCGGCGTTTTGTTCGTGCGTTCCAGACACTATCCGAAATAGTAAAGAAGTGTCACGCGCTTGGCGCAATTCCTGACAATAAAATTCAAAGTATTCCATTGCCGTACGTCGAAGCATGTCAACCGCTGTTTAAAATCAATTTTTACGTCATTTTTCTCGTAGAAAAGCGATAATATTCCGACAGGGAATCTCCTTTTCGGCAAACAGAGGAAAAAATCCCAAAGGCGGGGGCGGTCGGGGTCACGCGCATAAGCTAGTGTCTCTTGATGGGCCACTTGAGAAAGGCGATAATGTGTTTCAGCCTGGGGCTGGAATGACGACATTCTGTTTTTTCCCGGGCTCTGAGAGCCTATGGAAGACGTGGGAAGTGTCACGTTAGAGCAGAGATCCTTAGTAAATGATACAGATGGCAAAGAAGTTCCAGAAATGGTCAGACAGGCCACTTCCTGTAAAGGAATCTCTCAGGTTTTGACCTGCCATTTGAGTTCTGTTATACTCACAGACACCATTCAAACAGTTTTAGAAAATGTAGGGTGTTTTCTATCCATATGTAATAAGTATATGCATATTCTAGTTACTGAGTAGGAGTGGTAACCAGATTAACCTGTTGGGTCTAGGGGGCAGCATTTGCACGTCTGGATAAAAAAAATGTACCCGATTTAATCTGGTTACTAATCCTACCCAGTAACTAGAATATGCATATACTTATTATATATGGATAGAAAACACTCTAAAGTTTCCAAAACTGTTTGAATGGTGTCTGTGAGTATAACAGAACTCATTTGGCAGGCAAAACCCTGAGACATTTTCTGACAGGAAGTGGATACCTGATGTGTTGTATTGACTTTAAAGCTATCCCATTGAAAAACACAGGGGTTTAGGAATATTTTGGCACTTCCTATTGCTTCCACTAGATGTCACCAGCCTTTACAAAGTGTTTTGAGTCTTCTGGAGGGAGATCTGACCGAACAAGAGCCATGGAACGGTGATGTCCCATTAGACACCTGGCGCGCTACTTCATGTTGGGTACCCTCGTTCCAATACGTTATAAAAGGCTATGCATTCGTCCACCTTGAATATTATTCATGTTCTGGTTAAAAAAGGCCCTAATGATTTATGCTATACAACGTTTGACATGTTTGAACGAACGGAAATATATTTTTTCCCCTCGTTCATGACGAGAAGTCCGGCTGGCTTACATCATGTGCTAACGAGACGGAGATTTTTGGACATAAATGATGAGCTTTTTTGAACAAAACTACATTCGTTATGGACCTGTGATACCTGGAAGTGACATCTGATGAAGAGAATCAAAGGTAATGGATTATTTACATAGTATTTTCGATTTTAGATCTCCCCAACATGACGTCTAGTCTGTATCGCAACGCGTATTTTTCTGGGCACAGTGCTCAGATTATTGCAAAGTGTGATTTCCCAGTAAGGTTATTTTTAAATCTGGCAAGTTGATTGCGTTCAAAAGATGTAAATCTATAATTCTTTAAATGACAATATAATATTTTACCAATGTTTTCTAATTTTAATTATTTAATTTCTGACGCTGACTTGACTGCCGGTTATTGGAGGGAAACGATTTCCTCAACATCAATGCCATAGTAAAACGCTGTTTTTGTATATAAATATGAACTTGATAGAACTAAAAATGCATGCATTGTCTAACATAATGTCCTAGGAGTGTCATCTGATGGAGATTGTAAAAGGTTAGTGTATCATTTTAGCTGGTTTTATGGTTTTGGTGACCCTGTCTTTGACTTGACAAAACATTACACACAACTCTTGTAAATGTACTGTCCTAACATACTCTAAATTTATGCTTTCGCCGTAAAACCTTTTTGAAATCGTAAAACGTGGTTAGATTAAGGAGATGTTTATCTTTCAAATGGTGTAACATAGTTGTATTTTTGAAAAATTTGAATTTTGACATTTATTTGGATTCAAATTTGCCGCTCTTGAAATGCACCTGCTGTTGATGGAGTGCACCACAGGTGGCACGCTAGCGTCCCACCTAGCCCCAAGAGGTTAAATCGGGTATGTTTTTTATCCAGCCGTGTCAATGCTGCCCCCTAGCCCTAACAGGTTAATGATTCCCTGTTTTGCACCATGTGAAGGTAAAACACTCAGTGGCTCAACAGAAGCCATTTACACAGATAATGTACTAGTGTAAGAAAAATCCCCCCCAATGCTTTAACCTGTTGGGGCTAGGGGGCAGTATTTTCACTGCTGGATAAAAAAATGTACCCGATTTAATCTGGAGCCATGGAACGGTGATGGCCGATCAGACTCTGGCGCGCAAGTTCATGTTGGGTACCCTCGTTCCAATACGTTATAAAAGAGAATGCATTCGTCCACCTTGAATATTATTCATGTTCTGGTTAAAAAAGGCACTAATGATTTATGCTATACAACGTTTGACATGTTTGAACGAACGTAAATATATTTTTTCCCCTCGTTCATGACGAGAAGTCCGGCTGGCTTAGATCATGTGCTAACAAGACGGAGATTTTTGGACATAAATGATGAGCTTTTTTGAACAAAACTACATTCGTTATGGACCTGTGATACCTGGAAGTGACATCTGATGAAGAGAATCAAAGGTAATGGATTATTTACATAGTATTTTCGATTTTAGATCTCCCCAACATGACGTCTAGTCTGTATCACAACGCGTATTTTTCTGGGCGCAGTGCTCAGATTATTGCAAAGTGTGATTTCCCAGTAAGGTTATTTTTAAATCTGGCAAGTTGATTGCGTTCAAGAGATGTAAATCTATAATTCTTTAAATGACAATATAATATTTTACCAATGTTTTCTAATTTTAATTATTTAATTTGTGACGCTGACTTGACTGCCGGTTATTGGAGGGAAACGATTTCCTCAACATCAATGCCATAGTAAAACGCTGTTTTTGGATATAAATATGAACTTGATAGAACTAAAAATGCATGCATTGTCTAACATAATGTCCTAGGAGTGTCATCTGATGGAGATTGTAAAAGGTTAGTGCATCATTTTAGCTGGTTTTATGGTTTTGGTGACCCTGTCTTTGACTTGACAAAACATTACACACAACTCTTGTAAATGTACTGTCCTAACATACTCCAAATTTATGCTTTCGCCGTAAAACCTTTTTGAAATCGTAAAACGTGGTTAGATTAAGGAGATGTTTATCTTTCAAAGGGTGTAAAATAGTTCTTTGTTTGAAAAATTTGAATTTTGACATTTATTTGGATTCAAATTTGCCGCTCTTGAAATGCACCTGCTGTTGATGGAGTGCACCACGGGTGGCACGCTAGCGTCCCACCTAGCCCATAGAGGTTAACCTGTTAGGGCTAGGGGGCAGTATTTACACCGCCGGATAAAAAACGTACCCGATTTAATCTGGTTACCACTCCTACCCAGTAACTAGAATATGCATATACTTATTACATATGGATAGAAAACACCCTAAAGTTTCTAAAACTGTTTGAATGGTGTCTGTGAGTATAACAGAACTCATTTGGCAGGCAAAAACCTGACAAGGTTTCATGCAGGAAGTGGCCTGTCTGACAAGGTGTCGTTCTTCTTGTCTCTGTTTATTGAAGAGTGAGGATCTTAGCTGTCCCGTGACACTTCCTACGGCTGCCATAGGCTCTCAGAAGGCGGCAAAACGCAGAATCGTGGCTTTGCAGGCTCTGGCTGAAAAAAAGTAGCGCGTTTGGGTAGTCGCTGGTTACAGTACTGTGAGACTCAGGCTCGTGCCCGCGTCGACCAAAAGCTGTGTTTTCTTTCCTCTGTTTAGCTAAATGGACATTCCCAGTCGGAATATTATCGCTTTTTTACGAGAAAAATGGCATAAAAATGGATTTTAAACAGCGGTTGACATGCTTCGAAGTACGGTAATGGAATATTTAGATTTTTTCTGTCACGAATTGCGCCATGCGCACGACCCTGATTTACCATTTCAGATAGTGTCTTGAACGCACGAACAAAACGCCGCTGTTGGAACATAACTATGGATTATTTTGGACCAAACCACCATTTGTTATTGAAGTAGAAGTCCAGGGAGTGCATTCTGACGAAGAGAGCAAGGGTAATCAAACTTTTCTAATAGTAAATCGGAGTTTGGTGAAGGCTAAACTTGCTGGGTGTCTAAATAGCTAGCCCTTTGATGCCGGGCTATCTACTTAGAATATTGCAAAATGTGCTTTCACCGAAAAGCTATTTTAAAATCGGACATATCGAGTGCATAGAGGAGTTCTGTATCTATAATTCTTAAAATAATTGTTATGCTTTTTGTGAACGTTTATCGTGAGTAATTTAGTAAATTGTTAGCGAATTCCCCGGAAGTTTGCGGGGGGTATGCTAGTTCTGAACGTCACATGCTAATGTAAAAAGCTGTTTTTTGATATAAATATGAACTTGATTGAACAAAACATGCATGTATTGAATAACATAATGTCCTAGGGTTGTCATCTGATGAAGATCATCAAAGGTTAGTGCTGCATTTAGCTGTCTTCTGGGTATATGTGACATTATATGCTAGCTTGAAAAATGGGTGTCTGATTATTTCTGGCTGGGTACTCTGCTGACATAATCTAATGTTTTGCTTTCGTTGTAAAGCCTTTTTGAAATCGGACAGTGTGGTTAGATTAACGAGAGTCTTGTCTTTAGAATGGTGTAAAATAGTCATATGTTTGAGAAATTGAAGTAATAGCATTTCTAAGGTATTTGAATAACGCGCCACAGGATTCCACTGGCTGTTACGTAGGTGGGACGATTTCGTCCCACCTACCCTAGAGAGGATAAACCGCAGCCGTCGACACAGCAGTTCTTAAAATTGGATGTAAACATAGACAACGCTGTATTAAAATTGTCAGTGTAGAGCACCAGTGAAAGGGATTTCGAAATGGGAGAAGTTAGGAGCAATTTATATAAGGACGGTATTTGGTATCATGATAAGTTACCAATACTACCTAAGTCATTGTTTAGAGATGCGGCAAGATTGACACATGGGCAGAGCCATGTGTCAACAGGGGGGATAGTAGAGCAGGTTCGGAAACACTTTGTGGCCTATTGGATAACGAACTACTTAAAAAAAACATTTTTTATAATAGATAAGCATATTAAATGGGAAGAAGTGGTCACAACTTACTGGGTGGACACGATTAGGGTAGTTGGTTTACTAGGATCTCTCTCTTAAATAATGGATTACATTTTAGCTGATCAGGTAAACCATATAGAATGCCAGAGTTAGGGAGGCCAGAACAGGTAGACATAGAAGTTGAAGATATACTAACAGAACACATGGTTAACCAAACCCGTATGTCCGAGACTTTGTGTCCAACAGGTGAATTACAGGAGAAGATGATTCACTCAATCCAACCAGGAGACTGGGTGTGGATCCAGTCCCTGAGGAGAAAAGAACTGGAAGCAGCCACGGTGGGAGGGCCCATACCAAGTGTTCCTGGTAATAGCCTTCGTGGTGAGAATAGCTGAAAGAGCTACCTGGGTTCATATCACACATTGCGGGAGGGTAAGACACACTGACACTGTCGAACAATCACAGAGTTAGGAGAAGAACCGAATACCAATAAGGTTCGGGGGTTACCTCTCTAATGAAGATTCCCAAACCCGCCCGATCCTCACTGTGTGCGTTCATAGAAGTGAAAGTGTGGGTTGGCCTCTAGCCGGTGATATATTCTCCGGGAGGGGGTGGGGCTTTACAGGGGTACTGGTCAGTCTGAGCTGTCTGATTGTGGGAGCCATATTCCTAATACACCATGAACCACTCGAGAAGTCAGAAAGTGGTAACTTGACCCATAGTGTAGAAGATGAGGAGTTTTTATGGCCTAGGTACAAAAGGTCACTCGATCTGGATAAAAAGGAAGTGAGAGTAGAGTTAGGGAAGGATGTCTCAATAGAGTTCTATGCAGACCAAATGGGGTCCCTAACCTCCTGGCAGTCTAGGACTCGGACTTCATGGGGAAGATATCTGTGTAGATCCCGGTGTAACTCATGGAATCATAGCTCACACAGAGAGAGAAGGCTATGTCAATCCACACACCCAATATAGAAACAGATGGAATATAGTGAAGGCCAGGGTTTTTGACTGCAATCCAGAGCAAGGGAAGTATTGCTTGAAGATAGGAATGACCATTAAAAGCATAAAGAAAGAGGATTTAGGGTTAGGGTATGTTGGCCTTGACCAGACCATTGTCGACACTGCGGTACCATTCCGAGTAGTAGAGGTTAGGACAGGAGATAGTTCTAACGCCAGCCAGAATACCAGTAGTACCCCTGATAAAACTGACATTACCCGTGTAGTCATCCAGAGCCAAGGACCGGTGAGGATAGTTCAGACGAAAGATCTTAAGGAAGTGATTGAGGTGGAGACTTGGTTTGGGGATTCCAACCTATGGCTGGAATGGATTCAGTATACAGCTAGATCAGTAGCTAAAGAAGAAGGTTATGCCTGCGCAACAGCCAAACTTCAGTTGACAACCATCCCCTTTCTACTCGATGGAATTAATTTACCAAGGGGAATGGCCTGTATGGTAAAGCTGTTCATGAAGGGAAGGAAGCCAGACAGTTGCACTGATCTGCATTATCTGTATCCAATGTGCCCATTAGATCCAGACTTCCCCCTTTCACAGTCGCAGGAGGAGACTATTATTGTGTGGCTCGACACAACACACACGGATGGAACATAGGGGAAGTAAGAACATGCAATAGGACAGAGAATGTTACAACTGACGAGACAATGAGGGACCTGACTGGGTGGTTGAGTTCCGAGGACTTTAGTATGATAAAAAGGCCGAGAGCGGATGTCTGGTGGTTGTGTGGAGGTATGGAGCTGTGGCCAAACCTGCCTGCAAATTGGACTGGTATTTGTGCATTGGTACAGTTAGGCATGCCCTTCACCCTTATACAACACAAAGACCTAGTGCCAGGTGAAAGAGAGGGGAGGAGTGCTCTGTCAGGGTCCTTTGACGATAGAATATACATTGATAGCATTGGGGTTCCAAGGGGGGTGCCTGATGAATTTAAAGCTAGGAATCAGATATGGGCTGGATTGGAATCAAGTCTCTTTTGGTGGTCGACTCTCAATAAAAATATGGATTGGATAAATTACATTTATTATAACCAACAGCGTTTCATCAGCTATACCAGAGAGGCAATTCAAGGGTTAGCAGAACAGACAGTTGCGACCACTTTGATGGTATTGCAGAATAGAATAGCTTTGGATATGCTTCTGGCTGAAAAGGGTGGTGTGTGTGTGATGTTCGGATCTGAATGCTGTACTTTCATCCCCGAGAACACAGCTCCAGATGGATCAGTGACCAAGGCCCTGGCCGGTCTAAACAATTTAGCTCAGGAGTTAGCAGAAAATTCCAGGGTGGACACGGCACTAACGGGATGTTTGATAGTACGTTCGGAAAATGGAAAAAGGTTGTAATCACTGTGTTGTGGGCTGCTTTCACCTGTATGACTGTGTTGATATTATGTGGTTGTTGTTTGGTCCCTTGTGCGAGAGGTCTCATTTCCAGGGCTCTGGAGAGATCGATGACGGAGCAGATGGTGAGATACGGACCGATTCCAAGTTCAGACCAGTGGGATGACAAATACCTACCGCCAAGCCTGGTGGAGGATTCATTCAATTACGAGGAGAACATGTTAGACGAGACCATCTTTAATGTTTAGGAAGACTGTTTCTCTAAATGAAGGTCATAGCAAAAATCCTAATCCGAAGAGTTATGACTGGACATTGGCTTAGAACAGTCATTGATAAGTATGTAATGAATATACATGTATTCGTTTTCTTTGATCTAATTTGATTTTGTGTGACATTTCTGAATCCAATAAAAATAGATGTGTTATAGTGTATGTGAAATATTTAGCCAATAGGGTGGATTGTAATGGAAATAATATGATTAAAGGTTTGACTAAATGATTTCACCCTAAAAAAGGTATAACCGAGTGATTATAAGATGAATGTACTAATGTGTGTGTGTCGGAAAAGTTGAAGCTTAATGATTTAGCAATGTAAGCAACCAGACAGCAGACAACTTGTGACCACTGTGAAACTGATAACAGGAAGAAGGTCTCCCCACCCAGGGAGGGGACAAACCTTTAGGCTTGCAGTAGATTATGTAACATGGGGCAGGATATGATAAGCAATGTATGAGATGGAGAAGACTTGTAAATAAGCATTGACAGTGTTAAAGAAGAGGAGGGGCATTTGTAAGGGGTATGACATATGGTATGACCAAATGTCAGGTATAAAAGGCTGTGTACATTGTATGATATTCAGAGCTCTCGTAAATAAACATTCTGACAAATTGTAGCTTGGCTCTCCGTCTGCGTCATTCAACCAGAATTTTACCCCCTCTGGGGGGCAGACAGAGTAGTTTGATTGAAGTTCGGTTTATGAACATTGGGAACAGAATTCCCATGACAGAAGGTAGAAACTAAGGCCTGTAGGACCTGCCTTGTTGATAGTGTTGTTAACCTCTATGTGACCGGCGGGACGAATTCGTCCCACCTACGTAACATCCACTGCCAGCCTGTGGCGCGATTTTCAAAATCTTCAAAATCCTATTACTTCAATTTCTCAAACATATGACTATTTTACAGCCATTTAAAGATAAGACTCTCGTTAATCTAACCACACTGTCCGATTTCAAAAAGGCTTTACAACGAAAGCAAAACATTAGATTATGTCAGCAGAGTACCAAGCCAGAAATAATCAGACACCCATTTTTCAAGCCAGCATATAATGTCACCAAAACCCAGAAGACAGCTAAATGCAGCACTCACCTTTGATGATCTTCATCAGATGACAACCCTAGGACATTATGTTATACAATACATGCATGTTTTGTTCAATCAAGTTCATATTTATATCAAAAACCAGCTTTTTACATTAGCATGTGACGTTCAGAACTAGCATACCCCCCGCAAACTTACGGGGAATTCGCTAACATTTTACTAAATTACTCACGATAAACGTTCACAAAAAGCATAACAATTATTTTAAGAATTATAGATACAGACCTCCTCTATGCACTCGATATGTCCGATTTTAAAATAGCTTTTTGGTGAAAGCACATTTTGCAATATTCTAAGTATATAGCCCAGGCATCACGGGCTCGCTATTTAGACACCCGGCAAGTTTAGCACTCACCATAATCATATTTACTATTATAAAAATGTCATTACCTTTTGTTGTCTTCGTCAGAATGCACACCCAGGACGTCTACTTCAATAACAAATGTTGGTTTGGTCCAAAATAATCCATCGTTATATCCGAATAGCGGCGTTTTGTTCGTGCGTTCCAGACACTATCCGAAATAGTAAAGAAGTGTCGCGCGCTTGGCGCAATTCCTGACAATAAAATTCAAAGTATTCAATTGCCGTACGTCGAAGCATGTCAACCGCTGTTTAAAATCAATTTTTACGTCATTTTTCTCGTAGAAAAGCGGTAAAATTCCGACAGGGAATCTCCTTTTCGGCAAACAGAGGAAAAAATCCCAAAGGCGGGGGCGGTCGGGGTCACGCGCATAAGCTAGTGTCTCTTGATGGGCCACTTGAGAAAGGCGATAATGTGTTTCAGCCTGGGGCTGGAATGACGACATTCTCTTTTTTCCCGGGCTATGAGAGCCTATGGACGACGTGGGAAGTGTCACGTTAGAGCAGAGATCCTTAGTAAATGATAGAGATGGCAAAGAAGTTCCAGAAATGGTCAGACAGGCCACTTCCTGTAAAGGAATCTCTCAGGTTTTGACCTGCCATTTGAGTTCTGTTATACTCACAGACACCATTCAAACAGTTTTAGAAAATTTAGGGTGTTTTCTATCCATATGTAATAAGTATATGCATATTCTAGTTACTGAGTAGGAGTGGTAACCAGATTAAATCGGGTATGTTTTTTATCCAGCCGTGTCAATGCTGCCCCCTAGCCCTAACAGGTTAAGAAGATAGAGCAGGGCTTTATTATGGACAGACTTCTCCCCATCTTAGCTACTGTCGTATCAATATGTTTTGACCATGGCAGTTTACAATCCAGGGTTACTCCAAGCAGTTTAGTCTCCTCAACTTGCTCAATTTCCACATTATTCATTACAAGATGAACAGGTGAGCAGTACGCGTCTATGAAATGAGAGCATGAACAGTGTGAGGACCGTTAAAACGTCTTAGGGCTAGGGGGCAGTTTTCGGAAGTTCAGAGATTCTGGCGTGCCCAAAGTAAAATGCCTGTTACTCAGGCCCAGAAGCTATGCATATAATTGGTAGATTTGGATAGAAAACACTCTGACGTTTCCAAAATTGTTAAAATAATGTCTGTGAGTATAACAGAACAGTTATGGCAGGCGAAAACCCGAAGAAAATCCGACCAAAAAATAAATAAAATCACAGGCTCATATTTTGTAAAGCTATTGAAAACTCCTATGTCCGTCACCCAGATTGCAATTCATAATAGCATCCACTAGATGTCAACAGTATTTATTCAAGGTTTTGAGGCTTCTATTTTGAAAAATAAATAAATATTTACACTTTCAGTGAGCTGACTGATTGGGTCACATCAGTGTTTTTGCGCGCGATGGAGAGGGTGCACACTTGCGAATGTGGCATTCCTATTGAACACAGTACTTTCCGTATGAAATATTATAGTTTATTTACATTTTAGACAACCTGAGGATGATATAGACACGTTATTTGACTTGTTTGGACGAAATTTACTGGTAGCTTTTAGAACTTCTTTGTCTGCATGTTGAAGGAGTGGATTTCTGAAGTCATGGCGCCTGCTAAACAGACTATTTTGGGATATAAAAGAAGGACTTTATCGAACAAAACGACCATTCATTGTGTAGCTGGGACCCTTGGGATTGCAAACAGAGGAAGATCTTCAAAGGTAAGTGATTTATTTTATCGCTATTTGGGATTCTGTGACGCCTGTGCTTGTTTGGAAAATATGTTGTTGTGGGGTGCTGTCCTCAGATAATCGAAAGCTATGCTTTCACCGTAAAGCCTTTTTGAAATCTGACAAAGCAGTTCGTTTGCCAAGATTCTAAGCTTTTAAATGATGTATGACACTTGTATTTTCATGAATGTTTAATATATTTCTATTTTGAATTTGGTGATCTGCAATTTCACCAGATGTTGTCGTAGGTGTTTCGCTAGCAGTCCGCGAGCTCTAAGAGTCATTAAAACCATGTGCCCTGATTTAGTTAAAACTTGTATTTTCATAAATGTTTAATATTCCGATTTCTGTAATTTTGAATTTGGCGCTCTGCAATTTCTCTGGATGTTGTCGTAGGTGTTTCGCTAGCAGTCCGCGAGCCCTAAGAGTTATTAAAACCATGTGCCCTGATTTAGTTAAAACTGGTTCCATCAGAGCCCTTACAAAACATTTTACAACTGATTCATCACTGTCATACCTTATAGGGTCCAGAGTTTTCCTGGTTAGGTCAACAGATAAGGACAAACTCTGAGCCCAGGGCAAAAAAATTGCCCCCCCCCATTCTGGGACCTATGGTTGCCACCAGTCTGCTTGCTGTTCTCAGTTATCGTCAGGTACTGTATGTGGATGATCAGGGCTTTATTCAGAAAAAGTTTCTTGGGCTACTTTGATTTGCCAAGTGGGCGAGATGTGAAGTCCGTGTTTATCTTCATGGACAAACTTGTTGTTCTAACCTACGATGGCTCAGCTTCAAGGGAACGTATCTGCTATTTGTATTTCCAGCTAAGTCCCCTCCTGTTCCATGGTTTAACAAGCGATGACCACTCCACTACCATTGTCAACTAACTCCTCACATGAACTGGAAGCCACGTCTCATGTGGCCCACTCATCCACTGGCACATTGAATGTTTCCTCTCCAAGCACGGTGAGGGAACCCCTGTAAATGTTTCTCTCATTACTTTATGTAGAGTCAATCACAAACACAAACACATTATTAAACATCTATGATTTTACTCCTTGATTGGACTAACTCATTCTTAGCTCTTTTGTCTCACTGTGTAGTGTTTTTGTGTTATTGTCTTCCCAGTCAAATCCTGCCCTGCACTGGTCAAGCCTCTGAACACCTCAACTCATGCCTCATACCCTCATTCAATCACTGCTGTGATCCCTTCCCAAAATGGTGTAAGTAGCCCTCTCATTCCTATTCCCCATAATATTGTACTATAAGTGTCTTTATTAAATGCTTTAGGTTAAAATAATTACTCTTTGACGATTTTAGAAACACATTTTGACGTCTCTGTGGGTCTCCCATCCTCCTCAACAACAGAAATGTCTAATAACGTCTAATACAATTCATCATTAATAATTTTGCACGTTTTCTTTGTTCAGAAGCCTGATTCTACTCACTGTGGTAGGGTGGAAGTGTTGAGCTGTATTATTTGGCCTGTGGTCCTGTTGTCCCCAGTCCCAGTGGTGAAGATAATGTCTTAACCTGTTAGGGCTAGGGGGCAGTATTGACACGGCTGGATAAAAAAATATACCCGATTTAATCTGGTTACCACTCCTACCCAGTAACTAGAATATGCATATACTTATTACATATGGATAGAAAACACCCTACATTTTCTAAAACTGTTTGAATGGTGTCTGTGAGTATAACAGAACTCATTTGGCAGGCAAAACCCTGAGACATTTTCTGACAGGAAGTGGATACCTGATGTGTTGTATTACCTTTAAACCTATCCCATTGAAAAACACAGGGGCTGAGGAATATTTTGGCACTTCCTATTGCTTCCACTAGATGTCACCAGCCTTTACAAAGTGTTTTGAGTCTTCTGGAGGGAGATCTGACCGAACAAGAGCCATGGAACGATGATGGCCAATTAGACACCTGGCGCGCGAGTTCATGTTGGGTACCCTCGTTCCAATACGTTATAAAAGAGTATGCATTCGTCCACCTTGAATATTATTCATGTTCTGGTTAACCTCTCTAGGCTAGGCGGGACGAATTCGTCCCACCTACGTAACAGCCACTGCTATCCTGTGGCGCGATTTTCAAAACCTTAAAAATCCTATTACTTCAATTTTTCAAACATATGACTATTTTACAGCCATTTAAAGACAAGACTCTCGTTAATCTAACCACACTGTCCGATTTCAAAAAGGCTTTACAACGAAAGCAAAACATTAGATTATGTCAGCAGAGTACCAAGCCAGAAATAATCAGACACCCATTTTTCAAGCCAGCATATAATGTCACCAAAACCCAGAAGACAGCTAAATGCAGCACTCACCTTTGATGATCTTCATCAGATGACAACCCTAGGACATTATGTTATACAATACATGCATGTTTTGTTCAATCAAGTTCATATTTATATCAAAAACCAGCTTTTTACATTAGCATGTGACGTTGAGAACTAGCATACCCAAAGCAAACTTCCGGGGAATTCGCTAACATTTTACTAAATTACTCACGATAAACGTTCACAAAAAGCATAACAATTATTTTAAGAATTATAGATACAGACCTCCTCTATGCACTCGATATGTCCGATTTTAAAATAGCTTTTTGGTGAAAGCACATTTTGCAATATTCTAAGTACATAGCCCAGGCATCACGGGCTCGCTATTTAGACACCCGGCAAGTTTAGCACTCACCATAATCATATTTACTATTATAAAAGCTTCATTACCTTTTGATGTCTTCGTCAGAATACACACCCAGGACTGCTACTTCAATAACAAATGTTGGTTTGGTCCAAAATAATCCATCGTTATATCCGAATAGCGGCGTTTTGTTCGTGCGTTCCAGACACTATCCGAAATAGTAAAGAAGTGTCACGCGCATGGCGCAATTCGTGACAATAAAATTCTAAGTATTCCATTACCGTACTTCGAAGCATGTCAACCGCTGTTTAAAATCAATTTTTACGACATTTTTCTCGTAGAAAAGCGATAATATTCCGACAGGGAATCTCCTTTTCGGCAAACAGAGGAAAAAATCCCAAAGGCGGGGGCGGTCGGGGTCACGCGCATAAGTTGATGTAATATGTACATGTAAGTAGGGGTAAAAGTGACTAGGCAATCAGGATAGAGATTACATCTCCTCATCCAGGGAGAGTACACACACACACACACACACACACACACACACACACACACACACACACACACACACACACACACACACACACACACACACACACACACACACACACACACACACACACACACAGAGAGAGAGAGGGAATGTGGTGTTTGTTTAATATTGTTTTAGGACTATGAAAATGGACAAAAGGATTAGCCTATGGATTATGAAAACAACTAAATGAAATGGGAAAATGGGAGAGGAGGAATGACAAGAGACAGTGTTGTTTTACTCACTGACCATGACCCATGAGTTCTTCTTACCTTTCTTCAGTAGAAAAGTCTCCCTCTCTAAAGTCTATAAGAGGATCCATAGACCGGTCACTCTTCATGGACACACAGCTGGGTACAGGGGAGGCTGGTCTCTTCCGCTTGATTGGTCTTCAACACAACAGAGACAAACATTACATCTCTCATCTACTCTGAGCTCAGATGGGAAACATAAGAAGAGTTCCAAAACGCAACATATCACTTTACAGAAATGTTGGTAAATTACCTTTTATTGTTTAAAACAATTCTGAAAGAGATTGGTGTGTTTTTCACTAACCATATCATGGGGTTGTTCAATGACAGACTTGTATTTGTTTAAATCTATTACTTGATCGTTTCATTTCAGAGAGACAAATAATCATGATTTTTTGCTAAATGCTATATATTTGCCTTACTCTCAAATGTGACCGAATGGCTCAATTCTGTCTTATGTAGCAACATTTGAAATGGTGTTATTTACATTGGATTAAAATAGAAACTCAGAGGTAGAAAATTGTATTTTTTTTTATTTCACCTTTATTTAACCAGGTAGGCCAGTTGAGAACAAGTTCTCATTTACAACTGCGACCTGGCCAAGATAAAGCAAAGCAGTGCAAAACAAACAACACCACAGAGTTACACATGGAGTAAACAGACATACAGTCAATAACAGAATAGAAAAATATATATACAGTGTGTGCAAATGGCATGAGGAGGTAAGGCAACAAATAGGCCATGATGGCGAAGTAATTACAATTTAGCAAATTAACACTGGAGTGATAGATGAGCAGATGATGATGTGCAAGTAGAAATACTGGTGTGCAAAAGAGCAGCACAGTAAATAAAAACAATATGGGGATGAGGTAGGTAGATTGGATGGGCTATTTACAGATGGGCTGTGTACAGCTGCAGTGATCGGTAAGCTGCTCAGATAGCTGATGCTTAAAGTTAGTGAAGTCTCCAACTTCAGCGATTTTTGCATTTCGTTCCAGTCATTGGAAGCAGAGAACTGGAAGGAAAGGCGGCCAAAAAGGTGTTGGCTTTGGGGATGACCAGTGAGATATACCTGCTGGAGCGCGTGCTACTGTTTGGTGTTGTTATGCTGACCAATGAGCTGAGATAATGCGGAGCTTTACCTAGCAAAGACTTATAGATGATCTGGAGCCAGTGGGCCTGGCGACGAATATGTAGCGAGGGCCAGCCGACGAGAGCATACAGGTTGCAGTGGTGGGTGGTATATGGGCCTTTGTTGACAAAACAGATGGCACTGTGATAGACTGCATCCAGTTTTCTGAGTAGAGTGTTGGAGGCTATTTTGTAAATGACATCGCCAAAGTCGAAGATCAGTAGGATGGTCAGTTTTACAAGGGTATGTTTGGCAGCGTGAGTGAAGGAGGTTTTTTGCGAAATAGGATGCCGATTCTAGATTTAATTTTGGATTGGAGATGCTTAATATGAGTCTGGAAGGAGAGTTTACAGTCTAACCAGACACCTAGGTATTTGTAGTTGTCCACATATTCTAATTCAGAACCGTCCAGAGTAGTGACGCTAAGCCGGTGGGCGGGTGCGAGCAGAGATCGGTTGAAAAGCATGCATTTAGTTTTACTAGCGTTTAAGAGCAGTTGGAGGCCACGGAATGAGTGTTGTATGGCATTGAAGCTCGTTTGGAGATTTGTTAACACAATGTCCAGAGAAGGGCCAGATGTATGCAGAATGATGTCGTCTGCGTAAAGGTGGATCAGGGAATCACCCGCAGCAAGAGCAACATCTTTGATATATACAGAGAAAAGTGTCGGCCCGAAAATTGAACCCTGTGGTACCCCCATAGACACTGCCAGAGGTCCGGACCACAGGCCCTCTGATTTGACACACTGAACTCTATCTGAGAAGTAGTTGGTGAACCAGGCGAGGCAGTCATTTGAGAAACCAAGGCTGTTGAGTCTGCCGATAAGAATACGGTGATTGACAGAGACGAAAGCCTTGGCCAGGTCGATGAAGACGGCTGCACAGAACTGTCTTTTATCGATGGCGGTTATGATATCGTTTAGTACCTTGAGCGTGGCTCAGGTGCACCCGTGACTAGCTGGGAAACCGGATTGCACAGCGGAGAGGGTATGGTTGAGGAACAATGGGAAAGTAATTCTGCTTTGAATGTTGATTAACTTGTAACCTCACTTTTGAGAAAATGGCCATTGAATGTTTTGGTACCTACTGGAGAGCTCTTCTTTGTCTACAGGGCTGTTACTTTGCCAGATAATGTCACCCATCTAAATCAGTAGTTTATTTTTTTAAATAATGAACAAAATGTATGGTATTTTTGGTTGATGTCAGTTTCATTGTTTGTTATGCTATGAATGGTTATTTTATGGTTATAAGTGGTAAAATGAACTAGAATTTTTTTTATTTTGCAATTCTGAGTAATTACTACTTTAGTAAGGAATTACACATTATTTAGTACTACTGCAGTTGCTAAATGATTCCAATAAATGGCAGCATAAGACCACAATGACATTTCAGAAGATTAGATTAGTTTTCTCCCTGGATACACCACCACTCCCCCTCACAGGAAAACTCTTCTTTCTGTCCCTTTACACACTGCTAACACAAGAGGAAGGACTGAAAAAGCATTGAACAGATTACTGTGAAGTAATATTATGATGATTCGTGTTTATTATTACCTGTATTTATGCTCATGTTTTGAAATTATACTTCATTACTGTTACAATTATCATTAAGCCTGAACATTAATTCAGTCATCTCTGGTTGAGAAAAACGTATTTTCCCAGCACATTCATTGTCAAATTCATCAACCAGCATCAACCCACTCTGCCTTCTCTCTCTAGTAGTCAACTCAGCCCCATTGAAAAGCTGGTGTCGTCACTCAACCTTCTCCCGCAAGCGAGGGGCATGCTGAGGTAAATTTACTAAATAGGACGGTTGCATGATGTCATTTATTGGCGGGCTGGAAGACGCACTCTTGTCTTTTCTATTTCGAGGTTGTTTAGTCCCAATATGAGATATTATGAAAATATTTTAACCTGTTAGGGCTAGGGGGCAGCATTGACACGGCTGGATAAAAAACATACCCGATTTAATCTGGTTACCACTCCTACTCAGTAACTAGAATATGCATATACTTATTACATATGGATAGAAAACACCCTAAATTTTCTAAAACTGTTTGAATGGTGTCTGTGAGTATAACAGAACTCAAATGGCAGGTCAAAACCTGAGAGATTCCTTTACAGGAAGTGGCCTGTCTGACCATTTCTGGAACTTCTTTGCCATCTCTATCATTTACTAAGGATCTCTGCTCTAACGTGACACTTCCCACGTCGTCCATAGGCTCTCATAGCCCGGGAAAAAAGAGAATGTCGTCATTCCAGCCCCAGGCTGAAACACATTATCGCCTTTCTCAAGTGGCCCATCAAGAGACACTAGCTTATGCGCGTGACCCCGACCGCCCCCGCCTTTGGGATTTTTTCCTCTGTTTGCCGAAAAGGAGATTCCCTGTCGGAATTTTACCGCTTTTCTACGAGAAAAATGACGTAAAAATTGATTTTAAACAGCGGTTGACATGCTTCGACGTACGGCAATTGAATACTTTGAATTTTATTGTCAGGAATTGCGCCAAGCGCGCGACACTTCTTTACTATTTCGGATAGTGTCTGGAACGCACGAACAAAACGCCGCTATTCGGATATAACGATGGATTATTTTGGACCAAACCAACATTTGTTATTGAAGTAGACGTCCTGGGTGTGCATTCTGACGAAGACAACAAAAGGTAATGACATTTTTATAATAGTAAATATGATTATGGTGAGTGCTAAACTTGCCGGGTGTCTAAATAGCGAGCCCGTGATGCCTGGGCTATATACTTAGAATATTGCAAAATGTGCTTTCACCAAAAAGCTATTTTAAAATCGGACATATCGAGTGCATAGAGGAGGTCTGTATCTATAATTCTTAAAATAATTGTTATGCTTTTTGTGAACGTTTATCGTGAGTAATTTAGTAAAATGTTAGCGAATTCCCCGTAAGTTTGCGGGGGGTATGCTAGTTCTGAACGTCACATGCTAATGTAAAAAGCTGGTTTTTGATATAAATATGAACTTGATTGAACAAAACATGCATGTATTGTATAACATAATGTCCTAGGGTTGTCATCTGATGAAGATCATCAAAGGTGAGTGCTGCATTTAGCTGTCTTCTGGGTTTTGGTGACATTATATGCTGGCTTGAAAAATGGGTGTCTGATTATTTCTGGCTTGGTACTCTGCTGACATAATCTAATGTTTTGCTTTCGTTGTAAAGCCTTTTTGAAATCGGACAGTGTGGTTAGATTAACCTCTATGTGACCGGCGGGACGAATTCGTCCCACCTACGTAACATCCACTGCCATCCTGTGGCGCGATTTTCAAAATCTTCAAAATCCTATTACTTCAATTTCTCAAACATATGACTATTTTACAGCCATTTAAAGATAAGACTCTCGTTAATCTAACCACACTGTCCGATTTCAAAAAGGCTTTACAACGAAAGCAAAACATTAGATTATGTCAGCAGAGTACCAAGCCAGAAATAATCAGACACCCATTTTTCAAGCCAGCATATAATGTCACCAAAACCCAGAAGACAGCTAAATGCAGCACTCACCTTTGATGATCTTCATCAGATGACAACCCTAGGACATTATGTTATACAATACATGCATGTTTTGTTCAATCAAGTTCATATTTATATCAAAAACCAGCTTTTTACATTAGCATGTGACGTTCAGAACTAGCATACCCCCGCAAACTTACGGGGAATTCGCTAACATTTTACTAAATTACTCACGATAAACGTTCACAAAAAGCATAACAATTATTTTAAGAATTATAGATACAGACCTCCTCTATGCACTCGATATGTCCGATTTTAAAATAGCTTTTTGGTGAAAGCACATTTTGCAATATTCTAAGTATATAGCCCAGGCATCACGGGCTCGCTATTTAGACACCCGGCAAGTTTAGCACTCACCATAATCATATTTACTATTATAAAAATGTCATTACCTTTTGTTGTCTTCGTCAGAATGCACACCCAGGACGTCTACTTCAATAACAAATGTTGGTTTGGTCCAAAATAATCCATCGTTATATCCGAATAGCGGCGTTTTGTTCGTGCGTTCCAGACACTATCCGAAATAGTAAAGAAGTGTCGCGCGCTTGGCGCAATTCCTGACAATAAAATTCAAAGTATTCAATTGCCGTACGTCGAAGCATGTCAACCGCTGTTTAAAATCAATTTTTACGTCATTTTTCTCGTAGAAAAGCGGTAAAATTCCGACAGGGAATCTCCTTTTCGGCAAACAGAGGAAAAAATCCCAAAGGCGGGGGCGGTCGGGGTCACGCGCATAAGCTAGTGTCTCTTGATGGGCCACTTGAGAAAGGCGATAATGTGTTTCAGCCTGGGGCTGGAATGACGACATTCTGTTTTTTCCCGGGCTATGAGAGCCTATGGACGACGTGGGAAGTGTCACGTTAGAGCAGAGATCCTTAGTAAATGATAGAGATGGCAAAGAAGTTCCAGAAATGGTCAGACAGGCCACTTCCTGTAAAGGAATCTCTCAGGTTTTGACCTGCCATTTGAGTTCTGTTATACTCACAGACACCATTCAAACAGTTTTAGAAAATTTAGGGTGTTTTCTATCCATATGTAATAAGTATATGCATATTCTAGTTACTGAGTAGGAGTGGTAACCAGATTAAATCGGGTATGTTTTTTATCCAGCCGTGTCAATGCTGCCCCCTAGCCCTAACAGGTTAACGAGAGTCTTATCTTTAAATGGCTGTAAAATAGTCATATGTTTGAGAAATTGAAGTAATAGGATTTTGAAGATTTTGAAAATCGCGCCACAGGCTGGCAGTGGATGTTACGTAGGTGGGACGAATTCGTCCCGCCGGTCACATAGAGGTTAAAATGCATGTATACTGAGGTTGAGGTTCTGACTAATGATATTTTACCCAGGGTTCAATACCTGATATAATCACTATTTTTTGCTCTCCCAAAAGCAACACAGCCCTAATACCAGATATATAGCTAACTAAAGTAATGAGTGACCATTTTAGAAAATCATGGGACATATAGTCTGGGGTTGCATGCTATTTTATGTCAATCATATTGCTGCTTGTAGCCTATAACTGATGCTTTGTGGTCTTATGCTACCATCTATTGGAAATATTTAGCAATTAAAAGTGATTAATTCCTGTGTGGCTCAGTTGGTAGAGCATGGTGTTTGTAATGCCAGAGTTGTGGGTTCGATTCCCATGAGGGGACCAGTACGGAGAGAAAAAAAGAAAATTAAATGTATGCAGTCGTTCTGGATAAGAGTGTCTACTAAATGACTAAAATGTAAATGTACATACATTGGTGAGGCAGCTGAGAAATAAAGTGTATTTTTCACATTAATTCCTTAGATCAGTCTCAAACCTGCCCCACCTATCCCACACCAATTCCTGGACTTTCACATAGAGGTTACTAGGTTACCCAGTTCAAACCACATTTGAAAATAAAACTAATGTGGCTTGTTTATCAAGTGTTCTGCCTTGAAACAATAAATATAATAATATAACAAAACAAAACAGCAAAATGTTTAGACAGGTTTTGATTAACAAAATAATCAACATGCTATTTAGTGCTATAATGGTATTTACTATCATAATATTATAACTATAATAGTTTAATGTAGAAACAGGGTTAAGGATTAGGCTAAAATAGGACATATGTAGGGTTAGGGGTTAAGGCTAAAATAGGTCATATGTAGGGTTAGGGGTTAAGGCTAAAATAGGACATATGTAGGGTTAGGGGTTAAGGCTAAAATAGGTCATATGTAGGGTTAGGGGTTAAGGCTAAAATAGGTCATATGTAGGGTTAGGGGTTAAGGCTAAAATAGGTCATATGTAGGGGTAGAGTTTCTGTATTGCACTTTGTGACATGTGCTGATGTAAAACAGGCTTTATAAATACATTTGATAAATTGTTAGGTTTAGGGTTTTTAAGGTAAAAACAGTGTGGGTTTATAGCTCTCTTCCTCCTCCCTATGGCCTTCTGCAGGTACTACATAATTCATTAGCAAATGCATCAGATCTTCAAATCAATGAGCTAGACCTATCCTTTTGGTTTGCAACTCAGTGAATCTGCGCAGCATTCGCTCAATTCGATGCCTACGAATGAAGATTTAGATGCATATCAAATTACCCTGCAGCCATTTAGGGACAACAAGTAGTCAAAAAAGGTGTTATTTCTTAATTAAAAAAAATATTCTGTCTGTTTAAATCAGCCACATCTGGAAAAAGAAGACAGGGACATGCGTTTTGCTTGGGTTGTATACCTTTTTCTGAAAACACATATGGTTAACCATGACCAGAAAATGTTTAACGTTTGATGGGTATGTGCCAGCCATCATCAAGACTGAGAGTCACCACAACATTGTGGTGTCTCACAGGCAAACATTGAGCTTGTGCACCAAGTAGCATAAAGTTTGATAATAAAGCATAAAGCTAACTGAACAATAAACTTTGGTGTCTCAGAACTGTTGCTAACTCTGTTATTCCCCAAGATCACCTCAGCCCACTCTGCATATAACCGGACAATATGCTTGGTAGTGATGGGTCGTCCACAAACAAGTTGGCTCTAAGAGCCGGCTCGCATATCGGAAGAGCCAAATCTATTTAGAAAAATATCTAAAAATTAACATATGGATAATCAAAAGATTTAAATTAATAGAATTAACTAATTCAAAGAACGAAAAAAGAAATAAAATAATATAGGCCTAAACGCTCACGCGCACACATTCGTTCTGACTGTCTGCTCAGACTAACAGCCTCACTTGTTGTTCCTGTCAATCAGACACGCAGTGTCAATCAGTGAACCAAAGATGCGTGAGGGAGGGCTGAGCCAACTCACTCACAGTCACACACTTAGTAGAAGAGGAGAGAGGAAGGACAGCTGTGAAAACAACAGCTGGAATATGAGTCAGAAGCACAGTAGCATTTGGATGCATTTTAATAATGTAGACAATGTTAGAGCACAGTGTAGAATTTGCCAAAAAAAAACTCATATAAAGCCGGTTCTACGCACAATCTGCACCGGCATATGTGATCTGTGAACGGTGAAGCTAGCTGTAGTGGAGCTTGGAGAAACTAGCGGGCCTGCTAGTGATAGTGGTGGAGCCAGCACCTCCACACGTGGAGATGTATCCACTCAGTCCAGTAGGCCTGCTAGTGATAGTGGTGGAGCCAGCACCTCCACACGTGGAGATGTATCCACTCAGTCCAGTAGACCTGCTCCGCGACACACAGCAGCGCAGTCTTCTATGGACCAGTTTATTCCAAAGTCTATGTCTGTAGTAAAACAAGGCCAAATTGATATTGCATTGGCTAAAATGATTGCCACCGATTTCCAGCCATTTTAGATTGTGAAGGACAGAGGTTTTAGAAATTATAGCAATAGTCTAAATCCAATGTACACTATTCCAAGCAGGAAAACCCTTTCAAAATAACTTTTTCCACAACTGTACGAGAGCACACAGGCTTCAGTGCGGGAAAGAGTCCAAAAAGCTACTGCAGTTTGCCTTACCACTGGACATCAACTTCATACATGTCGGTTACATGTCACTTCATTGAAGATTTTTCGATGTCTAGCTGTCTTCTGGACTGCTTTGAGTTCAGCGACAGACACACCTCAGAGAACTTGGCAGAGGAACTGTTGAGAGTGGCCAGAGAATGGCAAGTAGATGGAAAAGTGGTCTGTTGTGTTATGCAGCTAACATAATTTAAGCCATGAAAATGTTTAAATGAACCCATCATCCATGTCTTGCCCACACAATCAACCTGATTGTAAGAGATGCTCTGAAGGTGATGAAGCCCACTGTGGACAAAGTGAAATCAGCTGTGGAATACTTCTAATACTTCTAATACTTTAAATATGTTGAAGCGGTTTCTTGAGTCAAAGTATGCCATCATCTCTACCCTGGCCATTGTCATTGCACCTGTTGATGCTCTGACCCAAGAGGAATGGGTGGTAATATTGTGATGATGACAAATAATTACTGAGAGAAGAAACCGCATCTGAAAGAGGCAGCTTGCATTTCTGAATGCAAATCTCTCATAAAAGCAAAATATGGTCAGCATTGCTGTGTGCTGCTGGTTATAACATGGCAATAAAGAAGAGAGAGAAGAGAGGGACCAGTTTAATGTTTTAAGTGGGGTGCTGCCGTTTTTCACGTTTTTATTTATTTTTATTTGATATGGTGCAATATTCTATTATGCTGTTCAGATTGTATTCGTTTTGAATGGTCAGATTTATATGTATTTTGTTTATATACATTAAAAAGTTATACTTTAAATCCACATGTGTAATAGCATTATTTTTCATAACAAACCAATGCATTTTTAAATACATTGTGGTTCAGGTAGAGTGAGTTCATTTAATAATTGAAATATAATTTTTTTAACACCAATCACTGGCCATCAGTATTGGCGCCACACCGTACGTGAACGCGTACAGGGATGCGGGCAGTTCCAGAACGTGGACAGTTCTGTACAGGGATGCGGGCAGTTCCAGAACGCGGACATGAGCAGTGCAACACAATCCTCTAAACCCAGTCTTTACAGTGGGTTACATTAGTAATATTAATTTTTTATTATTATGTTAGATAAACATTCCACTTTTTTTATAACAATATTTTGAGATCTGGGCCCATATCCACAAAGCGTCTCAGAGTAGAAAATTGGTCGAATAAGTGCTGAGAATAAAGACATTTTACACTTCTGGGTATAAATTAAAGCTATGCATGAAGTCTCTAGTCCCACCTAGTTGGCAGATATTTAGGACACATCGTGAGCTGTCCTAAGAAGTTAAGAGTTAACAGCAGGTGTCTTGATAATACTATAGAATAATGCAGTGAGTCAGTGGTTCCTGAGCCACATGTAATTGCTTTGTAGTAGTTAAAAATAATGTTTTATATTTCTATATGATCAATCCATTAATAATATATGTCTTGTGCTTTTGGCAATGATTTATGTATAATACTTATGTATAACAAGTGATACCATGTATGTCTCCAAAGCATTTTGTCTTCATTTTGGCAGATTAATTTATGCAAATTTCCCAAGATTAACTCAGGTTTTCGCCCAGTGGCTAAGGAGTTGGAGCTGTGGCAGGAGTTGGACCTGTGGCTGAAAGGTGGCTGGTTTATATCCCGGGTGTCACGATCCTCGTCTTCTGACAAAAATCACTGTCGGAGAACGTGGACCAATACGCAGCAGGTTGTGTGCTCAACATCATGTTTATGAAACACGTTGATCAAGAAAAAACAATAAATGCAGCCAACACGACAGGAGACAGTTTCGCAGGCTATAACTAGCAGTGCAAAAAACAACTACCCACGAAACACAAAGACAAACACACCCTACTATATAGGACCCCCGATCAAAGGCAACTCAACACACCTGCCTTCAATTGAGAGTCCAACTCCAATTAACTAGACATAGAAACACAGACATAGACCAGTGACAAACCCCATAAACATACATCAACTCCCCTCTGCCACGTCCTGACCAAACTACAATAACCAAATATACTCTATACTGGTCAGGACGTGACACCGGGCCGGGCGCTGGAAAAAACGGGAGGAATTGATCTGACCACTGGAGGGCTGCTGGGTTCACATCCTCAAAACAATCACCATTCGTTGATCAGAACTCTAGAGGTTCTTCTTCACTGAACCCCAAAATATATATCACTTTTAGTGGTTCCATATATTAAGGAAGTGATAGAAGCCTTTTTGGTTCTATAAGGAACCTTCTTTTCTAAGAGTGTAAAATTAACACGTTTTTCTTTTGATTATTTAATTATCTACATCATGTTATTTCAAGATATCCCTTTAGAGCGCAACATCACGTTGTTAAAACATAATCCTAAATTGGGCGTGGCTATAAATTAGGCAATTTGAAGGCATCTAGGGCGTAATATGTGTTCGATGAAAATGAACATTGTATGCAACGTTGTAGGCAACATTATTGGCAAGGGACTTGATGCCTACTATGCCAAAGCTATTTAGAGTTGTTAAACGGGTGTGAAGAGTGTGTTGATATAACGGTAATATTGTCAAAATTCTTATTGTAACAACGATCAGAATTGGTAAAGAAAATATTAATTCCATTATATTAGGCAATAATTAAGAGTAGACAAAGTGGTTGTGTCATGTGAAAATTCTATCAAATGTGTTACATTGCAACGAGTACAGTCAGGGTGCCGTGGAACCCCTGCAGTACCTCCACAGACCCCGGATTGAGAACCCCTGATTTAGCAGATGCTCTTATCCAGAGAGATTTACAGTAAGTGCATTCATCTTAATATTTATTTGGGGAATAAACGTAAAAAAATCTTCATAAAAGGATATGAACTATGACCTGTCCACCAGACATGATACCTTGTTGTGCTGCTAATCCAGTTTCTACTGGTCTGACTGAGGATATGAACTATGACCTGTCCACCAAACATGATACCTTGTTGTGCTGCTGATCCAGTTTCTACTGGTCTGACTGAGGATATGAACTCTGACCTGTTCACCAGACATGATACCTTGTTGTGCTGCTGATCCAGTTTCTACTGGTCTGAGGATATGAACTCTGACCTGTCCACCAGACGTGATACCTTGTTGTGCTGCTGATCCAGTTTCTACTGGTCTGACTGAGGATATGAACTCTGACCTGTTCACCAGACGTGATACCTTGTCCCGAAACTGTAGTTTCAACCCCCTCCCTCTCTCTCTCCCTCCCTCCCAATCCATCCCTCTTTCTCCCTCCCTCAACCTCTGAATGCTCAACTATGAAAAGCAACCTGACATTTACTCATGAGGTGCTGCCCTGTTGCAACCTCTATAACCACTGTGATTATTATTTCACCCTGCTGGTCATCTAGGAACATTTGAACATCTTGAAGAACGATCTGGCCTTAATGGCCATGTACTCTTATAATCTCCACCCAGGCACAGCCAGAAGAGGACTGGCCACTCCTCATAGCCTGGTTCCTCTCTACCCAGCACAGCCAGAAGAGGACTGGCCACCCCTCAGAGCTTGGTTCCTCTCTACCCAGCACAGCCAGAAGAGGACTGGCCACTCCTCAGAGCCTGGTTCCCCTCTACCCAGCATAGCCAGAAGAGGACTGGCCACCCCTCAGAGCCTGGTTCCTCTCTACCCAGCACAGCCAGAAGAGGACTGGCCACCCCTCAGAGCCTGGTTCCTCTCTACCCAGCACAGCCAGTAGAAGACTGGCCACTCCTCAGATCCTGGTTCCTCTCAAGGTTTCTTCCTAGGTTCCTGCCTTTCTAGGGAGTTTTTCCAGCCACTGGGCTTCAACATCCGAACATGATCTGTTCAGCACGAGACGATCGTTAGACCCAATGACGTGTTTCTGCCAATGAGCTTCAAATCAAATCAAATTGTATTTGATAAAATTTTTTTTATAATAATAATAACAATAAAATAACGATAACGAGACTATAAGGAGTACCCATACTGAGTCAATGTGCAGGGGTACCAGGTAGTTGAGGTGTCCTCCTCCCAGAGTGCTAAGAACCTTGGCGTGACCCTGGACAACACCCTGTCGTTCTCCACTAACATCAAGGTGGTGACCCGATCCTGTAGGTTCATGCTCTACAACATTCGCAGAGTACGACCCTGCCTCACACAGGAAGCGGCGCAGGTCCTAATCCAGGCACTTGTCATCTCCCGCCTCGATTACTGCAACTCGCTGTTGGCTGGGCTCCCTGCCTGTGCCATTAACCTCTTGGGGCTAGGTGGGACGCTAGCGTGCCACCTGTGGTGCACTCCATCAACAGCAGGTGCATTTCAAGAGCGGCAAATTTGAATCCAAATAAATGTCAAAATTCAAATTTTTCAAAAATACAACTATGTTACACCATTTGAAAGATAAACATCTCCTTAATCTAACCACGTTTTACGATTTCAAAAAGGTTTTACGGCGAAAGCATAAATTTAGAGTATGTTAGGACAGTACATTTACAAGAGTTGTGTGTAATGTTTTGTCAAGTCAAAGACAGGGTCACCAAAACCATAAAACCAGCTAAAATGATACACTAACCTTTTACAATCTCCATCAGATGACACTCCTAGGACATTATGTTA
The DNA here is from genome assembly GCF_965601325.2 of Salmo salar. Taxonomy (NCBI): domain Eukaryota; kingdom Metazoa; phylum Chordata; class Actinopteri; order Salmoniformes; family Salmonidae; genus Salmo; species Salmo salar. The sequence continues at coordinate 3,097,918 of NW_027675339.1, read as the reverse complement.
GACAATGCATGCATTTTTAGTTCTATCAAGTTCATATTTATATACAAAAACAGCGTTTTACTATGGCATTGATGTTGAGGAAATCGTTTCCCTCCAATAACCGGCAGTCAAGTCAGCGTCAGAAATTAAATAATTAAAATTAGAAAACATTGTTAAAATATTATATTGTCATTTAAAGAATTATAGATTTACATCTTTTGAACGCAATCAACTTGCCAGATTTAAAAATAACCTTACTGGGAAATCACACTTTGCAATAATCTGAGCACTGTGCCCAGAAAAATACGCGTTGCGATACAGACTAGACGTCATGTTGGGGAGATCTAAAATCGAAAATACTATGTAAATAATCCATTACCTTTGATTCTCTTCATCAGATGTCACTTCCAGGTATCACAGGTCCATAACGAATGTAGTTTTGTTCAAAAAAGCTCATCATTTATGTCCAAAAATCTCCGTCTCGTTAGCACATGATGTAAGCCAGCCGGACTTCTCGTCATGAACGAGGGGAAAAAATATATTTCCGTTCGTTCAAACATGTCAAACGTTGTATAGCATAAATCATTAGGGCCTTTTTTAACCAGAACATGAATAATATTCAAGGTGGACGAATGCATAGCCTTTTATAACGTATTGGAACGAGGGTACCCAACATGAAGTAGCGCGCCAGGTGTCTAATGGGACATCACCGTTCCATGGCTCTTGTTCGGTCAGATCTCCCTCCAGAAGACTCAAAACACTTTGTAAAGGCTGGTGACATCTAGTGGAAGCAATAGGAAGTGCCAAAATATTCCTAAACCCCTGTGTTTTTCAATGGGATAGCTTTAAAGTCAATACAACACATCAGGTATCCACTTCCTGTCAGAAAATGTCTCAGGGTTTTGCCTGCCAAATGAGTTCTGTTATACTCACAGACACCATTCAAACAGTTTTGGAAACTTTAGAGTGTTTTCTATCCATATATAATAAGTATATGCATATTCTAGTTACTGGGTAGGATTAGTAACCAGATTAAATCGGGTACATTTTTTTTATCCAGACGTGCAAATGCTGCCCCCTAGACCCAACAGGTTAAACCCCTACAACTCATCCTGACCGCCGCAGCCCGTCTGGTGTTCAACCTTCCCAAGTTCTCTCACGTCACCCCGCTCCTCCGCTCTCTCCACTGGCTTCCAGTTGAAGCTCGCATCCGCTACAAGACCATGGTGCTTGCCTACGGAGCTGTGAGGGGAACGGCACCTCCGTACCTTCAGGCTCTGATCAGGCCCTACACCCAAACAAGGGCACTGCATTCATCCACCTCTGGCCTGCTCGCCTCCCTACCTCTGAGGAAGCACAGTTCCCGCTCAGCCCAGTCAAAACTGTTCGCTGCTCTGGCACCCCAATGGTGGAACAAGATCCCTCACGACGCCAGGACAGCGGAGTCAATCACCACCTTCCGGAGACACCTGAAACCCCACCTCTTTAAGGAATACCTGGAATAGGATAAAGTAATCCTTCTAACCCCCCCCCCCCCCCCCCTTAAAAGATTTAGATGCACTATTGTAAGTGGTTGTTCCACTGAATATTATAAGGTGAATGCACCAATTTGTAAGTCGCTCTGGATAAGACTGTCTGCTAAATGACTTAAATGTAATGTAAATGTAATAATGAGACTATAAGGAGTACCAGTACTGAGTCAATGTGCAGGGGTACCAGGTAGTTGAGGTAATAATGAGACTATAAGGATTACCAGTACTGAGTCAATGTGCAGGGGTACCAGGTAGTTGAGGTAATAATGAGACTATTAGGAGTACCAGTACTGAGTCAATGTGCAGGGGTACCAGGTAGTTGAGCTAATAATGAGACTATAAGGAGTACCAGTACTGAGTCAATGTGCAGGGATACCAGGTAGTTGAGGTAATAATGAGACTATTAGGAGTACCAGTACTGAGTCAATGTGCAGGGGTACCAGGTAGTTGAGCTAATAATGAGACTATAAGGAGTACCAGTACTGTGTCAATGTGCAGGGGTACCAGGTAGTTGAGGTAATAATGAGACTATAAGGAGTACCAGTACTGAGTCAATGTGCAGGGGTACCAGGTAGTTGAGGAAAGTTGATGTAATATGTACATGTAAGTAGGGGTAAAAGTGACTAGGCAATCAGGATAGAGATTACATCTCCTCATCCAGGGAGAGTACACACACACACACACACACACACACACACACACACACACACACACACACACACACACACACACACACACACACACACACACACACACACACACACACACACACACACACACACACACACACACACACACACACACACACACACAGAGAGAGAGAGGGAATGTGGTGTTTGTTTAATATTGTTTTAGGACTATGAAAATGGACAAAAGGATTAGCCTATGGATTATGAAAACAACTAAATGAAATGGGAAAATGGGAGAGGAGGAATGACAAGAGACAGTGTTGTTTTACTCACTGACCATGACCCATGAGTTCTTCTTACCTTTGTTCAGTAGAAAAGTCTCCCTCTCTAAAGTCTATAAGAGGATCCATAGACCGGTCACTCTTCATGGACACACAGCTGGGTACAGGGGAGGCTGGTCTCTTCCGCTTGATTGGTCTTCAACACAACAGAGACAAACATTACATCTCTCATCTACTCTGAGCTCAGATGGGAAACATAAGAAGAGTTCCAAAACGCAACATATCACTTTACAGAAATGTTGGTAAATTACCTTTTATTGTTTAAAACAATTCTGAAAGAGATTGGTGTGTTTTTCACTAACCATATCATGGGGTTGTTCAATGACAGACTTGTATTTGTTTAAATCTATTACTTGATGGTTTCATTTCAGAGAGACAAATAATCATGATTTTTTGCTAAATGCTATATATTTTCCTTACTCTCAAATGTGACCGAATGGCTCAATTCTGTCTTATGTAGCAACATTTGAAATGGTGTTATTTACATTGGATTAAAATAGAAACTCAGAGGTAGAAAATTGTATTTTTTTTTTATTTCACCTTTATTTAACCAGGTAGGCCAGTTGAGAACAAGTTCTCATTTACAACTGCGACCTGGCCAAGATAAAGCAAAGCAGTGCAAAACAAACAACACCACAGAGTTACACATGGAGTAAAACAGACATACAGTCAATAACAGAATAGAAAAGTCTATATACACTGTGTGCAAATGGCATGAGGAGGTAAGGCAACAAATAGGCCATGATAGAGAAGTAATTACAATTTAGCAAATTAACACTGGAGTGATAGATGTGCAGATGATGATGTGCAAGTAGAAATACTGGTGTGCAAAAGATCAAAAAAGTAAATAAAAACAGTATGGGGATGAGGTAGGTTGATTGGATGGGCTATTTACAGATGGGCTGTCACAACATCCACAGAAGGGGGCGCCTCTCCTCGGTCGAGCGGCGCTCGGCGATCGTCGTCGCCGGCCTACTAGCTGCCACCGATCTGTGTTTCAGTGTCTATTAGTTATGTCTGGGTTTTGTTTGCACCTGTTTTGTGTTTTGTCATTAGTGGGGGGGTTATTTAGTCTGTCTGTGTTTAGCTAGGATTTTGTGCGGGATTGTTCGTTGTTACGTGTGATGTTACTTTTATTATCTAGTTATTAGGGTTGCCGGGCTGCGCCCCGTCTGCCTTTTGAACGGAGCTTCTTTTTGTCCATTTTTCTGATTGTTATGCTCCCAGCCGTATGTGAAACTTACCCGTGGATTTATTAAATTAAGATTGTTCCAACGGACCTCAGTCTCCTGCGTTTGACTCACTCCTTAAACTGTTCATTCCGCTCGTGACATGGGCTGTGTACAGCTGCAGTGATCGGTAAGCTGCTCAGATAGCTGATGCTTAAAGTTAGTGAAGTCTCCAACTTCAGCGATTTTTGCATTTCGTTCCAGTCATTGGAAGCAGAGAACTGGAAGGAAAGGCGGCCAAAAAGGTGTTGGCTTTGGGGATGACCAGTGAGATATACCTGCTGGAGTGCGTGCTATGGGTGGGTGTTGCTATGGTGACCAGTGAGCTGAGATAATGCGGAGCTTTACCTAGCAAAGACTTATAGATGATCTGGAGCCAGTGGGCCTGGCGACGAATATGTAGTGAGGGCCAGCCGACGAGAGCATACATGTCGCAGTTTGTGGGTGGTATATGGGGCTTTGGTGACAAAACAGATGGCACTGTGATAGACTGCATCCAGTTTTCTGAGTAGAGTGTTGGAGGCTATTTTGTAAATGACATCGCCGAAGTCGAGGATCAGTAGGATGGTCAGTTTTACAAGGGTATGTTTGGCAGCGTGAGTGAAGGAGGTTTTTGCGAAATAGGATGCCGATTCTAGATTTAATTTTGGATTGGAGATGCTTAATATGAGTCTGGAAGGAGAGTTTACAGTCCAGCCAGACACCTAGGTATTTGTAGTTGTCCACATATTCTAAGTCAGAACCATCCAGAGTAGTGACGCTAAGCCGGTGGGCGGGTGCGGGCAGAGATCGGTTGAAAAGCATGCATTTAGTTTTACTAGCGTTTAAGAGCAGTTGGAGGCCACGGAATGAGTGTTGTATAGCATTGAAGCTCGTTTGGAGATTTGTTAACACAATGTCCAGAGAAGGGCCAGATGTATGCAGTATGGTGTCGTCTGCGTAGAGGTGGATCAGGGAATCACCCGCAGCAAGAGCAACATCTTTGATATATACAGAGAAAAGTGTCGGCCCGAAAATTGAACCCTGTGGTACCCCCATAGACACTGCCAGAGGTCCGGACCACAGGCCCTCCTGATTTGACACACTGAACTCTATCTGAGAAGTAGTTGGTGAACCAGGCGAGGCTGCCATTTGAGAAACCAAGGCTGTTGAGTCTGCCGATAAGAATACGGTGATTGACAGAGACGAAAGCCTTGGCCAGGTCAATGAAGACGGCTGCACAGAACTGTCTTTTATCAATGGCGGTTATGATATCGTTTAGTACCTTGAGCGTGGCTCAGGTGCACCCGTGACTAGCTGGGAAACCGGATTGCACAGCGGAGAGGGTATGGTTGAGGAACAATGGGAAAGTAATTCTGCTTTGAATGTTGATTAACTTGTAACCTCACTTTTGAGAAAATGGCCATTGAATGTTTTGGTACCTACTGGAGAGCTCTTCTTTGTCTACAGGGCTGTTACTTTGGCAGATAATGTCACCCATCTAAATAAGTAGTTTATTTTTTTGAATAATGAACTAAATGTATGGTTTTTTTGGTTGATGTCAGTTTCATTGTTTGTTATGCTATGAATGGTTATTTTATGGTTGTAAGTGGTAAAATGAACCTGAATTTTTTTTATTTTGCAATTCTGAGTAATTACTACTTTAGTAAGGAATTACACATTATTCAGTACTACTTCAGTTGCTAAATAATTCCAATCGATGGCAGCATAAGACCACAAATGATATTTCAGAAGATAAGTTTAGTTTTCTCCCTGGATACACCACCACTCCCCGCGCTTCTTTCTGTCCCTTTCCACACTGCTAACGCAAGAGGAGAGACTGAAAAAGCATTGAACAGATTACTGTGAAGTAATATAATGATGATTCATGTTTATTATTACCTGTTTTTATGCTCATGTTTTACACTTCATTAACATAACGATTAACAATAAGTCTGAACATTAATTCAGTCACCTCTGGTCGAGAAAAATATATTTTCCCAGTACGTTCATTCTCTAACTCATCAACCAGCATCCACCTGCTCTGCCTTCTCGAGCAAGCCAGGGGCATGTGGAGGTAAATTGAATTTAAAGGTAAAATGTTGAGGTAAATTTACTAACCGGGAGGGTTAAAGAGTACAGTCAGGGTGCCGCAGAACCCCTGCAGTACCTCTGGAGACCCCAGATTGAGAACCCCTGATTTGGCAGATGCTCTTATCCAGAGAGATTTACAGTAAGAGCATTCACCTTAAGATAGCTATTTATTTAGGAAATAAACTTAATGAATTATTCATAAAATTGTTATCTCACCTCTTAGCTTTGGTGTTATGTCCCCCAGAGAGATGCATTTTAGAGACAGGGCCCCCCTCCTCTCTCTCCCCAGAGAGACTCATTTTAGAGGCAGGGCCCCCCTCCTCTCTCTCCCCAGAGAGACTCATTTTAGAGTCAGGGCCCCCCTCCTCTCTCTCCCCAGAGAGACTAATTTTAGAGGCAGGGCCCCCCTCCTCTCTCTCCCCAGAGAGAATCATTTTAGAGTCAGGGCCCCCCTCCTCTCTCTCCCCAGAGAGACTCATTTTAGAGCACTGACCCCTGTAAACAGAGATCCAGCATGTTGGTTGTGGTTAACACAGTGACAACTAAACAGAGATCCAGCATGTTGGTTGTGGTTAACACAGTGACAACTAAACAGAGATCCAACATGTTGGTTGTGGTTAAGACAGTGACAACTAAACAGAGATCCAGCATGTTGGTTGTGGATAACACAGTGACAACTAAACAGAGATCCAGCATGTTGGTTGTGGTTAACACAGTAACAACTAGTTCTTGACTGTTAATTGTTCTCATGTATTCATTATCTCTTAGAGAAATAAAACATTTACTAACAGATACATAGAAACAGTCAGGTGATTTAAAGCATCACATAAACATGTTGTTGTGACATTTCATCTCCATGGTAACCGTCAATAATAATAATAAGTCACTGTTTGTTAAGGTAGTTATAGACAGAACAACAACAATAATAATAATAATAATAATAAGTCACTGTTTGTTAAGGTAGTTCTAGACAGAACAATAACAATAATAATAATAATAATAATAATAATAATAATTTACTGTTTGTTAAGGTAGTTCTAGACAGAACAACAACAATAACAATAATAATAATAATAATAATAATAATAATAATAAGTCACTGTTTGTTAAGGTAGTTATAGACAGAACAGCAACAATAATAATAATAATAATAATAATAATAAGTCACTGTTTGTTAAGGTAGTTATAGACAGAACAACAACAATAATAATAATAATAGTAATAATAATAAGTCACTGTTTGTTAAGGTAGTTATAGACAGTACAGCAACCATAATAATAATAATAATAGTAATAATAATAATAACAATAATAATAATAATAATAATAATAATAATAATAAGTCACTGTTTGTTAAGGTAGTTATAGACAGTGCAGCAACACAAGGCCATGTCTCACACGTATTTGTATTCACTAACAGTAGGCTATTTATTGTCTTTCAATCTGTTCTTTTCTAAGCGTATCTGAGAATGTAGACAGAAGGGCTAAAACGGGCATGATTGATCCGAGGAGGAAATTGTTGATCCATTCAGAAAGTTTTTTTTGCATCAAGTGAGAGATGTTATATTATGTAAAGTAGACTAGGTTATAATGTATAATAGCAGTTTGTTAGTGACATGCAGATCAAGGTCTATACCTCGGCTATAGCCTACATATCATAGATGACCAGTCTAAACCTGTTCAGATCAACATAATGTTATAGTCCTACCAGTAGCAGGACAGAGAATGTACTGTATATAACCTACATATCATAGATGACCAGCCTAAACCTGTTCAGATCAACATAATGTTATAGTCCTACCAGTAGCAGGACAGAGAATGTACTGTATATAACCTGCATATCATAGATGACCAGTCTAAACCTATTCAGATCAACATAATGTTATAGTCCTACCAGTAGCAGGACAGAGAATGTACTGTATATAACCTACATATCATAGATGACCAGCCTAAACCTGTTCAGATCAGTTCACAGAGACCATCAGGTTTGTCGGCATGATAAGTGATCATAGCCTTATAATAGTTTGTAGGTAGTCTAGACCAACAGTACGAGAGTCTGACCGTCTTTCCTACATACCAACACATTTATTCAATGTTACCGAGAAATATGTGCCACAGTTTCAACAGCCATTTTTGTAACTGCGTAGACAACACACTTACTTTCACGTTCATATGAGGAAATCACAAAACTTCTGACAGTCACTGGTGCAGCCGCCTGTTTTCTTGCAGATGAAGTAGCTTTCACAGGCAACTCATTCAACCAGCCTAAACAACAGTAAATACAAGATGTCAAATGGACAAAAGTGAATCCTGATATAGTCATATACATTAGAGAGGGGTATATTGCTGCAGATGTTGGATCTTAATTTGAGCCAGTTTGCTACACCAGAAAAATAATCCTGCAGAAACAGGACATTTGAATTATTGTGTGGATTATAATTAATGAACAGTTTTAAAATGGAAAAGTGGAATTTATCATCTTCAGAAACCTTTTCTAAAGTTTAATTACACTCAAATACACTACAAGTTTAGTTTTTCTGCAACAGGGTGATCAAATTAAGATCCTACATCTGTACAGAGTTTATGTCTTTATCTGAAAAGGGCAGTTTGAGTTATTAGCAATAACATTGCAACTGTCAGCTGATGTAAACCTCTGTGATTGGATGTTATATACCCCATACATATCCCCATGTACAATTATGTGTACAGATGTAGGATCTTAATTTGATCACCCCCCACTGCAGAAGAACTTTCAAGCAATGCAGGAAATGTAAAACTTGTAGTGTATTTGAGGTTTAAAAAGGCTTCTGAAGTTTGTAATTTCCACTTAGATATTTCAGACTTGAGTTTTCCTTACGAAAAATGTAGTAAACCCTACAAAAATGTCCATTAATTATAATTCACATAATAATTCACATTTTCTGTTGCTGCAGGAATATTTTCCTGCTGTAGTAAACTGGCTCAAATTAAGATCCTACATATGTACGTGCAAATGTACATTGTGAATAAAGGTGATTGTGATTCTACAAAGGTTGAGTCTCTAGATTCCCTTGCTGCTCTGGAGAAATAATGAAATGGTCGTCATGGTGATTTAAACTGGGACCTGGTTATCTCCCAACTCTGATGTCATTTGTTACATTTCACCCTGTTGATAAAGGCGGCTACAAGGATGAACCCAGAAGACAACTCTAAATCAACACTCACTGATATTATCCTGAAATCCTTTCACTCATATTGTGGTGTCTCTTCGTTTAACAGATAGTCTATGATATTAATATTGTAGCAAACAGTGGTGCAGGGCAGTGAACCCAGGTCGCTGGTGAACAAGGAAAACACCCTATGCATCGCACAAATAGGGTTAACCCAGTATTTATTTATTTATTTTACTAGGCAAGTCAGTTAAGAACAAATTCTTATTTTCAATGATGGCTTAGGAACAGTGGGTTAACTGCCTTGTTCAGGGGTAAACAACCGATTTTTACCTTGTCAGCTCAGGGATTTGATCTTGCAGCCTTTCAGTTACTAATCCAACGCTCTAACTAACCACTAGAGCGTTGGAGCGCAGCTACCTGCCGCCCCAAGTAGGGTTAACCCAGTATCAGTATCAATAGGGTTAACCCAGTATCAGTATCAATAGGGTTAACCCAGTATCAGTATCAATAGTGTTAACCCAGTATCAGTATCAATATGGTTAACCCAGTATCAGTATCAATAGGGTTAACCCAGTATCAGTATCAATAGGGTTAACCCAGTATCAGTATCAATAGGGTTATCAGTATCAGTACCCAGTATCAGTATCAATATTGCTAACCCAGAATCAGTATTAATAGTGTTAACCCAGTATCAGTATAAATAGTGTTAACCCAGTATCAGTATCAATAGGGTTAACCCAGTATCAGTATCAACAGTGTTAACCCAGTGTCAGTATAAATAGGGTTAACCCAGTATCAGTATCAATAGTGTTAACCCAGTATCAGTATTAATAGGGTTAACCCAGTATCAGTATCAATAGTGTTAACCCAGTATCAGTATCAATAGGGTTAACCCAGTATCAGTATCAATAGGGTTAACCTAGTATGAGTATCAATACTGTTAACCCAGTATCAGTATCAGTAGTGTTAACCCAGTATCAGTATCAATAGGGTTAACCCAGTATCAGTATCAATAGGGTTAACCCAGTATCAGTATCAATAGTGTTAACCCAGTATCAGTATCAATAGGGTTAACCCAGTATCAGTATCAATAGGGTTAACCCAGTATCAGGATCAATAGTGTTAACCCAGTATCAATATCAATAGTGTCAACCCAGTATCAGTATCAATAGGGTTAACCCAGTATCAGTAGGGTTAACCCAGTATCAGTATCAATAGGGTTAACCCAGTATCAGGATCAATAGTGTTAACCCAGTATCAATATCAATAGTGTCAACCCAGTATCAGTATCAATAGGGTTAACCCAGTATCAGTAGGGTTAACCCAGTATCAGTATAAATAGGGTTAACCCAGTATCAGTATTAATAGGGTTAACCCAGTATCAATATCAATAGTGTTAACCCAGTATCAGTATCAATAGGGTTAACCCAGTATCAGTATTAATAGTGTTAACCCAGTATCAGTATCAATAGGGTTAACCCAGTATCAGTATCAATATGGTTAACCCAGTATCAGTATCAATAGGGTTAACCCAGTATCAGTATCAATAGGGTTAACCCTGTATCAGTATCAATAGTGTTAACCCAGTATCAGTATCAATAGGGTTAACCCAGTATCAGTATCAATAGGGTTAACCCAGTATCAGTATAAATAGTGTTAACCCAGTATCAGTATCAATAGGGTTAACCCAGTATCAGTATCAATAGGGTTAACCCAGAATCAGTATAAATAGTGTTAACCCAGTATCAGTATCAATAGGGTTATCAGTATCAGTACCCAGTATCAGTATCAATATTGTTAACCCAGAATCAGTATTAATAGTGTTAACCCAGTATCAGTATAAATAGTGTTAACCCAGTATCAGTATCGATAGGGTTAACCCAGTATCAGTATCAACAGTGTTAACCCAGTATCAGTATAAATAGGGTTAACCCAGTATCAGTATCAATAGAGTTAACCCAGTATCAGTATCAATAGTGTTAACCCAGTATCAGTATCAATAGGGTTAACCCAGTATCGGTATCAATAGGGTTAACCCAGTATCAGTATAAATAGTGTTAACCCAGTATCAGTATCAATAGGGTTAACCCAGTATCAGTATCAATAGGGTTAACCCAGAATCAGTATAAATAGTGTTAACCCAGTATCAGTATCAATAGGGTTATCAGTATCAGTACCCAGTATCAGTATCAATATTGTTAACCCAGAATCAGTATTAATAGTGTTAACCCAGTATCAGTATAAATAGTGTTAACCCAGTATCAGTATCAATAGGGTTAACCCAGTATCAGTATCAACAGTGTTAACCCAGTATCAGTATAAATAGGGTTAACCCAGTATCAGTATCAATAGTGTTAACCCAGTATCAGTATTAATAGGGTTAACCCAGTATCAGTATCAATAGTGTTAACCCAGTATCAGTATCAATAGGGTTAACCCAGTATCAGTATCAATACTGTTAACCCAGTATCAGTATCAGTAGTGTTAACCCAGTATCAGTATCAATAGGGTTAACCCAGTATCAGTATTAATAGGGTTAACCCAGTATCAGTATCAATAGGGTTAACCCAGGATCAGGATCAATAGTGTTAACCCAGTATCAATATCAATAGTGTCAACCCAGTATCAGTATCAATAGGGTTAACCCAGTATCAGTAGGGTTAACCCAGTATCAGTATAAATAGGGTTAACCCAGTATCAGTATTAATAGGGTTAACCCAGTATCAATATCAATAGTGTTAACCCAGTATCAGTATCAATAGGGTTAACCCAGTATCAGTATTAATAGTGTTAACCCAGTATCAGTATCAATAGGGTTAACCCAGTATCAGTATCAATATGGTTAACCCAGTATCAGTATCAATAGGGTTAACCCAGTATCAGTATCAATAGGGTTAACCCAGTATCAGTATAAATAGTGTTAACCCAGTATCAGTATCAATAGGGTTAACCCAGTATCAGTATCAATAGGATTAACCCAGTATCAGTATAAATAGTGTTAACCCAGTATCAGTATCAATAGGGTTAACCCAGTATCAGTATCAATAGGGTTAACCCAGAATCAGTATAAATAGTGTTAACCCAGTATCAGTATCAATAGGGTTATCAGTATCAGTACCCAGTATCAGTATCAATATTGTTAACCCAGTATCAGTATTAATAGGGTTAACCCAGTATCAGTATCAATAGGGTTAACCCAGGATCAGGATCAATAGTGTTAACCCAGTATCAATATCAATAGTGTCAACCCAGTATCAGTATCAATAGGGTTAACCCAGTATCAGAGGGGTTAACCCAGTATCAGTATAAATAGGGTTAACCCAGTATCAGTATTAATAGGGTTAACCCAGTATCAATATCAATAGTGTTAACCCAGTATCAGTATCAATAGGGTTAACCCAGTATCAGTATTAATAGTGTTAACCCAGTATCAGTATCAATAGGGTTAACCCAGTATCAGTATCAATATGGTTAACCCAGTATCAGTATCAATAGGGTTAACCCAGTATCAGTATCAATAGGGTTAACCCAGTATCAGTATAAATAGTGTTAACCCAGTATCAGTATCAATAGGGTTAACCCAGTATCAGTATCAATAGGGTTAACCCAGTATCAGTATAAATAGTGTTAACCCAGTATCAGTATCAATAGGGTTAACCCAGTATCAGTATCAATAGGGTTATCAGTATCAGTACCCAGTATCAGTATCAATATTGTTAACCCAGAATCAGTATTAATAGTGTTAACCGAGTATCAGTATAAATAGTGTTAACCCAGTATCAGTATCAATAGGGTTAACCCAGTATCAGTATCAACAGTGTTAACCCAGTATCAGTATAAATAGGGTTAACCCAGTATCAGTATCAATAGTGTTAACCCAGTATCAGTATTAATAGGGTTAACCCAGTATCAGTATCAATAGTGTTAACCCAGTATCAGTATCAATAGGGTTAACCCAGTATCAGTATCAATAGGGTTAACCCAGTATCAGTATCAATACTGTTAACCCAGTATCAGTATCAGTAGTGTTAACCCAGTATCAGTATCAATAGGGTTAACCCAGTATCAGTATTAATAGGGTTAACCCAGTATCAGTATCAATAGGGTTAACCCAGTATCAGGATCAATAGTGTTAACCCAGTATCAATATCAATAGTGTCAACCCAGTATCAGTATCAATAGGGTTAACCCAGTATCAGTAGGGTTAACCCATTATCAGTATAAATAGGGTTAACCCAGTATCAATATCAATAGGGTTAACCCAGTATCAATATCAATAGGGTTAACCCAGTATCAATATCAATAGTGTCAACCCAGTATCAGTATCAATAGGGTTAACCTAGTATCAGTAGGGTTAACCCAGTATCAGTATAAATAGGGTTAACCCAGTATCAGTATTAATAGGGTTAACCCAGTATCAATATCAATAGTGTTAACCCAGTATCAGTATCAATAGGGTTAACCCAGTATCAGTATTAATAGTGTTAACCCAGTATCAGTATCAATAGGGTTAACCCAGTATCAGTATAAATAGTGTTAACCCAGTATCAATATCAATAGTGTTAACCCAATATCAGTATCAATAGGGTTAACCCAGTATCAGTATCAATAGTGTTAACTCAGTATCATTATTAATAGTGTTAACCCAGTATCAGTATCAATAGGGTTAACCCAGTATCAATATCAATAGTGTTAACCCAGTATCAGTATCAATAGTGTTAACCCAGTATCAGTATCAATAGTGTTAACCCAGTATCAGTATCAATAGTGTTAACCCAGTATCAATATCAATAGTGTTAACCCAGTATCAGTATCAATAGTGTTAACCCAGTATCAATATCAATAGGGTTAACCCAGTGTCAGTATTAATAGGGTTAACCCAGTATCAGTGTTAATTAGTCCCGTGCTTCGACTACTCAGACCCCTCACACATCCGGTCCATTCTGCTGACCTCACAGACACCATACCACTTCTGACACCAATGTAGCAAACAGCTGGGCAGGGAAGTGAACCCAGGTCTCACATGTAAAAGGCCAACAACCTACGTATCGCGCCATTGGCACCAATTGGGTCACTTAGTTGGAATTGTGAAGTGGCTCAATTACATTATCATATGAAATGTAGAGAATCACTACACTATAGAGGAACTATGATACAATTACATTATCATATGAAATGTAGAGGATCACTACACTATAGAGGAACTATGATACAATTAAATTATCATATGAAATGTAGAGAATCACTACACTATAGAGGAACTATGATACAATTACATTATCATATGAAATGTAGAGGATCACTACACTATAGAGGAACTATGATACAATTACATTATCATATGAAATGTAGAGGCTCACTACACTATAGAGGAACTATGATACAATTACATTATCATATGAAATGTAGAGGATCACTACACTATAGAGGAACTATAATACAATTACATTATCATATGAAATGTAGAGGATCACTACACTATAGAGGAACTATGATACAATTACATTATCATATGAAATGTAGAGGATCACTACACTATAGAGGAACTATGATACAATTACATTATCATATGAAATGTAGAGGATCACTACACTATAGAGGAACTATTATACAATTACATTATCATATGAAATGTAGAGGATCACTACACTATAGAGGAACTATGATACAATTACATTATCATATGAAATGTTAAATGTAGAAGTATAATATCTGAATATTGATACATTGAATTTGACTTGACCACATCCAGTCAGCTCCATTTTGTCTGATTAAACTGACACCAACCTGTCTCAGTAGTAGTAGACTGTTAGGAGTGTTTTACTGTCATTCACTATACTAACATTACACCAACCTGTCTCAGTTGTAGTAGACTGTTAGGAGTGTTTTACTGTCATTCACTATACTAACATTACACCATACATTTAATTTATCTACACACTTTACAATAATCCCTGACAGGATTGTCACCTTGTAGCCTGAATTCACAACCAGAACATGTCAAGTCATTGAGATATTTTCTGTTCTGCTGAGAGAGCAGCTTCCTGATGACTAGCACTCTGTATATTCTGATGGGTGAGGCCTGAGATGGAATGTGAAGATAACTGAAGCTGGCTAGCTTTAGAAAACCAGAATATCTAGCTTGCATATTAGTATACCCCCAGGCTATGTTCAGGTTTCAGCATCAGGTATAAACAGCCGAGTTGTTGGCTACAAACTGGGTTGTATTCATTAGTTTACTCCACAGCCAACAGTTCTAAAATGATGCATAAACAGTTTACTCCAAACACTGTACAATGTGACCTAAACGGTTTCTGTTGCCAAACGTTTTGCTACGGTCGGCACTAATGAATACACACAACCTGTTTTGAGGAAGTGTAAGTTATTGTTTGGCTTTCCACAAAATGTTTTTAAAATGTTTTGAGAAGACTTGTCTATAGACCTATGATCCAGTACACTCTTAGAATAAAGGGTTCCAAACGGGTCCTCCGTCTGTCCCCATAGGAGATTATTTGGGGTTCCAGGTAGAACCCTTCTGGCTTCAGTGTAAAACCCTCTGTGGAAAGGGTTCTTCACGGAACCCAAAAGGGTTCTACCTAGTACCAAAATATGTTCTACAAAGGGTTCTCCTATGGGGACAGCCAAAGAACCCTTTTAGATTGTAGATAGTGTAGGAGCGATCACCCTGGGGCACACAGATGGGCACAGAACGAATTCACCCCACGCATCTAAATTATATCAAAACATTTTAAGGAGAGTAGGACTATTATAACACTGTCCACCAAAAATATAATTAACTATATGAATACACACAACAATATCATCAACTATATTAATACACATAACAATACCATCAACTATATTAATACACATAACAATATCATCAACTATATTAATACACATAACAATATCACCAACTATATGAATACACATAACAATATCACCAACTATATTAATACACATATCATCAACTATATGAATACACATAACAATATCATCAACTATATGAATACACACAACAATATCATCAACTATATGAATACACAACAATATCATCAACTATATGAATACACACAACAATATCATCAACTATATTAATACACACAACAATATCATAAACTATATTAATACACATAACATTATCATCAACTATATGAATACACATAACAATATCATCAACTATATGAATACACATAACAATATCATCAACTATATGAATACACACAACAATATCATCAACTATATTAATACACAATAATCATCTTACCTTTTATCTCTCTCTCAATAGAAACAGAGTCTGAATGATCATTCGGTCATCGAAAGTTACTTTCGTTTGCTCTGCTCATTTACATATCAGGTTCTGCCTGTTCTCTCTCCACTCCCTCTCTCTTTACAGCTCTTACAATGTGCAGCTCCTCTCTCTCCCCAGGGGTAGCAGCTCCTCTCTCCCCAGGGGTAGCAGCTCCTCTCTCCCCAGGGGTAGTAGCTCCTCTCTCCCCAGGGGTAGCAGCTCCTCTCTCCCCAGGGGTAGCAGCTCCTCTCTCCCCAGGGGTAGCAGCTCCTCTCTCCCCAGGGGTAGCAGCTCCTCTCTCTCCAGGGGTAGCAGCTCCTCTCTCCCCAGGGGTAGCAGCTCCTCTCTCCCCAGGGGTAGCAGCTCCTCTCTCTCCAGGGGTAGCAGCTCCTCTCTCCCCAGGGGTAGCAGCTCCTCTCTCCCCAGGGATTTGAAGACATTAGGAGCTACTTTTGAACACATACATCTACAGTGTATTGCCAACAACTTCAAACATTGACTCTGACCTGTCCAAAAAGCCAATCTGATTAAATTACCCCTCAATCCCTTCTTTCTTTTTTTCTCTCTCTCTAAAGTCACACTTTTTAAAAGTGGCAATATTTCGAGAATAAAGTGGCAATATTTTGATAATATATCAACATTATATTTTTAGAATGAAGTCTGTTATGAATGTAGGGGATGTGTTTAATAAGTGCATGTCTCCCTGACTACCTGTTACTGAACCACTGTTGAAATGCCTCAGTTAGATGTCCTGGTGAAACTATAATAAAGTCTGTTATATTTCTAGATGAATGTAGGGGATGTGTTTAATAAGTGCATGTCTCCCTGACTACCTGTTGCTGTACCACTGTTGAAATGCCTCAGTTAGATGTCCTGGTGAAACTATAATAAAGTCTGTTTTATTTCTAGATGAATGTAGGGGATGTGTTTAATAAGTGCATGTCTTCCTGACTACCTGTTGCTGTACCACTGTTGAAATGCCTCAGTTAGATGTCCTGGTGAAACTACCCTTTAGAATTGGATTTACTAAAGTTTGTATCATTCACAACTAAAGTTGCCAAATAACAGTTTAAAATTATCACTTTTATACTCAACATAGACACTTCATATGAACACTCACTCTGGAATGATACAAATATCCTTTTTATTTCATTCAAGCAAAATACAGTTATATTATTATTACTATAAAATCATATAATATAAAATAATGAACAAGCCTACATCCTATAACAAGGAGCATAGCCAGATAACATACAGTATCTAGTCTACTAAATGAACAAGCCTACAGTCTATATCATAGCCAGATAACATACAGTATCTAGTCTACTAAATGAACAAGCCTACATCCTATATCATAGCCAGATAACACACAGTATCTAGTCTACTAAATGAACAAGTCTACAGTCTATATCTTAGCCAGATAACATACAGTATCTAGTCTACTAAATGAACAAGCCTACAGTCTATATCATAGCCAGATAACATACAGTATCTAGTCTACTAAATGAACAAGCCTACAGTCTATATCATAGCCAGATAACATACAGTATCTAGTCTACTAAATGAACAAGTCTACAGCCTATATCATAGCCAGATAACATACAGTATCTAGTCTACTAAATGAACAAGCCTACAGTCTATATCATAGCGAGATAACATACAGTATCTAGTCTACTAAATGAATAAGCCTACAGTTTATATCATAGCCAGATAACATACAGTATCTAGTCTACTAAATGAACAAGTCTACATCCTATGACATGGAGCATAGCCAGATAACATACAGTAGGACAACTCATATTCTGTTCTTCTATAATACATGTTTATTTAGATCTGCCTGAAATAAATAATGGATTCATTGTGATGTTGTGTATTACATTTTTTATTTTTTTATTTTTATGTAGATGTTCCAAAGGTGCTTATCAGTGGTTTGTATGAGGCTTGTAGACAGTGGTTTGTATGAGGCTTGTAGACAGTGGTTTGTTTGAGGCTTGTAGACAGTGGTTTGTATGAGGCTTGTAGACAGTGGTTTGTATGAGGCTGGTAGACAGGGGTTTGTATGAGGCTTGTAGACAGTGGTTTGTATGAGGCTTGTAGACAGTGGTTTGTATGAGGCTTGTAGACAGTGGTTTGTATGAGGCTTGTAGACAGTGGTTTGTTTGAGGCTTGTATACAGTGGAGGCATGGAGTTGCTAAATGTATCAATGTTAATTAACAGCCATTTACCTGCAGGTCAGCAGTCTGTTGCATGACAATAACCGGAAGACAAAGAAATCTAGTTCTAGGCCTGTGTCTTGGTCACCTAAATCATCCTCTTTCCTACCATTTGACCCTGGCTGCTGCTGTTTTTTAGGGTCTTCCTAGAAAATATTCTTACAAGAACCTTTTCATCTTTAGAGTTCCTCTGGGAACCTTTCCTAATCAATAAGTTCATATTTTAACCTTTCCTAATCAATGGGTTCATATTTTAACCTTTCCTAATCAATAAGTTCATATTTGAACCTTTCCTAATCAGTGGGTTCATATTTTAACCTTTCCTAATCAATAAGTTCATATTTTAACCTTTCCTAATCAATGGGTTCATATTTTAACCTTTCCTAATCAATGGGTTCATATTTTAACCTTTCCTAATCAATGGGTTCATATTTTAACCTTTCCTAATCAATGGGTTCATATTTTAACCTTTCCTAATCAATGGGTTCATATTTTAACCTTTCCTAATCAA
The DNA here is from genome assembly GCF_965601325.2 of Salmo salar. Taxonomy (NCBI): domain Eukaryota; kingdom Metazoa; phylum Chordata; class Actinopteri; order Salmoniformes; family Salmonidae; genus Salmo; species Salmo salar. The sequence goes on along the minus strand of NW_027675339.1, from coordinate 3,078,968 downwards.
TGTGTTCACATTTTAAACTTTCCTAATCAATGTGTTCACATTTTAAACTTTCTTATCATAAATGGTTATTGGAGGAACCTGAAGAAGAATAGGTTCCAGGAGGAACCTTTCAATATGCTGGCGCCTCTTATTCTCAATAGCTTCTGCATGACTACTACCACCCACGTCAACAATCCATTCCAGGACAGACTGGTAGCTACACAACAACACTTCAATATGCTGGCGCCCTCTTCTTATCAATAGCTCCTGTTTCATAATAAAGAAAAACCCTAGAGTGTCCAAGCTTCTGACTGGTATTGTATGTGTGGAATTATTTTTGTTTTAGAATGGTCCACAAAAAAAACATGTCATCTGAAGCCTGCACTCCAATAGTGAATGGAGGTTAGGGGTGTTACGTTTTTAATATGCAAGCATAGGCGACATGTCCACAAGGCTAGGTAAGCTAAGCTTTTCCTACAGTAAATGTAATAAAGCCTACTCCTGTCTATACAGAAAGAAAGAAATAGGTTACTAAAAAATAATTATTTGGCCACAGAGGATCATTAGCTTCTTTAAAATAAATAAATAAATCATTTGTGGATTGTTGTTTCAAATGTAATTTCCTCTCTAAGAAGAAAAGGTTATTCAAGGAGCCTTTTTGAGTTGCCGCTGTGGGTAACCTTCCTGAAAGGTAGGAGTTCCCTGAAGAACCTTTTTGAAAATGTATTTTTTTTCTTCTTTTAGGATTCATTTTTGAACCCTTTTATTATTAATAATATGTAGCAATAATAATAATTATATTTAAAAAAATGGTAATAACCCATATAATAACATAAAACATTAATTTAAGAATATTCATATTGTCTAAAGTGAACAAAAATATAAACTCCATGTTTCTTGAGAGGAAATAAAAGGTCCCAGAAATTGTTTATACAAAAAACATATTTCTCTTAAATTTGTTTAGTGACCATTTATCCTTTGCCAAGATAATAAATCCACCTGACAAGTGTTGCATATCAAGAAGTTGATTAAACAGCATGCTCATTACACAGGTGTACCTTGTGCTGGGGACAATAAAAGACCTCCCTAAAAAGTGCAGTTTCATCACACAACACAATGCCACAGATGTCTAATGTTTTATGGGAGCATGCTAAATTGCATGCTTATTGCAGGAATGGTGCCAGACAATTTTATGTTCATTACTCTACCATAACCCGTCTCCAACGTTGTTTTAGAGAATTTGACAGTACGTCAAACCGGGCCTCACAACTGCAGACCACGTGTATCCACGCCAGCCCAGGACCTCTATATCCAGCTTCTTGAGACCGTCTGAGACCAGTCATCCGGACAGCTGATGAAACTGGGGGATCGTCTGAGACCAGTCATCCAGACAGCTGATGAAACTGGGGGATGGTCTGAGACCAGTCATCCAGACAGCTGATGAAACTGGGGGATCGTCTGAGACCAGTCATCCAGACAGCTGATGAAACTGGGGGATGGTCTGAGACCAGTCATCAAGACACCTGATGAAACTGGGGGTTTGAAAAACTGAAGACTTTCTGCACGAGCGGATTGCTGAACAGAGTTCCCCATGGTGGCAGTGGGGTTATGGTATGGGCAGTCATATGCTACGGACAATGAACACAATAGCATTTTATCAACCGCAATTTCAATGAACAGAAATACCGTGATGAGATCCTGAGGACCATTGTCGTGCCATTCATCCCCCGCCATCACCTCATGTTTCAGCATGATAATGCACGGCCCCATGTCGCAGGGATCTGTACACAATTCCTGGAAGCTGAAAATGTCTAAGTTCTTTCATTGCCTGCACCCATTGAGCATGTTTGGGATGCTCTGGATCAACAGTGTACGACAGCGGCTTCCAGTTCCCGCCAATATCCAGCAAGTTCGCGCCGCCATTGAAGAGGAGTGGGACAACATTCCACAGGCCACAATCAACAGCCTGATCAACTCTATGAAAAGGAGATGTGTTGGGCTGCATGAGGCAAATCACACCAGATACAAATAACTGCCTCCTTGTCCCCATACAGCTGGTGGGGCTCCTGTTCCCTTACACCATGTGGGGGGCCATACACCGTGTGGGGGTCCTGTCCCCATACACCATGTGGGGGGCCATACACCATGTGGGGGGCCATACACCGTGTGGGGGTCCTGTCCCCATACACCATGTGGGGGGCCATACACCGTGTGGGGGTCCTGTCCCCATACACCATGTGGGGGGCCATACACCGTGTGGGGGTCCTGTCCCCATACACCATGTGGGGGGCCATACACCATGTGGGGGGCCATACACCGTGTGGGGGTCCTGTCCCCATACACCATGTGGGGGGCCATACACCGTGTGGGGTTCCTGTCCCCATACACCATGTGGGGGGCCTGTCCACATAAACCATGTGGGGGGCCATACACCATGTGGGGGGCCTGTCCCCATACAGCAGGTGGGGGGCCTGTCCCCATACAGCAGGTGGGGAGCCTGTCCCCAGACAGCAGTGGGGGGGCTGTCCCCATACACCATGTGGGGGTCCTGTCCCCATACACCATGTGGGGGGCCTGTCCCCATACACCATGTGGGGGGCCTGTCCCCATACACCGTGTGGGGGTCCTGTCCCCATACACCATGTGGGGGGCCATACACCATGTGGGGGGCCATACACCGTGTGGGGGTCCTGTCCCCATACACCATGTGGGGGGCCATACACCGTGTGGGGTTCCTGTCCCCATACACCATGTGGGGGGCCTGTCCCCATACACCATGTGGGGGGCCTGTCCCCATACACCATGTGGGGGGCCTGTCCCCATACAGCAGGTGGGGGGCCTGTCCCCATACACCATGTGGGGTTCCTGTCCCCATACACCATGTGGGGTTCCTGTCCCCATACACCATGTGGGGGTCCTGTCCCCATACACCATGTGGGGGTCCTGTCCCCATACACCATGTGGGGTTCCTGTCCCCATACACCATGTGGGGGTCCTGTCCCCATACACCATGTGGGGTTCCTGTCCCCATACACCATGTGGGGTTCCTGTCCCCATACACCATGTGGGGTTCCTGTCCCCATACACCATGTGGGGTTCCTGTCCCCATACACCATGTGGGGTTCCTGTCCCCATACACCATGTGGGGGTCCTGTCCCCATACACCATGTGGGGGGCCTGTCCCCATACACTATGTGGGGGGTCTGTCCCCATACACCGTGTGGGGGTCCTGTCCCCATACACCATGTGGGGGGCCTGTCCCCATACAGCAGGTGGGGGGCCTGTCCCCAGACAGCAGTGGGGGGGCTGTCCCCATACACCATGTGGGGGTCCTGTCCCCATACACCATGTGGGGTTCCTGTCCCCATACACCATGTGGGGTTCCTGTCCCCATACACCATGTGGGGGTCCTGTCCCCATACACCATGTGGGGTTCCTGTCCCCATACACCATGTGGGGTTCCTGTCCCCATACACCATGTGGGGTTCCTGTCCCCATACACCATGTGGGGGTCCTGTCCCCATACACCATGTGGGGTTCCTGTCCCCATACACCATGTGGGGTTCCTGTCCCCATACACCATGTGGGGGTCCTGTCCCCATACACCATGTGGGGTTCCTGTCCCCATACACCATGTGGGGTTCCTGTCCCCATACACCATGTGGGGTTCCTGTCCCCATACACCATGTGGGGTTCCTGTCCCCATACACCATGTGGGGGTCCTGTCCCCATACACCATGTGGGGTTCCTGTCCCCATACACCATGTGGGGGTCCTATCCCCATACAGCCGACAAAAAACTGAGTGCTGGTTTAAACTCTGGTTTTGGCTTGGAACCAATGGGGTCATTGGTATGCAGGAACCAATGGGGTCAAAACGTTAGCTAGCTAAAATATGTAAAAATTTACCAGAGGCTAACATTAGCTAGCTAAAATTAGCCAGCTAGCTAGAAAAACCTTCCTTGACGTTCTTCTCCCTAAAAAATGCAGAACAGGGAATACCACTTAGCAGGAATTTGTTGTGTTCATTTAGAGAAACTGTAGTTGTTTTCCAGCAAGTGTTGTTGTGTAGCTACCAGTCTGTCCTGGAATGGAATGTTGATGTGGGTGGTAGTAGTCATGTGGAAGTTATTGATTAAAAGAAGGCGCCAGTTCCTCCAAGAACCATTTATGATTAGGAAAGGTTAAAATATGAACCATTGATTAGGAAAGGATAAAATATGAACCCATTGATTAGGAAAGGTTAAAATATGAACCCATTGATTAGGAAATGTAAAAATATGAACCCATTGATTAGGAAAGGTTAAAATAGGAACCCATTGATTAGGAAAGGTTCAAATATGAACTTATTGATTAGGAAAGGTTAAAATATGAACCCATTGATTAGGAAAGGTTAAAATATGAACCCATTGATTAGGACATTTTAATATATGAACCCATTGATTAGGAAAGGTTCCCAGAGGAACTCTAAAGATGAAATGGTTCTTGTAAGAATATTTTTTACATTTCAACTTTCCTAATTGAACCCCTAATTATTTAAATTTTTGAAATACATTTTTTGTTTAACCTTTATTTAACTAGGCAAGTCAGTTAAGAACACATTCTTATTTACAATGACGGCCTACCCCGGCCAAACCTGGACGAAGCTGGGCCAATTGTGCTCTGCCCTATGGGAATACCAATCACGGCCGGTTGGGATACAGCCTGGATTCTTAATGTGTTCTTCTGAAATAGGCTAGATTTTCTTCATGCCATGTTTCTTTAGACCTGTCTCAGATAAATACTGGAGTTATTGTGATGGTGTAGAATATATTACATGGAGTTATTGTGAAGGTGTAGACTATATTACATGGAGTTATTGTGATGGTGTAGACTATATTACATGGAGTTATTGTGATGGTGTAGACTATATTACATGGAGTTATGTGATGGTGTACGCTATATTACATGGAGTTATTGTGATGGTGTAGACTATATTACATGGAGTTATTGTGATGGTGTAGGCTATATTACATGGAGTTATTTTGATGGTGTAGGCTATATTACATGGAGTTATTGTGATGGTGTAGACTATATTACTGTAACAGCTGTCTTCAAGAATGGACCAAGGCGCAGCGGGAATGTGGATACTCATAGTTTAATTCAAAAAAAGAGTAAAGTATCCACGGTGAAAAACAATAAGCAAGACAGCAACAGTTTTACAGGCTATACAAACGCAGTGCAAAAACAACTACCCACAATCCCAAAGAAAAACACACCCTTCTATATAGGACTCCCAATCAAAGGCAACTCAACACACCTGCCTTCAATTGGGAGTCACATCCCCAACACAAACCCTTAACATACAAAAAACCTGCCACATCCTGACCACAACTGATACAATACCTCCATCTGCTGGTCAGGACGTGACAGTACCCCCCCCTCAAGGTGCAGACCCCGGAATGCACCTAAAAAAAAGAAAACACAAAAAATATCCCCAATACCCCAACAAAACCAATAAACAATAACCCCTAAACAATAAGGGAGGGAAGGGAGGGTGGCTGCCGTCACCGACGGCACTGTGCTACACCCTCCCTCCCCAACCCACCTATCCTGGAGGTGGCTCAGGTGCAGGACGTGGACCTCGCTCCACCTTCAGCGTCGGCCACTTCGGTGGCGCCGATAGCTGCGCCGGTCAGACGGGCCACTCGGGCTGACCCTGGCAGACGGACCACTCTGTCTGGGCCAGAAGACATGCGGGCCACTTGGGCTGGGTCGGAAGACAGGAGGGCCACTCGGGCTGGGCCGGAGGACAGGCGGGCCACTCGGGCTGGGCCGGAGGACAGGCGGGCCACTCGGGCCACTCGGGCTTGGCCGGAGGACAGGCGGGCCACTCGGGCTGGGCTGGAGGACAGGCGGGCCACTCGGGCTTGGCCGGAGGACAGGCGGGCCACTCGGGCTGGGCCGGAGGACAGGCGGGCCACTCGGGCTGGGCCGGAGGACAGGCGGGCCACTCGGGCTGGGCCGGAGGACAGGTGGGCACTCTGGCAGGGCCGGAGGGCAGTCGGGCCACTCTGGCAAGGCCGGAGGGCAGTCGGGCCACTCTGGCAGCTCCGGGCAGTCGGGCCACTCTGGCAGCTCCGGGCAGTCGGGCCACTCTGGCAGCTCCGGGCAGTCGGGCCACTCTGGCAGCTCCGGGCAGTCGGGCCACTCGGGCAGCTCCGGGCAGTCGGGCCACTCGGGCAGCTCCGGGCAGTCGGGCCACTCTGGCAGCTCCGGGCAGTCGGGCCACTCTGGCAGCTCCGGGCAGTCGGGCCACTCCGGCAGCTCCTGACTAGCGGGCGGCTCTGGCGACTCTTGACTGGCGGCGGCTCTGGCGACTCTTGACTGGCGGGCGGCTCTGGTGACTCTTGACTGGCGGGCGGCTCAGGTGACTCTTGACTGGCGGGCGGCTCAGGTGACTCTTGACTGGCGGGTGGCTCAGGTGACTCTTGACTGGCGGGCGGCTCAGGTGACTCTTGACTGGCGGGCGGCTCAGGTGACTCTTGACTGGCGAGCGGCTCTGGTGACTCTTGACTGGCGGGTGGCTCTGGTGACTCTTGACTGGCGGACAGCTCTGGTAACTCTTGACTGGCGAGGCTAGGCTGACGCACTAGACGCCTGATGCGTGGGGCTGGTACTGGACGTGCCAGCCTGGAGACACGCACCTCCATGCTAGTGAGTGTAGCGGGAAACACTGGACCTTCGAGGCGCACTGGCGGTCTTGAGCGCAGGGTTGGCATCACCCCTTCCGGCTCGATGCTCACCTCACCCTGGCACATGCGGGCCGCTGGTACAGGGCGGACTGGCCTGTGCGTCCGTATAGGCGAGATGGTGCATACCTCAGCGTAACATGGCGCCCTCCACCTCATACGCACCTCCCTATAATCACAGGTAGCTGGCTTACGGCTCTTCCTTGGCCTGGCCAAACTACCCGTGTGCCCTCCCCCAAAAAATTATTGGGCTGCCTCTCGGGTTCCCTTAGCTCCCTTAGTTTGTCCTCCCAGAATCGTCTTTCGTCCTGCCAAGTCCATTCCTTTCGTTCCTCCTGGCGCTGATCCCTCCTCTTCCGCTGCTTGGTCCTTTGGTAGTGGGTAGTTCTGTAACAGCTGTCTTCAAGAATGGACCAAGGCGCAGCGGGAATGTGGATACTCATAGTTTAACCTGTTAGGGCTAGGGGGCAGTATTGACACGGCTGGATAAAAAACGTACCCGATTTAATCTGGTTACTACTCCTGCCCAGTAACTAGAATATGCATATAATTATTGGCTTTGGGTAGAAAACACCCTATAGTTTCTAAAACTGTTTGAATGGTGTCTGTGAGTATAACAGAACTCATATGGCAGGCCAAAACCTTAGAAGATTTCAAGCAGGAAGTGGCCTGTCTGAGAAGTAGTGTTTCATCTTGGCTCTTTTTATTGAAGACTCAGGATCTGTGCAATAACGTGACACTTCCTACGGCTTCCATAGGGTCTCAGAGCCCGGGAAAAAGCTGAACGATATCGAGGCAGGCTCTGGCTGAAACACTTTATCGCTTTTGGCAAGTGGCCACTCAGAGTACTATGGGCTTAGGCGCGTGCCCGCTTCGACCGAATGCTTTCTTTTCCTTTGTCTGTTTACCTAAACGCAGATTCCCGGTCTGAATATTATCGCTTTTTTATGAGAAAAATTGCATAAAAATTGATTTTAAACAGCGGTTGACATGCTTCGAAGTACGGTAATGGAATATTTAGAATTTTATTGTCACGAATTGCGCCATGCTCGCCACCCTTATTTACCCTTTAGGATAGTGTCTTGAACGCACGAACAAAATGCCGCTATTTGGATATAACGATGGATTATTTTGGACCAAACCAACATTTGTTATTGAAGTAGAAGTCCTGGGAGTGCATTCTGACGAAGGCAACAAAGGTAAGAACATTTTTCTTATAGTAAATCTGACTTTGATGAGTGCTAAACTTGCTGGGTGTCTAAATAGCTAGCCCTGTGATGCCGGGCTATCTACTGAGAATATTGCAAAATGTGCTTTCACCGAAAAGCTATTTTAAAATCGGACAAATCGAGTGCATAGAGGAGTTCTGTATCTATAATTCTTAAAATAATTGTTATGCTTTTTGTGAACGTTTATCGTGAGTAATTTAGTAAATTCACCGGCAGTGTTCGGTGGGAATGCTATTCACATGCTAGTCACATGCTAATGTAAAAAGCTGTTTTTTGATATAAATATGAACTTGATCGAACAAAACATGCATGTATTGTATAACATAATGTCCTAGGGTTGTCATCTGATGAAGATCATCAAAGGTTAGTGCTACATTTAGCTGTGGTTTGGGTTTATGTGACATTATATGCTAGCTTGAAAAATGGGTGTCTGATTATTTCTGGCTGGGTACTCTGCTGACATAATCTAATGTTTTGCTTTCGTTGTAAAGCCTTTTTGAAATCGGACAGTGTGGTTAGACTAACGAGAGTCTTATCTTTAAAATGGTGTAAAATAGTCATATTTTTAAAAAATTGAAGTAATAGCATATCTAAGGTATTTGAATAACGCGACACAGGATTCAACTGGCTGTTGAGTAGGTGGGACGCAAGCGTCCCACCTAGCCCATAGAGGTTAATTTAAAAAAAAGAGTAAAGTATCCACGGTGAAAAACAATAAGCAAGACAGCAACAGTTTTACAGGCTATACAAACGCAGTGCAAAAACAACTACCCACAATCACAAAGAAAAACACACCCTTCTATATAGGACTCCCAATCAAAGGCAACTCAACACACCTGCCTTCAATTGGGAGTCCCATCCCCAACACAAACCCTTAACATACAAAAAACCTGCCACATCCTGACCACAACTGATACAATACCTCCCTCTGCTGGTCAGGACGTGACAATTACATGGAGTTACTGTGATGGTGTAGACTATATTACATGGAGTTATTGTGATGGTGTAGGCTATATTACATGGATTTATTATACTTTTTAAAATGTAGATGTTCCATAGGTCTGCATCAGTGGTTTGTAGTCTGTGTGTGGAATCCAGGAAATGCTTAATGTTTTTATGTTAATTAAGGGTAAATTACCATGAGACTGTCAGTTATCTGCATGACAATCACTGGCTGACAAAATGTCATGACCGACACAGCCCTAGGTGACATCAATAAGGGATCATAGCTTTCACCTGGATTCACCTGGTCAGTCTATGTCATGACCAACACAGCCCTAGGTGACATCAGTAAGGGATCATAGCTTTCACCTGGATTCACCTGGTCAGTCTATGTCATGATCAACACAGCCCTAGGTGACATCAATAAGGGATCAGAGCTTTCACCTGGATTCACCTGGTCAGTCTATGTAATGGAATAAACAGGTATTCCTAATGTTTTGTACACACAGTGTCTATCATGTGTATATAATAAACAAACTTGAACTGAGAAGGGAAGGGGGAGGGCAGTCAGAAAGGGAGGGGAAAAGATTTGTGGTTAGATTGTAGGTGAACAAAACATGAAAAATACATAGGCCCTTAAAGTATGTGTCCTCAAATATGATGTAATCTAAACATCTCAGATGAGCAAAGGGGGACAGATGACAACAGCAGGCCAGTGGAACACTTAGAACAGCAGCAGCCAGGAGGACATGGAGGGAAGAGGATGATTTAGGAAACCCAGACACAGACCTAGAGCTGTGGAGTCATGATGTAGGAGACCCAGACACAGACCTAGAGCTGTCATGATGTAGGAGACCCAGACACAGACCTAGAGCTGTGGAGTCATGATGTAGGAGACCCAGACACAGACCTAGAGCTGTGGAGTCATGATGTAGGAGACCCAGACACAGACCTAGAGCTGTGGAGTCATGATGTAGGAGACCCAGACACAGACCTAGAGCTGTGGAGTCATGATGTAGGAGACCCAGACACAGACCTAGAGCTGTGGAGTCATGATGTAGGAGACCCAGACACAGATCTAGAGCTGTGGAGTCATGATGTAGGAGACCCAGATACAGTCCTAGAGCTGTGGAGTCATGATGTAGGAGACCCAGACACAGACCTAGAGCTGTGGAGTCATGATGTAGGAGACCCAGATACAGACCTAGAGCTGTGGAGTCATGATGTAGGAGACCCAGACACAGACCTAGAGCTGTGGAGTCATGATGTAGGAGACCCAGACACAGACCTAGAGCTGTGGAGTCATGGTGTAGGAGACCCAGACACAGACCTAGAGCTGTGGAGTCATGATGTAGGAGACCCAGACACAGACCTAGAGCTGTCATGATGTAGGAGACCCAGACACAGACCTAGAGCTGTGGAGTCATGATGTAGGAGACCTGGACACAGACCTAGAGCTGTGGAGTCATGATGTAGGAGACCCAGACACAGGCCTAGAGCTGTGGAGTCATGATGTAGGAGACCCAGACACAGACCTAGAGCTGTCATGATGTAGGAGACCCAGACACAGGCCTGGAGCTGTGGAGTCATGATGTAGGAGACCTGGACACAGACCTAGAGCTGTGGAGTCATGATGTAGGAGACCCAGACACAGACCTAGAGCTGTGGAGTCATGATGTAGGAGACCCAGACACAGACCTAGAGCTGTGGAGTCATGATGTAGGAGACCTGGACACAGACCTAGAGCTGTGGAGTCATGATGTAGGAGACCCAGACACAGACCTAGAGCTGTGGAGTCATGATGTAGGAGACCCAGACACAGACCTAGAGCTGTGGAGTCATGATGTAGGAGACCCAGACACAGACCTAGAGCTGTGGAGTCATGATGTAGGAGACCTGGACACAGACCTAGAGCTGTGGAGTCATGATGTAGGAGACCCAGACACAGACCTAGAGCTGTGGAGTCATGATGTAGGAGACCCAGACACAGACCTAGAGCTGTGGAGTCATGATGTAGGAGACCCGGATACAGACCTAGAGCTGTGGAGTCATGATGTAGGAGACCAAGACACAGACCTAGAGCTGTGGAGTCATGATATAGGAGACCCAGACACAGACCTAGAGCTGTGGAGTCATGATGTAGGACAACCAGATTCAGACCTAGAGCTGTGGAGTCATGATGTAGGAGACCTGGACACAGACCTAGAGCTGTGGAGTCATGATGTAGGAGACCTGGACACAGACCTAGAGCTGTGGAGTCATGATGTAGGAGACCCAGACACAGACCTAGAGCTGTGGAGTCATGATGTAGGAGACCCAGACACACACGGTTATTGTCATGCAAAAGACTGCTGACCTGAAGGTAAATTACTGTTAATTAACATTGACACGTATAGCAACTACAGGCCTCCACTGTCTACAAGCCTCATACAAACCACTGTCTACCAGCCTCATACAAACCATTGTCTACAAGCCTCATACAAACCACTGTCTACCAGCCTCATACAAACCACTGTCTACAAGCCTCATATAAACCACTGTCTACAAGCCTCATACAAACCACTGTCTACAAGCCTCATACAAACCCCTGTCTACAAGCCTCATACAAACCACTGTCTACAAGCCTCATACAAACCACTGTCTACAAGCCTCATACAAACCACTGTCTACAAGCCTCATACAAACCACTGTCTACCAGCCTCATACAAACCACTGTCTACAAGCCTCATATAAACCACTGTCTACAAGCCTCATACAAACCACTGTCTACAAGCCTCATACAAACCCCTGTCTACAAGCCTCATACAAACCACTGTCTACAAGCCTCATACAAACCCCTGTCTACAAGCCTCATACAAACCACTGTCTACAAGCCTCATACAAACCACTGTCTACAAGCCTCATACAAACCACTGTCTACAAGCCTCATACAAACCACTGTCTACCAGCCTCATACAAACCACTGTCTACAAGCCTCATACAAACCCCTGTCTACAAGCCTCATACAAACCCCTGTCTACAAGCCTCATACAAACCACTGTCTACAAGCCTCATACAAACCACTGTCTACAAGCCTCATACAAACCACTGTCTACAAGCCTCATACAAACCACTGTCTACAAGCCTCATACAAACCCCTGTCTACCAGCCTCATAAAAACCACTGTCTACAAGCCTCATACAAACCACTGTCTACAAGCCTCATACAAACCACTGTCTACAAGCCTCATACAAACCACTGTCTACAAGCCTCATACAAACCCCTGTCTACAAGCCTCATACAAACCACTGTCTACAAGCCTCATACAAACCACTGTCTACAAGCCTCATACAAACCCCTGTCTACAAGCCTCATACAAACCACTGTCTACCAGCCTCATACAAACCCCTGTCTACAAGCCTCATACAAACCACTGTCTACAAGCCTCATACAAACCACTGTCTACCAGCCTCATACAAACCACTGTCTACCAGCCTCATACAAACTACTGTCTACAAGCCTCATACAAACCACTGTCTACAAGCCTCATACAAACCACTGTCTACCAGCCTCATACAAACCACTGTCTACAAGCCTCATACAAACCACTGTCTACAAGCCTCATACAAACCACTGTCTACAACCCTCATACAAACCACTGTCTACAAGCCTCATACAAACCACTGTCTACAAGCCTCATACAAACCACTGTCTACAACCCTCATACAAACCACTGTCTACCAGCCTCATACAAACCACTGTCTACAAGCCTCATACAAACCAGTGTCTACCAGCCTCATACAAACCACTGTCTACCAGCCTCATACAAACCACTGATGAGCACCTTTGGAACATCTACATAAAAAAATGATGAATCAATTTAATACACACCATCACAATGAATCCATTATTTATTTTAGGCAGATCTAAATAAACATGTATTATAGAAGAACGGAATATGAGTTGGCCTACTGAATGTTATCTGGCTATGCTCCATGCCATAGGATGTAGGCTTGTTCATTTAGTAGACTAGATACTGTATGTTATCTGGCTATGATATAGGCTGTAGACTTGTTCATTTAGTAGACTAGATACTGTATGTTATCTGGCTATGATATAGACTGTAGGCTTGTTCATTTAGTAGACTAGATAGTGTATGTTATCTGGCTATGATATAGACTGTAGGCTTGTTCATTTAGTAGACTAGATACTGTATGTTATCTGGCTATGATATAGACTGTAGACGTGTTAATTTAGTAGACTAGATACTGTATGTTATCTGGCTATGATATAGGATGTAAACTTGTTCATTTAGTAGACTAGATACTGTATGTTATCTGGCTATGATATAGACTGTAGGCTTGTTCATTTAGTAGACTAGATACTGTATGTTATCTGGCTATGCTCCTTGTTATAGGATGTAGGCTTGTTCATTTAGTAGACTAGATGGGTCTATACATATAAGTCATGTGCCATTATTTTATATTATATGATTTTATAGTAATAATAATATAACTGTATTTTGCTTGAATGAAATAAAAAGGATATTTGTATCATTCCAGAGTGAGTGTTCATATGAAGTGTCTATGTTGAGTATAAAAGTGATAATTTTAAACTGTTATTTGGCAACTTTAGTTGTGAATGATACAAACTTTAGTAAATCCAATTCTAAAGGGTAGTTTCACCAGGACATCTAACTGAGGCATTTCAACAGTGGTACAGCAACAGGTAGTCAGGAAGACATGCACTTATTAAACACATCCCCTACATTCATCTAGAAATAAAACAGACTTTATTATAGTTTCACCAGGACATCTAACTGAGGCATTTCAACAGTGGTACAGCAACAGGTAGTCAGGGAGACATGCACTTATTAAACACATCCCCTACATTCATCTAGAAATATAACAGACTTTATTATAGTTTCACCAGGACATCTAACTGAGGCATTTCAACAGTGGTTCAGTAACAGGTAGTCAGGGAGACATGCACTTATTAAACACATCCCCTACATTATTCTACAAATATAACAGACTTTATTCTAAAAATTAAATGTAGAGTTTATTCTCGCAATACTGACACATTATTCTCAAAGTATTGCCACAGAGACAGCAACAGAAGAATAGGATATGATGGAGAGAGACAGTTTGGCTCATTGGACAGATCAGAGTTTATGTTTGAAGTTTTTGAGTGGTTTTTGGCAGTACACTGGTGTTGTATTCATGGATTTAGCAGTTGAAATTCCTTCCCTAATGGCTATGGGCTAAGCCACCAATGTCTTAAAATCCTAGGCGAGAGAGAGGAGCTGCTACCCCTGGGGAGAGACTGCGACCCTGCTCAGGAAGAGCTTAACGCTTGGTGTTTGTTGGGGCACGTTTGGCAGGAGCTTCAGTGATGAAGACTGCTGAACTTGCTGATGTTTCACAATATGCCACGGCCGTCTCAGTCACCAGGTCTCAACACAATAGAACACCACCATCCCTCCAATAGACTTCCAGACAGTTGTAGAATGTTTGCCAAGGCTCATTGTAAGAGCTGTAAAGAGAGAGGGACTCGGAGAGAGAACAGGTAGAACCTGATATGTAAATGAGCAGAGCAAACGAAAGCAACTTTCGAAGACCGAATGATCATTCAGACTCTGTTTCTATTGAGAGATAAAAGGTAAGACGACGATTGTTGTGTGTATTCATATAGTTGATGGTATTGTTGTATGTATTAATATAGTTGATGATATTGTTATGTGTATTCATATAGTTGATGATATTGTTGTGTGTATTCATATAGTTGATGATATTGTTGTGTGTATTAATATAGTTGATGATATTGTCATGTGTATTCATATTGTTGATGATATTGTTGTGTGTATTAATATAGTTGATGATATTGTTGTGTGTATTCATATAGTTGGTGATATTGTTGTGTGTATTAATATAGTTGATGATATTGTTATGTGTATTAATATAGTTGGTGATATTGTTGTGTGTATTAATATAGTTGATGGTATTGTTGTGTGTATTAATATAGTTGATGATATTGTTGTGTGTATTAATATAGTTGATGATATTGTTGTGTGTATTAATATAGTTGATGATATTGTTGTGTGTATTAATATAGTTGATGATATTGTTGTGTGTATTAATATAGTTGATGGTATTGTTATGTGTATTCATATAGTTGGTGATATTGTTATGTGTATTCATATAGTTAATTATATTTTTGGTGGACAGTGTTATAATAGTCCTACTCTCCTTAAAATGTTTTGGATATAAATTAGATGCGTGGGGTGAATTCGTTCTGTGCCCATCTGTGTGCCCCAGGGTGATCGCTCCTACACTATCTACAATCTAAAAGGGTTCTTTGGCTGTCCCCATAGGAGAACCCTTTGTAGAACACTTTTTTAGGTACTAGGTAGAACACTTTTGGGTTCCGTGAAGAACCCTTTCCGCAGAGGGTTCTACATGGAAGCCAGAAGGGTTCTACCTGGAACCCAAAAGCGTTCTCCTATGGGGACGGCAGGAGGACCCGTTTGGAACCCTTTATTCTAAGAGTGTACTGTATCATAGGTCTATAGACTTGTCTTCTCAAAACAGGCTTAAAACACAACAAGTAACAAACAAACATGTTCTCTTTATAATCTACAGTTAACTCTTTTCACTCAGGAAGGTATGTTGTGTGAAAGAGAGACAAATAAATATTGTTCGAGAGACTAACAACAACTTACACTTCCTCAAACAGGTTGTGTGTATTCATTAGTGCCCACCGTAGCAAAACGTTTGGCAACAGAAACCGTTTAGGTCACATTGTACAGCGTTTAGAGTAAACGGTTTATGTTTTATTTAACATCTTAAAACTGTTGGCTGTGGAGTAAACTAATGAATACAACCCAGGTTGTCGCCTACGACTCGGCATGTTGATACCTGCCTCTTGCTGAAACCTGAACGTAGCCTGAGGGGTATACTATGATACAGGCTTGATATACTGGTTTTCTAAAGCTAGCCAGCTTCAGTTAGCTTCACATTCCAGCTCAGGCCTCACCCATCAGAATATACACAACAGAACAGAAAAAAATCAAAATGAAGTTTCAAGGTGAGAATCCTGCCAGGGATTATTGTAAAGTGTGTAGATAAATTAAATGTAATGTTAGTATAGTGAATGACAGTAAAACACTCCTAACAGTCTACTACTACTGAGACAGGTTGGTGTAATGTTAGTATAGTGAATGACAGTAAAACACTCCTAACAGTCTACTACTACTGAGACAGGTTGGTGTCAGTTTAATCATACAAAATGGAGCTGACTGGACGTGGTCAAGTCAAATTCAATATATCAATATTCAGATATTATACTTCTACATTTAACATTTCATATGATAATGTAATTGTATCATAGTTCCACTATAGTGTAGTGATCCTCTACATTTCATATGATAATGTAATTGTATCATAGTTCCACTATAGTGTAGTGTTCCTCTACATTTCATATGATAATGTAATTGTATCATAGTTCCTCTATAGTGTAGTGATCCTCTACATTTCATATGATAATGTAATTGTATCATAGTTCCTCTATAGTGTAGTGAACCTCTACATTTCATATGATAATGTAATTGTATCATAGTTCCTCTATAGTGCAGTGATCCTCTACATTTCATATGATAATGTAATTGTATCATAGTTCCACTATAGTGTAGTGATCCTCTCTATATGAGCCACTTCACAATTCCAACTAAGTGACCCAATTGGTACCAATGGCGCGATGCGTAGGTTGTTGGCCTTTTACATGTGAGACCTGGGTTCGCTTCCCTGCCCAGCTGTTTGCTACATTGGTGTCAGAAGTGGTATGGTGTCTGTGAGGTCATCAGAATGGACCGGATGTGTGAGTGGTCTGAGTAGCTGAAGCACGGGACTAATTAACACTGATACTGGGTTAACACTATTAACACTGATACTGGGTTAACCCTATTAATACTGATACTGGGTTAACACTATTGATATTGATCCTGAGTTAACCCTACTGATACTGGGTTAACCCTATTGATACTGATACTGGGTTAACACTAATATTACTGATACTGGGTTAACACTATTGATACTGATACTGGGTTAACCCTATTGATACTGATACTGGGTTAACAGTATTGATACTGGGTTAACACTATTAACACTGATACTGGGTTAACCCTATTAATACTGATACTGGGTTAACACTATTTATACAGATACTGGGTTAACCCTATTGATACTGATACTGTGTTAACACTATTGATACTGATACTGGGTTAACCCTATTAATACTGATACTGGGTTAACCCTATTAATACTGATACTGGGTTAACACTATTAACACTGATACTGGGTTAACCCTACTGATACTGGGTTAACCCTATTAATACTGATACTGGGTTAACCCTATTAATACTGATACTGGGTTAACCCTATTGATACTGATACTGGGTTAACCCTATTAATACTGATACTGGGTTAACACTATTTATACTGATACTGGGTTAACACTATTGATACTGATACTGGGTTAACCCTATTAATACTGATACTGGGTTAACCCTATTAATACTGATACTGGGTTAACACTATTAACACTGATACTGGGTTAACCCTATTAATACTGATACTGGGTTAACACTATTTATACGGATACTGGGTTAACCCTATTGATACTGATACTGGGTTAACCCTATTAATACTGATACTGGGTTAACACTATTAATACTGATACTGGGTTAACACTATTGATACTGATACTGGGTTAACACTATTAATACTGATACTGGGTTAACCCTATTAATACTGATACTGGGTTAACACTATTAATACTGATACTGGGTTAACACTATTGATACTGATACTGGGTTAACACTATTGATACTGATACTGGGTTAACCCTATTGATACTGATACTGGGTTAACCCTATTGATACTGGGTTAACACTATTGATACTGATACTGGGTTAACACTATTAATACTGATACTGGGTTAACCCTATTAATACTGATACTGGGTTAACCCTATTAATACTGATACTGGGTTAACACTATTAACACTGATACTGGGTTAACCCTATTAATACTGATACTGGGTTAACACTATTTATACGGATACTGGGTTAACCCTATTGATACTGATACTGGGTTAACCCTATTAATACTGATACTGGGTTAACCCTATTAATACTGATACTGGGTTAACACTATTAATACTGATACTGGGTTAACACTATTGATACTGATACTGGGTTAACACTATTAATACTGATACTGGGTTAACCCTATTAATACTGATACTGGGTTAACACTATTGATACTGATACTGGGTTAACACTATTGATACTGATACTGGGTTAACCCTATTGATACTGATACTGGGTTAACCCTATTGATACTGGGTTAACACTATTGATACTGATTCTGGGTTAACACTATTAATACTGATACTGGGTTAACCCTATTTATACTGATACTGGGTTAACACTATTAATACTGATACTGGGTTAACCTTATTGATACTGATACTGGGTTAACCCTATTAATACTGATACTGGGTTAACACTATTTATACTGATTCTGGGTTAACCCTATTGATACTGATACTGGGTTAACACTATTAATACTGATACAGGGTTAACCCTATTGATACTGATACTGGGTTAACCCTATTAATACTGATACTGGGTTAACACTATTTATACTGATTCTGGGTTAACCCTATTGATACTGATACTGGGTTAACACTATTAATACTGATACTGGGTTAACCCTATTGATACTGATACTGGGTTAACCCTATTGATATTGATACTAGGTTAACCCTATTGATACTGATACTGGGTTAACACTATTAATACTGATACTGGGTTAACCCTATTGATACTGATACTGGGTTAACACTATTGATACTGATACTGGGTTAACCCTATTGATACTGATACTGGGTTAACCCTACTTGGGCGGCAGGTAGCTGCGCTCCAACGCTCTAGTGGTTAGTTAGAGCGTTGGATTAGTAACCGAAAGGCTGCAAGATCAAATCCCTGAACTGACAAGGTAAAAATCGGTTGTTTACCCCAGAACAAGGCAGTTAACCCACTGTTCCTAAGCCGTCATTGAAAATAAGAATTTGTTCTTAACTGACTTGCCTAGTAAAATAAATAAATAAATACTGGGTTAACCCTATTTGTGCGATGCATAGGGTGTTTTCCTTGTTCACCAGCGACCTGGGTTCACTGCCCTGCACCACTGTTTGCTACAATATTAATATCATAGACTATCTGTTAAACGAAGAGACACCACAATATGAGTGAAAGGATTTTAGGATAATATCAGTGAGTGTTGATTTAGAGTTGTCTTCTGGGTTCATCCTTGTAGCCGCCTTTATCAACAGGGTGAAATGTAACAAATGACATCAGAGTTGGGAGGTAACCAGGTCCCAGTTTAAATCACCATGACAACCATGTCATTATTTCTCCAGAGCAGCAAGGGAATCTAGAGACTCAACCTTTGTAGAATCACAATCACCTTTATTCACCAAGTACATTTGCACGTACATATGTAGGATCTTAATTTGAGCCAGTTTACTACAGCAGGAAAATATTCCTGTAGCAACAGAAAATGTGAATTATTATGTGAATTATAATTAATGGACATTTTTGTAGGGGTTACTACATTTTTCGTAAGGAAAACACAAGTCTGAAATTTCTAAGTGGAAATTACAAACTTCAGAAGCCTTTTTAAACCTCAAATACATTTCAAGTTTTACATTTCCTGCATTGCTGGAAAGTTCTTCTGCAGTGGGGGTGATCAAATTAAGATCCTACATCTGTACACATAATTGTACATGGGGATATGTATGGGGGTCTATAACATCCAATCACAGAGGTTTACATCAGCTGACAGTTGCAATGTTATTGCTAATAACTCAAACTGCCCTTTTCAGATAAAGACATAAACTCTGTACAGATGTAGGATCTTAATTTGATCACCCTGATGCAGAAAAACTAAACTTGTAGTGTATTTGAGTGTAATTAAACTTTAGAAAAGGTTTCTGAAGATGATAAATTCCACTTTTCCATTTTAAAACTGTTCATTAATTATAATCCACACAATAATTGAAATGTCCTGTTTCTGCAGGATTATTTTCCTAGTGTAGCAAACCGGCTCAAATTAAGATCCAACATCTGCAGCAATATACCTCTCTCTAATGTATATGGCTATATTGAGATTCACTTTTGACCATTTGACATCTTGTATTTCCTGTTGTTTAGGCTGGTTGAATGAGTTGCCTGTGAAAGCTACTTCATCTGCAAGAAAACAGGCGGCTGCACCAGTGACTGTCAGAAGTTTTGTGATTTCCTCATATGAACGTGAAAGTAAGTGTGTTGTCTACGCAGTTACAAAAATGGCTGTTGAAACTGTGGCACATATTTCTCGGTAACATTGAATAAATGTGTTGGTATGTAGGAAAGACGGGCAGACTCTCGTACTGTTGGTCTAGACTACCTACAAACTATTATAAGGCTATGATCACTTATCATGCCGACAAACCTGATGTTCTCTGTGAACTGATCTGAACAGGTTTAGGCTGGTCATCTATGATATGTAGGTTATATACAGTACATTCTCTGTCCTGCTACTGGTAGGACTATAACATTATGTTGATCTGAACAGGTTTAGACTGGTCATCTATGATATGTAGGTTATATACAGTACATTCTCTGTCCTGCTACTGGTAGGACTATAACATTATGTTGATCTGAACAGGTTTAGACTGGTCATCTATGATATGTAGGTTATATACAGTACATTCTCTGTCCTGCTACTGGTAGGACTATAACATTATGTTGATCTGAACAGGTTTAGACTGGTCATCCATGATATGTAGGTTATATACAGTACATTCTCTGTCCTGCTACTGGTAGGACTATAACATTATGTTGATCTGAACAGGTTTAGACTGGTCATCTATGATATGTAGGTTATATACAGTACATTCTCTGTCCTGCTACTGGTAGGACTATAACATTATGTTGATCTGAACAGGTTTAGACTGGTCATCTATGATATGTAGGCTATAGCCGAGGTATAGACCTTGATCTGCATATCACTAACAAACTGCTATTATACATTATAACCTAGTCTACTTTAAATAATATAAAATCTCTCACTTGATGCAAAAAACCTTTCTGAATGGTTCAACAATTTCCTCCTTGGATCAATCATGCCCGTTTTAGCCCTTCTGTCTACATTCTCAGATACGTTTAGAAAATAACAGATTGAAAGACAATAAATAGCCTACTGTTAGTGAATACAAATACGTGTAAGACATGGCCTTGTGTTGCTGTTCTGTCTATAACTACCTTAACAAACAGAGACTTATTATAATTATTATTATTATTATTATTATTGTGCTGTACTGTCTATAACTACCTTAACAAACAGTGACTTATTATTATTATTATTATTATTATTATTATTATTATTATTATTGTTATTGTTGTTGTTCTGTCTATAACTACCTTAACAAACAGTGACTTATTATTATTATTATTATTAATATTATTATTATTATTGTTGTTGTTCTGTCTATAACTACCTTAACAAACAGTGACTTATTATTATTATTATTATTATTATTATTATTATTATTATTGTTATTATTATTATTGTTGCTGAACTGTCTATAACTACCTTAACAAACAGTGACTTATTATTATTATTATTATTATTATTATTATTATTATTATTGTTATTGTTGTTGTTCTGTCTATAACTACCTTAACAAACAGTGACTTATTATTATTATTATTATTAATATTATTATTATTATTGTTGTTGTTCTGTCTATAACTACCTTAACAAACAGTGACTTTTTATTATTATTATTATTATTATTATTATTAATATTATTATTATTATTGTTGCTGTACTGTCTATAACTACCTTAACAAACAGTGACTTATTATTATTATTATTATTATTATTATTATTGTTATTGTTGCTGTACTGTCTATAACTACCTTAACAAACAGTGACTTATTATTATTATTATTATTAATATTTTTATTGTTGCTGTACTGTCTATAACTAACTTAACAAACAGCGACTTATTATTATTATTATTATTATTATTATTATTATTGTTGTTGTTGCTGTTCTGTCTATAACTACCTTAAAAACAGTGAATTATTATTATTATTATTATTGTTGTTGCTGTACTGTCTATAACTACCTTAACAAACAGTGACTTATTATTATTATTATTATTGTTGTTGCTGTACTGTCTATAACTACTTTAACAAACAGTGACTTGTTATTATTATTATTATTAATTTTATTATTTATGTTATTATTATTATTGTTGCTGTACTGTCTATAACTACCTTAACAAATAGTGACTTATTATTATTATTATTATTGTTATTGTTGTTGTTCTGTCTATAACTACCTTAACAAACAGTGACTTATTATTATTATTATTATTAATGTTATTGTTGCTGTACTGTCTATAACTACCTTAAAAACAGTGACTTATTATTAGTATTATTATTATTATTATTGTTGCTGTTCTGTCTATAACTACCTTAACAAACAGTGACTTATTATTAATTAATTATTATTATTATTATTATTATTGTTGTTATTGTTGTTGTTCTGTCTATAACTACCTTAACAAACAGTGACTTATTATTATTATTATTATTATTATTATTGTTATTGTTATATCTATAACTACCTTAACAAACAGTGACTTATTATTATTATTATTATTATTATTATTATTGTTGATGTTCTGTCTATGACTACCTTAACAAACAGTGACTTATTATTATTATTATTATTATTATTATTATTATTGTTGTTGTTCTGTCTATGACTACCTTAACAAACAGTGACTTATTATTATTATTATTGACAGTTACCATGGAGATGAAATGTCACAACTACATGTTCATGTGATGCATTAAATCACCTGACTGTTTCTATGTCTGTTAGTAAATGTTTTATTTCTCTAAGAGATAATGAATACATGAGAACAATTGACAGTCAATAATTAGTTGTCACTGTGTTAACCACAACCAACATGCTGGATCTCTGTTTAGTTGTTACTGTGTTAACCACAATCAACATGCTGGATCTCTGTTTAGTTGTTACTGTGTTAACCACAACCAACATGCTGGATCTCTGTTTAGTTGTCACTGTGTTAACCACAACCAACATGCTGGATCTCTGTTTAGTTGTCACTGTGTTAACCACAACCAACATGCTGGATCTCTGTTTAGTTGTCACTGTGTTAACCACAACCAACACGCTGGATCTCTGTTTAGTTGTCACTGTGTTAACCACAACCAACATGCTGGATCTCTGTTTAGTTGTCACTGTGTTAACCACAACCAACATGCTGGATCTGTGTTTAGTTGTCACTGTGTTAACCACAACCAACATGCTGGATCTCTGTTTAGTTGTCACTGTGTTAACCACAACCAACATGCTGGATCTCTGTTTAGTTGTTACTGTGTTGACCACAACCAACATGTTGGATCTCTGTTTAGTTGTCACTGTGTTAACCACAATCAACATGCTGGATCTCTGTTTAGTTGTCACTGTGTTAACCACAACCAACATGCTGGATCTCTGTTTAGTTGTCACTGTGTTAACCACAACCAACATGCTGGATCTCTGTTTAGTTGTCACTGTGTTGACCACAATCAACATGCTGGATCTCTGTTTAGTTGTCACTGTGTTGACCACAATCAACATGCTGGATCTCTGTTTAGTTGTCACTGTGTTAACCACAACCAACATGCTGGATCTCTGTTTACAGGGGTCAGTGCTCTAAAATGAGTCTCTCTGGGGAGAGAGAGGAGGGGGGCCCTGCCTCTAAAATGAATCTCTCTGGGGGACATGACACCAAAGCTAAGAGGTGAGATAACAATTTTATGAATAATTTATTAAGTTTATTTCCTAAATAAATAGCTATCTTAAGGTGAATGCACTTACTGTACATCTCTCTGGATAAGAGCATCTGCTAAATCAGGGGTTCTCAATCCAGGGTCTGCGGAGGTACTGCAGGGGTTCTGCAGGAAGTGTGGGGAGTGGTGGTGTATCCAGGGAGAAAACTAAACTAATATTCTGAAATGTCATTGTGGTCTTATGTTCCCATCTATTGGAATTATTTAGCAACTGCAGTAGTGCTGAAAAAATGTGTTATTCCTTACTAAAGTAGTAATTACTGAGAATTACTAGTTAATTGTATCACTTACAATCATAAAATAACAACTTATACCATAACAAACAATTAAACTGACATAAACCAAAAACACTATATATGTAGTTATTTAATTAATTACCAAATTGAGCCGGTCGGTCACATTTGAGAGTGAGGGAGATATATAGCATTTTGCATAAAAAAACATGATTTCTGTCTCTGAAATGAAACCATCAAGTGATAGATTTTAAACAAATCCTTGTCTGTGAGAGATGTAATAATTAATACATAATTTCTTTAAACAATAAAAGCTCATTTCTGTAAAGTGATATGTTGCGTTTTGGAGCTCTTCTTATGTTTCCCATCTGAGATCAGAGTAGATGAGAGATGTAATGTTTGTCTCTGTTGTGTTGAAGACCAATCAAGCAGGAGAGACCAGCCTCCCCTGTACCCAGCTGTGTGTCCATGAAGAGTGATAAGTCTATGAATCTACCTATATTCTTTAGAGAGGGAGACTTTTCTACTGAACAAAGGTAAGAAGAACTCATGGGTCATGGTCAGTGAGTTAAACAACACTGTCTCTAGTCATTTCTCCTCTCCCATTTTCACATTTATTTTTTCAATTTTCATAGTCTTTAAACAATATTAAACAAACACAACATTCCCTCCCTGTTTGTGTGTGTGTGTGTGTGTGTGTGTGTGTGTGTGTGTGTGTGTGTGTGTGTGTGTGTGTGTGTGTGTGTGTGTGTGTGTGTGTGCTCTCCCTGGATGAAGAGATATAATCTCTATCCTGATTGCCTAGTGACTTTTATCCTTAACTACATGTACATATTACCTCAATTACCTAAACTACCTGGTACCATTGCACATTGACTCAGTACTGGTACTCCTTATAGTCTCATTATTACCTCAACTACCTGGTACCCCTGCACATTGACTCAGTACTGGTACTCCTTATAGTCTCATTATTACCTCAACTACCTGGTACCCCTGCACATTGACTCAGTACTGGTACTCCTTATAGTCTCATTATTACCTCAACTACCTGGTACCCCTGCACATTGACTCAGTACTGGTACTCCTTATAGTCTCATTATTACCTCAACTACCTGGTACCCCTGCACATTGACTCGGTACTGGTACTCCTTATAGTCTCATTATTACCTCAACTACCTGGTACCCCTGCACATTGACTCAGTACTGGTACTCCTTATAGTCTCATTATTACCTCAACTACCTGGTACCCCTGCACATTGACTCAGTACTGGTACTCCTTATAGTCTCATTATTACCTCAACTACCTGGTACCCCTGCACATTGACTCAGTACTGGTACTCCTTATAGTCTCATTATTACCTCAACTACCTGGTACCCCTGCACATTGACTCAGTACTGGTACTCCTTATAGTCTCATTATTACCTCAACTACCTGGTACCCCTGCACATTGACTCAGTACTGGTACTCCTTATAGTCTCATTATTACCTCAACTACCTGGTACCCCTGCACATTGACTCAGTACTGGTACTCCTTATAGTCTCATTATTACCTCAACTACCTTGTACCCCTGCACATTGACTCAGTACTGGTACTCCTTATAGTCTCATTATTACCTCAACTACCTGGTACCCCTGCACATTGACTCAGTACTGGTACTCCTTATAGTCTCATTATTACCTCAACTACCTGGTACCCCTGCACATTGACTCAGTACTGGTACTCCTTATAGTCTCATTATTACCTCAACTACCTGGTACCCCTGCACATTGACTCAGTACTGGTACTCCGTATAGCCTGATCTCTGAGAGTGAGACAGAAATATACTATTACTGTGTTAAACCTAGCAGTACTACTGATTTCTCTGAGAGTGAGGCAGATATATATTATTACTGTGTTAAACCTAGCAGTACTACTGATTTCACTGAGAGGGCAGATATATATTATTACTGTGTTAAACCTAGCAGTACTACTGATTTCTCTGAGAGGCAGATATATATTATTACTGTGTTAAACCTAGCAGTACTACTGATTTCTCTGAGAGGCAGATATATATTATTACTGTGTTAAACCTAGCAGTACTACTGATTTCCCTGAGAGTGAGGCAGATATATATTATTACTGTATTAAACCTAGCAGTACTACTGATTTCTCTGAGAGGCAGATATATATTATTACTGTATTAAACCTAGCAGTACTACTGATTTCTCTGAGAGTGAGGCAGATATATATTATTACTGTATTAAACCTAGCAGTACTACTGATTTCTCTGAGAGTGAGATATATATATATATATTATTACTGTGTAAAACCTAGCAGTACTACTGATTTCTCTGAGAGTGAGGCAGATATATATTATTACTGTATTAAACCTAGCAGTACTACTGATTTCTCTGAGAGTGAGATATATATATATATATTATTACTGTGTAAAACCTAGCAGTACTACTGATTTCTCTGAGAGTGAGGCAGATATATATTATTACTCTATTAAACCTAGCAGTACTACTGATTTCTCTGAGAGGCAGATATATATTATTACTGTGTTAAACCTAGCAGTACTACTGATTTCTCTGAGAGGCAGATATATATTAATACTGTATTAAACCTAGCAGTACTACTGATTTCACTGAGAGGCAGATATATATTATTACTGTGTTAAACCTAGCAGTACTACTGATTTCTCTGAGAGGCAGATATATATTATTACTGTGTTAAACCTAGCAGTACTACTGATTTCACTGAGAGGCAGATATATATTATTACTGTGTTAAACCTAGCAGTACTACTGATTTCTCTGAGAGGCAGATATATATTATTACTGTGTTAAACCTAGCAGTACTACTGATTTCTCTGAGAGGCAGATATATATTATTACTGTGTTAAACCTAGCAGTACTACTGATTTCCCTGAGAGTGAGGCAGATATATATTATTACTGTATTAAACCTAGCAGTACTACTGATTTCTCTGAGAGGCAGATATATATTATTACTGTATTAAACCTAGCAGTACTACTGATTTCTCTGAGAGTGAGGCAGATATATATTATTACTGTATTAAACCTAGCAGTACTACTGATTTCTCTTAGAGGCAGATATATATTATTACTGTGTTAAACCTAGCAGTACTACTGATTTCACTGAGAGGCAGATATATATTATTACTGTATTAAACCTAGCAGTACTACTGATTTCTCTGAGAGACAGATATATATTATTACTGTATTAAACCTAGCAGTACTACTGATTTCCCTGAGAGTGAGGCAGATATATATTATTACTGTATTAAACCTAGCAGTACTACTGATTTCTCTGAGAGGCAGATATGTATTATTACTGTGTTAAACCTAGCAGTACTACTGATTTCTCTGAGAGTGAGGCAGATATATAGCATTTAGCAAAAAAACATTATTTCTCTCTCTGAAATGAAACCATCAAGTGATAGATTTTAAACAAATACATGTCTGTCACTGAACAACGCCATGCCATGATTAGATAGTGAAATAACACACCAATCTCTTCCATAATTTCTTTAAACCATAAAGGCAAATTTCCGAACATTTCTGTAAAGTGATATGTTGCATGTTGGAACTCTTCTTATGTTCCCCATCTGAGATCAGAGTAGATGAGAGATGTAATGTTTGTCTCTGTTGTGTTGAAGACCAATCAAGCCGGAGAGAACAGCCTCCCTTGTACCCAGCTGTGTGTCCATGAAGAGTGATCGGTCTATGAAGCTACCTATAATGTTTAGAGAGGGAGACTTTTCTACTGAACAAAGGTAAGAAGAACTCATGGGTCATGGTCAGTGAGTTAAACAACACTGTCTCTAGTCATTTCTCCTCTCCCATTTTCACATTTATTTTGGTTGTTTTCATAATCCATAGGCTAATCCTTTAGTCCATTTTCATAGTCCTAAAACAATGTTAAACAAACACAACGTTCCCTCCACGTGTGTGTGTGTGTGTGTGTGTGTGTGTGTGTGTGTGTGTGTGTGTGTGTGTGTGTGTGTGTGTGTGTGTGTGTGTGTGTGTGTGTGTGTGTGTGTGTGTGTGTGTGTGTGTGTGTGTGTGTGTGTGTGTGCTCTCCCTGGATGAAGAGATATAATCTCTATCCTGATTGCCTAGTCACTTTTATCCTTACCTACCTGTACATATTAACTCAATTACCTCAACTACCTGGTACCCCTGCACATTGACTCAGTACTGGTACTCCTTATAGTCTCATTATTACCTCAACTACCTGGTACCCCTGCACATTGACTCAGTACTGGTACTCCTTATAGTCTCATTATTACCTCAACTACCTGGTACCCCTGCACATTGACTCAGTACTGGTACTCCATATAGCCTGATCTCTGAGAGTGAGACAGATATATATTATTACTGTGTTAAACCTAGCAGTACTACTGATTTCTCTGAGAGGCAGATATATATTATTACTGTATAAAACCTAGCAGTACTACTGATTTCTCTGAGAGTGAGGCAGATATATATTATTACTGTATAAAACCTAGCAGTACTACTGATTTCTCTGAGAGGCAGATATATATTATTACTGTATTAAACCTAGCAGTACTACTGATTTCTCTGAGAGGCAGATATATATTATTACTGTATTAAACCTAGCAGTACTACTGATTTCTCTGAGAGGCAGATATATATTATTACTGTTTTAAACCTAGCAGTACTACTGATTTCTCCGAGAGGCAGATATATATTATTACTGTATAAAACCTAGCAGTACTACTGATTTCTCTGAGAGTGAGGCAGATATATATTATTACTGTGTAAAACCTAGCAGTACTACTGATTTCTCTGAGAGTGAGGCAGATATATATTATTACTGTATTAAACCTAGCAGTACTACTGATTTCTCTGAGAGTGAGGCAGATATATAGTATTACTGTGTTAAACCTAGCAGTACTACTGATTTCTCTGAGAGTGAGGCAGATACATAGCATTTTGCAAAAAAAAACATTTGTCTCTCTGAAATGAAACCATCAAGTGATAGATTTTAAACAAATACATGTCTGTCATTGAACAACCCTATACCATGATTAGATAGTGAAAAAACACATCAATCTCTTTCATAATTTATTTAATCAATATCCATGAAGAGTGATCGGTCTATGGAACATCCTATATACTTTAGAGAGGGAGACTTTTCTACTGAACAAAGGTAAGAAGAACTCATGGGTCATGGTCAGTGAGTTAAACAACACTGTCTCTAGTCATTTCTCCTCTCCCATTTTCACATTTCTTTTTGTTGTTTTCATAGTCCTTAAACAATATTAAACAAACACAACATTCCCTCCCTGTTTGTGTGTGTGTGTGTGTGTGTGTGTGTGTGTGTGTGTGTGTGTGTGTGTGTGTGTGTGTGTGTGTGTGTGTGTGTGTGTGTGTGTGTGTGTTTGTGTGTGTGTGTGTGTGTGTGTGTGTGTGTGTGTGTGTGTGTGTGTGTGTGTGTGTGTGTGTGTGTGTGTGTGTGTGTGTGTGTACTCCCTGGATGAGGAGATGTAATCTCATGTTTTGTCCACAGAAACCAACAGGAGAGATCAGAGTCAGAGATTCTCAGTGATCAGTCTTCCCAGAGTCATCAAACAGACCTGGACTCTATATTCAGTGTATGTGATCCTGTTATGAACATTTGTTTTTGTTTACCTCAAGTAAAGTTGTTCTGTCAATCATTCATTATTGTGTTAATGAGAAAGCATTTCTTCTCTTGCTTAACTTATTTACTTTATTTATTTCAGATGCTTGAAGAGAAAATGATGACATTTGTGAAGAACGAGCTGAAGATGTTCAAGAGGATTCTTAGTCCAGAACTCCCAGAAGGCTTTGAGAGTCAGAAGCAGGATGAGGAAGTGGTGGATGCTGAAGATGAGAAGCAGGAGAGCAGTGCCAGAGAGGGAGCTCTGAAGATCACACTGCACGTCCTGAGGAAAATGAACCAGAAGGAGCTCGCTGACACACTGGAGAAATGTAAGATCTGTCTGCCTCATGTTGAATGCTGTTTTATAACATTTAAAATCTGTAGCTAAAGTAGCTGTGAAACACAATGATATTGTAGCAGCCTTAACGCAACACCTTGTGACCTCATCAAGTAGCAGCAGGGATGTGTTGTGGTGATTAATTTAGAGAGAGAGAAGAGGAGAGACAGAGGACAGAGAGACAATTAGAGAGGGAAAGAGAGAGAGAGAGGAGGGAGGGACAACACTAATAATATCATCAATAATACCAATAATAACATAATGGAAACATTTATACAATCAGTTAAGAGAAGAAATTATTATAATTTAAACTTTATAACAGTCCTACAATACTGTAGGCATGAAAACAGATGTAATATTAATATCCTCTGTGGTATTTCTTTATTCAGATGAGCTTGCTGTGATTTGCCAACGTGAACTCAAATCTAATCTAAAGAAGAAGTTTCAATGTGTATTTGAGGGGATCGCTAAACAAGGAAACCCAACACTTCTCAATAAGATCTACACAGAGCTCTACATCACAGAGGGAGGAACAGGACAGGTCAATAATGAACATGAGCTGAGACAGATTGAGACAACAACCAGGAAACAAGCAAGACCAGAGACTGCAATCAAATGTAACGACATCTTCAAACCCTTAACTGGACAAGACAAACTTATCAGAACTGTGCTGACAAAGGGAGTCGCTGGCATTGGAAAAACAGTCTCTGTGCAGAAGTTCATTCTGGACTGGGCTGAAGGAAAAGCAAATCAGGATGTCCAATTTATATTTTCATTCCCTTTTCGAGAGCTAAATTTGATGAAAGGAGATGAACACACTATGATTGAACTTCTCAATCACTTCTCAATGGAAACCAAACAATCAAGAATCTCCAATTGCGACAAGTACAAAGTTCTGTTCATCTTTGATGGTCTGGATGAGTGCCGACTGCCCCTAGACTTCCAGAAGAACAAGATCTGTTGTGACGTCACAGAGTCAACCTCACTGGATGTTCTGCTGACAAATCTCATCAAGGGAAATCTGCTTCCCTCTGCTCTCCTCTGGATAACTACCCGACCTGCAGCAGCCAATAAGATCCCTTCAGGGTGTGTTGACCAGGTGACAGAGGTACGAGGGTTCAATGACCCACAGAAGGAGGAGTACTTCAGGAAGAGATTCAGTGATGAGGAGCTGGCCAGCAGAATCATCTCACACATAAAGACATCAAGGAGCCTCCACATCATGTGCCACATTCCAGTCTTCTGTTGGATTTCTGCAACAGTCCTTGAACACATGCTGAAACATAAGAGAGAAGAGATGCCCAAGACTCTGACTGAGATGTACACACACCTTGTGGAGTTTTATACCAAACAGAAGAATGAAAAGTATCTTGGGAAAGAAGAGACAGGTCCACACTGGAATAAAGAGAGCATTCTGTCACTGGGAAAACTGGCTTTTCAGCAGCTTGTGAATGGCAATCTGATTTTCTATGAAGAAGACCTGAAAGAGGCTGGCATTGATGTCAATGAAGCCTCAGTGTACTCAGGATTGTGCACACAGCTCTTTAAAGAGGAATGTGTTCTGTACCAAGACAAGGTGTACTGCTTTGTTCATCTGAGCATTCAGGAGTTTCTGGCTGCTGTATATGTGTTCCTCTCATTCATCAACAACAATGAGAATCTAATGGCCGAACCGCAATCAACGTCCAGGAACCTTTCTGCGCTGTTCAGAGACAAGTCTGAAGTTTCTTTCTACAAGAGTGCTGTGGATAAAGCCTTACACAGTGAGATGGGAAACCTGGACCTTTTCCTCCGCTTCCTTCTGGGACTCTCACTGGAGTCCAATCAGAAGCACTTACGAGGTCTACTGACAAAGACAAGAAGCAGCTCAAAGACCCATGAAAAAACAGTCAAGTACATCAAGGAGAAGATCAGGGAGAATCCCTCTCCAGAGAGGTGCATCAATCTGTTCCACTGTCTGAATGAACTGAATGACCATTCTCTAGTGGAGGAGATCCAAAGCTACCTGAGCTCAGGAAGTCTCTCAAAACCCAACCTGTCACCTGCACAGTGGTCAGCTCTGGTCTTTGTGTTGCTGACTTCAGAAAAGGAGCTGGATGTGTTTGACCTGAAGAAATACTCCAGATCAGAGGAAGGTCTTCTGAGGCTGCTGCCAGTGTTCAAAGCCTCCAGTGCATTTCTGTGAGTACATAAAATGACATATAAAATCTAATCATCAGGAAGAAATATTCAGGTTAAAGAAAAATATGCATTAAAATATGTGTATAATATTACATTGAAAACATTGAATAAATGCATTGATTTTCACATTAGTATATCAATATGACCATACAATTGTAGCTGACGGAAGATGAATCTATATGTTGTTTGAGAGAATAAACCAAATGCATCTTCCATTGTCCTTCAACACTACTGGTGTTAACTAAACAGTGTGTTTGTGAAGTCATGATGATCTCGTTGCAGGCTGTCAGGCTGTGGAGTCACAGAGGAAGGCTGTGCTTCTCTGGTCTCAGCTCTGAGGTCAAACCCCTCACACCTGAGAGAGCTGGACCTGAGCTACAATCACCCAGGAGACTCAGGAGTCAGACTGCTCTCTGCTGGACTGGAGGATCCACACTGCAGACTGGAGAAACTCAAGTATGTAGAGGGTTTATGTCAATGTTCACATCAGACATGTTTGACTTTTCAGGCTAGGTAATACAAACATTCTGACCACCACTTGGACAAAGTTATATGCTGACTGTGTGTCCAGTGTGTGTGTGTCGTGTGTGTGTGTGTGTGTGTGTGTGTGTGTGTGTGTGTGTGTGTGTGTGTGTGTGTGTGCGTGAATAAATGCATTGATTTTCACATTAGTATAACAATATGACCATACAATTCTAGGACACAGAAGAAGAATATATATGTTGTTTGGGAGAATTAACCAAATGCATCTGCCATTGTCCTTCTACACTAAATTAACCTCTATGGGCTAGGTGGGACGCTTGCGATTTTCAAAACCTTAAAAATCCTATTACTTCAATTCTCAAACATATGACTATTTTACAGCCATTTCAAGACAAGACTCTCGTTAATCTAACCACACTGTCCGATTTCAAAAAGGCTTTACAACGAAAGCAAAACATTAGATTATGTCAGCAGAGTACCAAGCCAGAAATAATCAGACACCCATTTTTCAAGCCAGCATATAATGTCACCAAAACCCAGAAGACAGCTAAATGCAGCACTCACCTTTGATGATCTTCATCAGATGACAACCCTAGGACATTATGTTATACAATACATGCATGTTTTGTTCAATCAAGTTCATATTTATATCAAAAAACAGCTTTTTACATTAGCATGTGACGTTCAGAACTAGCATACCCCCCCGAAAACTTCCGGGGAATTCGCTAACATTTTACTAAATTACTCACGATAAACGTTCACAAAAAGCATAACAATTATTTTAAGAATTATAGATACAGACCTCCTCTATGCACTCGATATGTCCGATTTTAAAATAGCTTTTTGGTGAAAGCACATTTTGCAATATTCTAAGTACATAGCCCAGGCATCACGGGCTCGCTATTTAGACACCCGGCAAGTTTAGCACTCACCATAATCATATTTACTATTATAAAAGTTTGATTACCTTTTGTTGTCTTCGTCAGAATGCACACCCAGGACTGCTACTTCAATAACAAATGTTGGTTTGGTCCAAAATAATCCATCGTTATATCCGAATAGCGGCATTTTGTTCGTGCGTTCCAGACACTATCCGAAATAGTAAAGAAGTGTCGCGCGCAATTCGTGACAATAAAATTCTAAATATTCCATTACCGTACTTCGAAGCATGTCAACCGCTGTTTAAAATAAATTTTTACGACATTTTTCTCGTAGAAAAGCGATAATATTCCGACAGGGAATCTCCTTTTCGGCAAACAGAGGAAAAAATCCCAAAGGCGGGGGCGGTCGGGGTCACGCGCATAAGCTAGTGTCTCTTGATCGGCCACTTGAGAAAGGCGTGTTTCAGCCTGGGGCTGGAATGACGACATTCTGTTTTTTCCCGGGCCCTGAGCGCCTATGGACGACGTGGGAAGTGTCACGTTAGAGCAGAGATCCTTAGTAAATGATAGAGATGGAAAAGAAGTTCAAGAAATGGTCAGACAGGCCACTTCCTGTAAAGGAATCTCTCAGGTTTTGACCTGCCATTTGAGTTCTGTTATACTCACAGACACCATTCAAACAGTTTTAGAAAATGTAGGGTGTTTTCTATCCATATGTAATAAGTATATGCATATTCTAGTTACTGGGTAGGAGTGGTAACCAGATTAAATCGGGTATGTTTTTTATCCAGGAGTGTCAATACTGCCCCCTAGCCCTAACAGGTTAACAATGTGTTTGAAGTCATGATCTCTTTGTCAGGCTGTCAGGCTGTGGAGTCACAGAGGAAGGCTGTGATTCTCTGGTCTCAGCTCTGAGGTTAAACCCCTCACACCTGAGAGAGTTGGATCTGAGTAACAATGACCTGAAGGATTCAGGCGTGAAGCTGCTCTCTGCTGGACTGGGGAATCCCCACTGTAAACTGGAGACTCTGAGGTCAGTATTATCAGATATGAAAGTACTTTATGCATGTAGTTCTCCCATTTGAAAAAGTCGTAATTATTCGGACATATTACTTATAGTGTATTAAAGTAGTCATAAGTTTAGCATGTTGTCCCATATTCCATGCCTGCTGTCACGTTTCTCTAAGACAGAACCCAGAAGCAGACCAGGTGAGTAAAATGAAGGTGACTATTTATTGGTAGTCTTGATGTGTAATTTGAGTGATCCAGGAGACGGAGCGGCAGCGGAGGTGAGTTGATGAGAGTAGATGGGTGGATTCAATGACGTCACTGTATCCACCGACAGAAGGCAAGGGAGTTGAATGTTCCGGGAGGATGACTGTAGACAGAGTAAACGGGGGGGGGGGGAGTAACCAGTAACAAGAACAAAACAACAAGACTAGCTCAGGAAACATGAGGCTGTTCGTTGCTAACGATCCAGCAGGGAATGGATGTCAGCTCAGGGCTTATGAAGAGGTGATGATCAGGACCAGGTGTGCAGAAGGTTGATGAGATGCAGGTGTAGGGTAATCACTAGATCTCCCGCCTAACTTCGTCGCCTGGCAACCAGACAGGGTGCGTTCAGAAACCTTAGACTCCAAACAGAAAACAGTCAGCTCAGGCAGAAACAGACTCAGGAAGCGGGATTCCTGACACCTGCAGTGAGGCTTGTGATTCTACTAACAAAGATCAAACACCCTCTGTTATTGGTAATGGTGAGAGGTTAGCATGTTTTGTTGTAGTCTCTGTTATTGGTAATGGTGAGAGGTTAGCATGTTTTGTTGTAGCCTCTGTTATTGGTAATGGTGAGAGGTTAGCATGTTTTGTTGTAGCCTCTGTTATTGGTAATGGTGAGAGGTTAGCATGTTTTGTTGTAGCCTCTGTTATTGGTAATGGTGAGAGGTTAGCATGTTTTGTTGTATCCTCTGTTATTGGTAATGGTGAGAGGTTAGCATGTTTTGTTGTAGCCTCTGTTATTGGTAATGGTGAGAGGTTAGCATGTTTTGTTGGAGCCTCTGTTATTGGTAATGGTGAGAGGTTAGCATGTTTTGTTGTAGCCTCTGTTATTGGTAATGGTGAGAGGTTAGCATGTTTTGTTGTAGCCTCTCTTATTGGTAATGGTGAGAGGTTAGCATGTTTTGTTGTGGCCTCTGTAACTTTCTCACTCATTCTGATTCATGATTCATTCATGATTTTTCTTAATCATGGCATCATCAGAATTTAATTTTTAATCGTCAATCACATACAGTTGAAGTCGGAAGTGTCCATACACTTAGGTTGGAGTCATTAAAATGTGTTTTTGAACCTCTCCACAAATTTCTTGTTAACAAACTATATAGTTTTGGCAAGTCGGTTAGGACATCTACTTTGTGCATGACACAAGTAATTTTTGAAACAATTGTTTACAGACAGATTATTTCACTTATAATTCACTATCACAATTCCAGTGGGTCAGAAGTTTACATACACTAAGTTGACTGTGCCTTTAAACAGCTTGGAAAATTCCAGAAAATTATGTCATGGCTTTAGAAGCATCTGATAGACTAATTGACATAATTTGGATGTATTTCAAGGCCTACCTTCAAACTCAGTGCCTCTTTGCTTGACATCATGGGAAAATGAAAAGGAATCAGCCAAAATCTCAGAAAAAAAAATTGTAGACCTCCACAAGTCTGCTTCATCCTTGGGAGCAATTTCCAAACGCCTGAAGGTAACACGTTCAATCAATAGTACGCAAGTCTAAACACCATGGGACCACACAGCCATCATACCATCCCAACTGTGAAGCACGGCGGTGGCAGCATCATGTTGTGGGGGTGCTTTG